>NC_081300.1:62391323-62692647 GCF_030435805.1 Mustela lutreola | reverse complement strand
ATGGGGCCATTGGGACGGGGGTCTGGCCAGGAGGAACTCAGGAGCCCTCTCGAGGTCTTGCCTACTCAGAGACCCTACAGTTTCAGGGCGCTCAAGGCAGACGAGAAGCTAAGAGGTTGGGTCAGTTCAGCGTAGGCATTTCTAACCTGCCAGAGGCAGGGGGGCCAAGTGCTGGGCCTGATGTCTGACCTGTCCATCTGCCCTCCTACTCTGCACCTCCGTCTTCCCGCCTATGAAGTGGGATGGCAGGACTGGAGGGGCTGCCCCCCCCGGGGGTGGCTGCTCCCCCCCGGGGTGGCTGCTCCCCCCGGGGGAGGACTGTGTGTAAGGGTGGGGAGCTTGAGGACAGCGGGGGCTGCGTGTAAGGAAGAGCACAGTGACCATGGGAAGTCAGGGCAGGGAGGGCTTCTCAGAGCGTGCCTTCCTTCCTCAGCCTTGTAAAGATTGGGAAACCGAGGCCCAGAGAGAGGCAGAGCCTCAAAACTCCAGTTCTTACTCTCCAGTGTGCAATGAGAGGGTCCCAGTTTCAGCACCCCCTCCTGGGGCGGTTTCCTTTGTCCCGTGAAAGACTCTGTGGGGGGGAGGGGGACGGCCCACCGGGTCAGACAGGGGAGATGATGGAGCAAGGGAAGGGCCATCGGGGCCACAGCTGGGGATGGGAGCCAGCCAGGAGTGAGAGGCCTGGCTGCCTACACTGTGTCCGTCTGTCTGTCTGTGTGTGGGGTCGGGTCTCCAGGGTACCCTCTGTCGGCTCTCATGCTCCCCCCCCCCACTTCTAGTCCCCAGCCCCCCCTTGCTGCCCGCCTGTCAGGATGAGCGATGGCCATGCCCCTCCCTGGGCCCTCGGCCCCAGGCCCGGTTCCCGCTCATTAGCCGCTGACAGTGTTTGCTTTCCCGCCCGGGACGCCCACCCCCGTCACAGGCCATTTCTCCCGGCGCCCCCCACCCCCATGGGCCTGCCCGGGGGTCCAGGGTGCTGGGCAGGACCTGCATTCAGCTCCCAGAGTGGTGGCCAGAAGGAGCCCAGCCCATCCTCGCCTGCACACCCTAGAGGACTTGTTCCGCCGAGTCACAAAGCCAGGCTGCAGCATAAGCGGGACTGGGCCACGCCACCGAGACCAGTTGGCTTTGCAGTGCCACACAGGGAGGGTCTCCGAGGACAGGAGCCAGGTTCACTGTCCCACTTCTCTAGCTCTTGTCTCTCTTCCTTTCCTGGTCTCTGTGGGTCTTGGAACCAGTGTCTCCAATGGTATAACCCTTGAGCCGCCCGCCCTGTGCAGAAGGCACAACCCTGACCTGGAGTCCCTCTGTCCTCACGAGCAGCCCTGATGCACAGCCCGGCTCAGCGTGTGGGTCGGAGAGTAATTCTGTGATGCCAAGGTGGTGGGAGGAAGACAGGAGGCAGAAACGCCCAGAGCAGAGATGATGGGGCTCCCTGGGCCCATTTTCCCAGCTCTGGAGGGGTCCAAGCAGATGTCAGACTGGGGTTGGGGGTTTTGGCACTGGCTCAGCTGCCAGAGCAACCTCGTGGGCACGTTGGGGGCTGCTGGCACTCCTTCCTCAGGCAGATTGGTGGCCCCCCACACTCCCTCTCTCAACTCTACCCCCTCCGCAGCCCTGGCCTGGTGTGGCCACAGCTGGGCGGCATCAGGGTCCACAGGCCGGTGGCAGCTAAGTCCTTCACTTAAAAATGTGTTTGTGATTTCGGCGGCGGAGCAGATAACGGTGACGAATGGCCCGCCTGCCCCACAGGGCCCCTAGCCCATCTGGTTTGACTTTGGCCTGTCGTAGGGTGCCCTTGGGCCCCTACCGGGGTAGCACCCTCAGAGTAAAGCTGGGGGGCTCGTGTGGACAGCCCTGGGCTGCCCCAGCGGATGTCTGACCATGGCCCGCACTGGTCCCTCTGCCCCCCAGTGAGTGTCTCCCCCCCACCATCACAGGCCTCCGGTAGCTGTGTCCACTTGGGGCTCCCCTAGAGCACCTGGGGGTCTACAAGCACTTCTGCTGGCTGGGGTCTCTGTAGAGGTCATGGCCCAGGCAGGCCCGCTTCCCCTCCATAGAAGGGGAGTAGTGGCCACTGTGCCTGGGGCGAGAGTGATGGAGTGGCCGCTGCGGAGGGAAGGCAGGGCAGCGGGGTGGGGCCTGGCCGAGCCTGTCCCTTCGGGCAGCGCATGTGGTCATCGTCAGAAGCAATTTCTGACAAGGCTCCCAACCTTTCCGCAGCCGCTATAGCCCCCAGACCATCGATTATCTGGTCGAAGAGCAGCTTCCGGGTCCAGCCCCAGGCCTGGCTGGGAGGCAGTGGGGTCGAGTCCCAGCGCCCTGGTTCCCAGCCCCTCCCACCTTCTCCGCTCAGGGATTCTGGGGTGGGCGGATGGGCTGCTGAGGGGAACACCCTCTGCCGCCAGAGCCCCTGTTCTCTCCTCTAGCTCTCCCAGTGGATGTCCTGGTCCAGGTCCGAGTCTGGGCCAGCTGTGCCCTTGGAAGTGGGAGGACATGTGGCCGTTCAATGGGGTGACCCAAGGGTGTGACCCAAGGGACCCAGACCCATGTGTTACTCAGTGGAGCTTCCAGAGCCCTGTCTGCCCAGGTCGCAGACAGACCGCACTCTCCTCAAGAAGATAAGGGACACAGTGGGCTTGGAAGTCCCCTCACTCACCTCAAGGGCCTGGGAGGGCAGAGAGAGATGGGGCCGGCATTCCAGACCCAGAGAGTCTGCGGGCCTGAGGAAGAAGAGGGGAAAGTGGCGGGATCCCCCCGAAAAGGGGCAGTCTGAACTGCTCTGTCCCAGAACGTCATCCTCAGGGCAGCTCAGTCCCTGCCCATGTGGTGGGGACAGCTGGGGGAGAAGAGGGGCAGCGCCATGTCAGGACCCCAGCCCCCCCTTCCCCTGTAGCAGGAAAATCCCTCTCCCTCAGTGTCACATTGTTGAGAATTAACTTTGTTGATATAAAAATTGGTCTTGGTATTAACTCGGCCTCGAGGATTTTCTCCGGGATCCCAGAGGCCGCAGAGGGGTCAGACGCCCATTCCCAGAACCAGCAGCCAGCTTGGGTTTCAGGGGTGCCAACGACCTACTAATCCTCCTGGCTGTAACTCTCCACCCTTCGGGGACACAACACTGAGTTCCTCAGGGTTTTGGGGAAGCTGCTCTGGCCCCTGCCCTCTTGTGGCCCCAGCCATGAAGCAGGACACTGTGGACATGGGGGATCTGTCCCTGGTCCCCATCCCCCCCCACCCCACCCCCACGACTCTGCCTCCAGTCCCTCCAACACCTCACCGTGTCACTTGGCAGTCACAGTTGACAATCTTCAGGACAACTCCACCTCTGTGAGCTGAGCCTCACAGCCTTTTGGGACCTCAGTTTCCCCCACCTGCAAAATCGGACACTTGCCCCAGCCAAGGTGTGGGAGGCCCTGTGAACAGATAGGGCGGCCGGGTGGTCAGATACTCAGCAGCAGCCGACTAACAGTGCAGCGGGGACCCCTCTGAGAGGGGATGCCCAGTGTGTCTGGAATTCTCTGAAAGGTATGGCTGGTGCACAGGCAATCAGGGCCTCAGCCACTGATGAAGATCGGCACCCCAGGGTATGCATGGGAGGGGAGGGGTGAGGACAGAGACCCAAGGTCTGTGGGCCCCACCCAGAGCTCTCTTGAGACCCCCTGGAACTTCCAGGGAAGCAAGTAGACGCTCATCCTACTCATGCTACCAAAAAGGACGGCAGCCACCAAAACGGTGTCTTTTGGCACCTACAGAGATCTGTGCATCTGCTTCGAGAGCTGGTGGGAGGTGGGGGGTCTCGCTGCCCACCCCCACGGTCCCCTGTGGCTGGTGAGGTCCCCCTGGAGTCTTCCCATCATCTGAAGTGTGTGTATTCCTGCAGGGAAACTGAGCCCATGAACATAAGCAGTAGAATGAGGCAGGGGTCCCATGGGGTAGGGGCCATGCTGGGCGTCCCCACAGCCTGCTGGTGAGGCCCTGCATCCCAGTAGCCAGGGAGTAGGAGATTTCCCAGCCGGTGGTCCCTTCACAGCCTCGCCCAACCATGTCCCTAGCAGTGTGGTTTTGGGGGGGTGGGGTGCAGCCTGGGAACAGGCTGAGATGGGGGCCTGGGAAAAAGGCGGTGGCCCCTTGGGGATGCTCAAGTGGGGCCAGCTGTTGCTGCCTGGCTCCAATTCCCGCTCTGTGCTAGGCTGGTCCCCCCGGGCCAAGGCTGGTGGTCTGCCTGGGAGGGGGTGGGCGGGCTATGGAGGCTATGCCTTCCTCTGGACGGTGGTCCCAGGGGTAGCAGAGGTGGGAGGGCCCTACCTTCGTGCTGAGTGGCAGAACTGGCCGTCCAGGAGGACTCTTCTGTCCCCACAAGCAACAGGTCCCAGACCCTCTGAGCACCAGGCTTGCCCAGGTCCCCATCGCACCCTCACCTAATCAAGTACCTGGGCCTATGCTGGAAGCCTTTCAGGGCCCGTGCTCTCAGAGCCATCGGTTCTATGGACACCATGGATCTGCCACCAGTCTGTGCTCCCCAGGCTGGTCCTTCTTCTAAAGCTGGCCTGTAAGTCCAGGGAAACTGCCCACCAGCATCATCAGAAAACTACCCACCCTTCAAGACCCCACACAAAAGGTCCACTTCTGACCCTGGGAAGCCACCTTGAATGCTGGGCCCAGTACCCAGGTGGTGTCATCACCTCTTCAAGACCTCCCCTGGGGGACCCGTAGAACATGCAACTCTCAATCAGAGGGTTGTGAGTTTGAGCCCCACACTTGGTGTAGAAATTACTTAAAAAAAAAAAATAAAAGACTTCTCTCTAGCAATCCTGCCTCTGCCACAGGGCTGGACACAAGGGTGGGGTGCATAGCCCCGCTGCCATGAGTGAGAGGCTCATTTGTGGCTTTAAGGAAGCCTTGCTTCCCCTGGGCCTCAGTTTCCCCATCTGAACTGTCCTTGGCAGAAAGCACCAAGGGGTCCACTGAAGCAAGTTGGAGCTCCAGGGGAAGACAAGTTGCTGGGTCCACAGACCCCTGGGGTGGGTTGGGGGCTCTGAAGAGGTAGGGTTTGAGGTGGCCAACTGGGGGTTCCCCTAGAGCAGGAGAGGAGGGCCCCAGCTGGCAGCCACCAAACACTAAGGCTGGCTTCAGCTGAGGCCAAGGGGCGGGCGGAGCAGCTATGGGGTGGGGGCCAGTGGGGGAATCTTCTTACTCCTGAAATCCCTCCCGCCTGCCTGGTGGCCCCCAGGGAAGCCTTGTGAAGCAGGAACCTGATATTTTAAGACTTAAAGCAAATGTTTCTGGAGCCTGAGCTGTGTCAAGGTGCCCGCCCAGGCCTTGTGGGGGCAGGGCCAGCCCCTCTACTCTTACCCATAAAACCACCCACCCCTCCCTGGACCCAGGTTTCTGGGGATGGGGGGGTGGTGATGAGGTGGGAACTCCCATGAGGGGTCAGAGCCAGGGCGACTTCAGTGCAAAGGGTGGGGGGCCCGGTATCAGCTCCCCGCTCTGCTAGTCCCTCTCTCTTGGGTCTCCAGCACCATGTGAAGCCGGTAGGAAGCCCTGAACTCCTCCAGGGCCGGCTTTCCCTGGTCTGGGAGCCCCAGGAAGACCACCAAATGGCCCTTCCCTGCCACCAGCAGGGCTAGGCTAGCTGATCCACTACTTTAGACCCCCTGGGGCAGAGCCACCTGGAGCTCAGTGCTGCCAGAAACCTGAGCACAGAGCAGGATATCTGGGATGGATTGGCAATGCCTGCCTGTGGTGTGGGAGGGAGAGCAGGGATTTGTGCCTTGGAACTGGCTTAAAAAAGCAACAGGACAGAGTTTCTTCATTTCGACATCAGAAGAGACTCCTCACCAGACCTGAACCACAGAGAGGCCAGAAGCATGCCTTGGGCTGAGTAGAGCTGGCCCTGGCAAGGAGGGCCAGGCTCCAGGCCCCACCTGGGGATTCAGCAGAGCCATCTTCCTTCTGGAAGCTTCCCAGGGCCCTGAGGCCTGGAGCACTATGGGTAGAGGGGCTGGGTGGGTGAGTGACAGCAAATGGAGGCTGGGGTCCCCCTGGGGGCTGACAAGGATTAGGGCCTAATCTCTAAGAAATGTTTGGGGGCTGGGCCAGCCCAGACCTGACTGGGAATGTGGGGGAGCAAGGGGACAGTTGTTCTGATGATTTCTTCAGGGTAGGCCATCATACCAAGCCCAGCCAGAGGGGCCCCCAGCCCTCAAAGCACCTGCGGCTGAGTGCCTGATCTGGTCTCAGTTGGGAGGGCTTGGCCACACCCCCATCCCTGAGCCAGCAAGCCAATTCAGAGCCACGAGCCTCCCCGGGGTTCATAGTCACCATTTTACAGATGGGGAAACTGAGTCCCAGGGAGGGGACAGCATGTCCAGGGTCAGAGGGAAAGCCTCCAACCAGCCCTGCTGTATAGACTCCTTCCCCTGAGTCTGTCCCAACCCCTGAAGCCCTTTAATCTCTGCCCACAGGAGAGACAGAGTTCTGGCCGGCTGGGTATACAGGATAGACCTGAGTAAATCCCCAGGTCCTGCCTCGAGGGCCTGGGGGCTGCTTGCTCACCCTGAGTCCCAGTTTCCCCACAGGGCCTTGGTGGGCCTCATTAGACTCTACTTCTCACACTTGCCCTTCTGCCCTGGTGAACTCCTATGCACCCTCAGAACCCACGGGCGTTTGAACCCTAAGCCCCGAATGGCACACATACTCCCAGCCCCATCTTCCCTCTCCTGGTGGAAAATCTGTGCCTCATGCCCCACTGGGAGCCCACTAGTCCCCCTCTTTGGCTGTCCCAGTCTTTTTATTTTATTTTTTTTTTCTTTTAAAGACTATTTATTTATTTATTTGACAGACAGAGATCACAAGGAGACAGAGAGGCAGGCAGAGAGACAGGAAGGGAAGCAGGCTCCCTGCTGAGCAGAGAGCTTGATGCGGGGGCTCAATCCAAGGCCCCTGGGACCATGACCTAAGCCAAAGGCAGAGGCTTCAACCCACTGAGCCACCCAGGTGCCCCTGGCAGTCCCAGTCTTGCCCCTACCCCTCACCTCACTGGATAGGCCACCCTCATTGCTAGGCCTGGATTCATGCTCTGAGGACAGACATCCTAGGTCACCATACTTCCATTTCCCCAACTCCAAACTGGAGATGGTGAGTGTCTAGTGGGTGATGAGCCGTGCGTAACCTGACTGAATGATCAGAGAGAGATCAGGGTGGGCTGCCCAGAGGAAGGGCAGCTGCTGGGAGTGTCTGAGAACGGTGCCCACAGTGGGACGCAGATGCTCTCCATAGTTCCCTTGTCTGGCCAGCTGCTCTCTCCAGGTCCCTGCTGTCTGCGAGAAGACACCTGACTAATGATGGCCCTGCCAGGCTTGGGGACTGGGGAGCTGTGCCCACTGGGGGCTGAAGCTCATAGAGCAGCCCCTTCCAGGAAGCCAGGCTTCCCAGAAGGCTCTGACTCTGGGGGTCCCGGCCAGCACCTGACCACCACTGCCACCATCACCCCCCATTAGAGTTCTGGCCACACCACTCAACAGTGCTGCCTCTCAGCCCTTCCTTCCATTCCTTGGGCCTCAGTTTCTCCACATTGATCT
This sequence comes from Mustela lutreola, assembly GCF_030435805.1. Lineage (NCBI taxonomy): Eukaryota > Metazoa > Chordata > Mammalia > Carnivora > Mustelidae > Mustela > Mustela lutreola. The sequence goes on along the minus strand of NC_081300.1, from coordinate 62,685,061 downwards.
GGGAGAAGAGCAGGTGGACAGACTTGAATTGGGAAGAAGATAGGGCATCCCAGGCATTTGGGGCTGCTGGGGTTAGAGGCCCCCCATGAGCCATGGGGAGCCAGGAGGCAAGAGAAAGGAGGAAGACCCCCATCAGTCCTCTCCAGAGGTACAGAGAGGCCTAGGGCCCGCCTTGCAGGAAGCCAAGGAGCCTGGATTTAAACTGAAGTCAGGTAGGTGTCCTGGGGGTGGGACTTGCCTTCCCTAAGAGGCCCCTCCACACTCCGGGGCCTCGAGCCACTGCCCACTGTCCCCTGTCCCCACTGTCCCCACACACAGAATGCATTACTCAGGTCTCTCCAAGGAAGGCTGAGGGGGCCAAGAACCAAAGCTAGGTTGTCAGTGGGAACCTTCTCCCACCCCTGACCCTCTGACTGCAAAAGCCTCATTGGGGCTGCACTGTGGGTCCGCTCCTTAGCTTGCAGCCAGGCCAGAGGCTGAAGGCAGATGGGTTCATGACAGACCTCCTCCTGGAAGCCCATGTGGGTAACCCCACAGCTCAGAGTGGAGCTCAGCCACCTGTCTGCGGATGAGAGCAGGTAAGGACAGCAAAGTGACAGCAAGGTGGGTCGAGGGATGGCCTTGCACTCAGGCCTGATCCCTTCACTCAGCTGCACCTCTTCCAGGGCCCCCTGCTCCTCTCTGCACTCCCCACCCCCACCCATTCCCAGGCCCCTAGCCCTGCCGGGGCATCCAGGTTCCAAACCAGAAAAACTAGATGAAGAACAAACAAGCCCACATTGCAGCCGCCCCCATGTCCAGTACAGCAGGGCCGTGGGGCTGAGACTCGCCTTTCTGGGAGCCTGAGAGTCAGGCCAGGAGGGGTGGGGGACAGGGGCTGCAGATTGCAGTCCACACTCTCCAGCTGGCACCAGAACCCAGCTTCCCTAGTCTGCCCCCTCCAGCATCCCGACCCAACCCCTCCCATATGGGTCACCGCCCCCTGTGCACCCTCCGCACTGCAACCCCCAACCCGCGCACTTTCCCTGGCGTAGGCTTTCTCCTCAAAAACCTGCAAAGCGAGAATTGCAAAGCTCACTGTCCTGGGTGCAGTGGGCTGCTTGTGGAGCTCTAGGGTGCATGAGGAGGGCCGGAAGACTGTAGCCAGGGGGCTATGGAGGGGGATTATGGGATGGAGGGTATGGCCAGTTCCCCTAGGTCCTTTTCAGACAAGAGTCTCTGGACCCCAGACTCCCTCCTAGAGCCCCAGGTTCCAGAATTCTGACCTCGCAATGGCGGCGTCATGTGGCCAGCGCAGTGCTGGGCACTGGACATATACTCGTTTATTCCATCAACAAACACCCCAGTGGGGTCCAGGGGCATCTGGGTTCTTGACCAGCCCTGCCCTTCCATGTCACTTCCGAGGGTCAGGCCAGACCACTGGATCCCTGTGGTGCCTCGGACAGGCCTCCCTACCCCAGCACCCGCCACTCCTGCCCCACTTCCCCTTGCCCCTGACTTTAGTCAAGAGGGGAGACACTGTTGTATTTAAGTAACTGGGATGACCCTGGTAGAAAACTAGCAAGGATCCCTCTCTTGGGCTGTTAGGCCTTTTTAGTATACTTAGAGATTCTTAGCTAGACAGTCTCCTCTCAACAGGAAGGAGTGGAGGAGAAGGCTTTAAGTGAAGAGCAGAGCAAGTTGGCTGGCAAGAGCCATGTCCAAGGGCGTCCAGGACTTGCCCAGCAGAGGGGGATGCAGCACTGGGCTCAGGAGACAGGCCAGGGAGAGACCTGGCCTGGAGCCCAGGATGCTGCCTGAGGGAGCTGGGAGGGCAGATGGGCCCCACCTGCCTTCTTCCGAGCCCTGACCCCAGTGATGTGGGGCTCGGGAGGGCCTCACCTGACTGTCAGGTTCGGGGGAGCAGCTTGATGGTGGTGACAGGAGGTGAGGTCTGTGGGTAGTGGGGAGACTCTGGAGGACCTGGAGACTAGCCCCATCAGCAAGGCTGGTGGTCAGCTCCAAACAGCCTAGAGTTGAGGTTTGGGGGTAGTGCCAATGATGAGCCCCCAGGGCAGAAAGAGGCCTAAGCGTGGAAGGGACAGCAGAACTCTGTAGGGGTGAGGGACAGAGGGATGTTGAGCAGTGCCGGCAGCATTCTGAGCATCTGCTCAGGGACACCCACATAGTCAGTTGGATGATTGGTCACCGTATGGGGCTGCAGAGGTCGATGGCTCAGGCTGTGGTGGCCAGAGTGGCAGCGTGGGACGGTGCTGAGGGTTCAGGACATGGCCAGGGCTGGGCATCCCTGCCCTTTCTGGGGACGTGGCAGCAGCCTCAGAAGTGGAGCGCAGGCAAGGGCCAGGTCCAGGGTTACCCTAAACGGGGCCGGCGGGGCACCCAGCTGTCCTGTGAGGACACACCGGCCCACCCTTGGGCCTTGCCACTGGACATTCACATGACCCACATCTGGCTGCCTGCCCGGCCAGCACCCCTGCCAATCACACTGACCTTCCTCCCACTGGCACCTGCTGGGGGCTGACAGAGGTCTCTATTCCCGGCCAGGCACCTGCTCTGGTTATATTTAGGACATGATTGGGGCGCGCGGGGGGGGGGCGGGTAAGGGGGTTGCTGCTGGGCTGCTGACCCCCTCCCTGGGCCTGGAGCAGGGGCAGCTGGGCCTGGGCTGTCTGCCCAGGCCCAGCCCGATGGCTTGAGTTGAGCTCTGAGGCACAGGTTGCTGCCTATGGGGCCTTTCCCTGGGCTCTCGGCCCTCTGTTCATAGCTGTACATAGGCTGGGAGGCACAGGTTCTGGTCAGGGCTCACATGGGAAGCTGAGACTGGGCGGGAGTCTGAGCACCTGGCCGCGGCAAAATAAGTTGGCTACTGGAAACTCCAGGAACTCACCCAAGGTGGGAGCTCAGGAGCTCCAAGTCAGGGGTTAGGGAGAGCCCTAACCCGCCTTTTAGCTCCTGAGGCTCAGACATCCATGAGGTCATTCCCTCCTGGGACCTCCCAGGGCCCTGCCTTAGGGGACACTGAGCCCCAGTCCCTTCCTGCCCTCCCGGACTGGAGCCCTCTTCCCTGCTGCTGCCTGGGCAGGATGTTCCCAGGGAGGAAATGGCCTCTCAGAGGCCACCCCATCCCTGCTGGAGTCCAGGGCCACTTCCTGCCCTGCCTGGGCCTTGGTCCTGCCCCCAAGTCTGCCAGCCCACGCCAGACCCAGACTTCCTGCCCCCAGCAGTATGGAGGGACCAAGACATCTCTGCCTGGTCCAGCCCCACAGGCACAATCCAAACCCACCAGAGTGGAGGGCCCCTAGGACCCCAGTTCATTGCCCATAGGACTTCCTTCAAACACTCCAGCTCTGGCATCACCTGCTGCTCCCACCATTCATTTCAGTGGGGGACCATGACCTCAGCCGTAACCAGTCCGGCTCTAGAAGCTGATGGCTGAATCAGGGCATTACCCTGGCCATGGCAGACATGGACCCAACTGACACCCACAAGGTTGAAGCAGTGGGCTAGCCTGCCCCCGAAGGGCCCTTGGGAATAAATCATCACCCTGCTCTCTGGGCAGCCTTATCTCCAGGCAAGGTCCCTCCTTGGGCAGCCCTCCCCCTCTGCCCAGGCCCCTCACCCACCAGGTCTTCATACCCCACTCAACATGACTTCCTGCCCCTGCTGACCCCAGATCAGGGCCAGTCTTGCCGCCCCCTCTGCCCTCCGCCCCGGAAGACACAGAGCTGAGGGGCGTGGAGCTATAGGACTGAGTTGAAGTTGCCGAGGGCCGGGCTGGGGGCTCTGGAGGGAAGTGGGCGGCCCCAGCCCAGCCTGCTCTGAGGTTCAGGAAGTGGGGGTCTCAGAAGCTTCCTCTTGGCCAGACGTGCTCCCGGTGGGGCTGGGCAGTTCGGGGGGGGTGGGTCAGAGGCCTGGCCACAGCTGCCCCTTCCTCTCCAGCCGGTCACCAGCTGGGTGGCCTGTGCTGCTGCCGGTCTCAGGCTGGGTAGCTGGGTATCCCTCGGGCCCTGCAGGTGGCCGATGGTCAGGGCCGGAAATTCTCGAAGCCTTCCAATGCTCTGGGCTTGTCCGCTGTGGCCTCCGTGGGGCCATCAGCATCATCAGAGCATCCAGCCCTGCCTGGTAGGAGTTGCCATCACTGGGTGATGGAGGACTCAGGGGCACCCAGTGGGGCCCACCTCAGCCCAGGCCTATGCCCCCTCCAGCCAGAGGGTCAGTGCAGGGGATCCAGCCTTGTCTGAGCTCCGAGAATTGGGGTCCCACTGCCCAGCCTTCGTTCATACCCGAGACACGCCCAGTGCGCCTGCTTGACACTGCCTTGAGCTCAGGGACCCAATCTCAGCCAGGTGCCATGCCCTCCACAACCTGCTTAGGTAGACTCTGCTGGTGGGGGTCCCAGGCTGCGTAGGCCCTGTGAGCCCAAACAGACACATAAAAGTGCTGATAAAGGCTTCAAAGGATTCCAGCCTGGCTGGGTCTAGAGTACAGGGCGAGGAAGGGATGCTAGAACTTTACGAGACAGGTGGGAGTCTCAGAGGTGCTATGGAGAACCTCTCCCTCGGGTATGTTGGCTCAAACCCTACCCATGACGGGGGCCTAGACTACGATCCCCCCCCCACACACACACGCCATTAGGGAGACTGAGGCTAAGGGAAATGGTATGGCCGGGTCTTGGTCCACCTGGGTCTCTGGATTGGGGAATGTCTCCAGGTAGAGTGAAGCCAGCATCACGGCTCATGAACATGTTTCTGTGCCTGTGGCTGGCCAAAGCTTCTCTGGGCCCCCGCCTCCAGCCCACACATGATGGGCGGTCGTCCATCAGCGAGGCCAGCCCCTCTGGCCATCCATCACCAGCCGGCGGCCACAGGAGGAACGGCCTGTTTGTTTTGCCAGCTCCGTGTCGCTCCCTGGGGCAGGGGCCGGAGGAAATGGCCATTTTCTGCCTGGGCGGGCGGGTGGACAGCAGAGGTGTACAGGGCACCAGGAGCAGGGCCTGGATGGATTGTGGCAGAACCCCTGGCTGGATGAGACCCCTCACGGATGCCAGAGGCCTTGCTTTGCTCTGTGCCTCAGTCTCCCCTCTGGAACCAGGGCAAGTGACATTGGGGTTTTCTGACTATTTCCACAGCAGCTGTCTCCAGTCAGGTCATTCACCCCTGCCCCTTGCCACTGGGTGGGGTGAGCTCAGGTGTCATCTGCCACCAGGTGGGGGGTCCCTTTTTCAGAAATCCAAGATGCTTGATGCTGGCTGTCGTAAGGCTGCAATGAGCTGCTCTGGGACAAGGTCCAGATCGTAGACCAACTGGTGGGGTGTGAGCGGGAGGGTGCTGTCAGGAGGTGAGCACCTCTTTGGACATGTCCAGCCTCAAGATCAGAACCAGGGACACTTGGGGTCACACAAGAAATACAGCACATGTAGAATGGAGGCGGTGACATGTTAGACCAAGGGGCCAGTGTCCAGACCCTAGAGCAGTGTCCTCGGCACCTATACCATGACCACTGCTACCCTGTGAAGTGTGGACACAACAGGTATAATTTGCTGACACAACGCTAGGCACCCACCAGTCGATGACTGCTTCTCACAACAATAACCCCTAAGGCTCCTATGGGCAGATCTGGGAGATGTCCTTCAGCCTCAGACCTCTGCCCTTAGCCCCCGATCCATAATGTGGTTAGTCCTCACTGCCCCAGTGCTGGGCTAGGAAGGAGGGTCCCTGGCTCCCACTGGGCCTGTGGACAAGGAAAGTGAGCTCCAAAGCCACAGGTCATCAGCCCCTGCTCCCAATGCAGATGATGTGCAGAGAACAGATTTACACTGAGTGTCCCAGGAAGCAAGGCCAGAAGCCCAAAGCTGGAGTCAGGAAAATGTCCTTCAGTCCCGGGGCTCTGTGTCCCCTGTCCCCCTGCGGCCTGTGCCACTCCAACTGTCCTCCTCTCTTCCCAATGACCACCTCCTTTGCTTGCCTCCCAGATACTCTGCAAAATGTCACCGCTCTTCATCTGGGAGCAACAAACTTCCTTCCAGAACTTTCTTTCCTAAGACCTGGGCTGCTTCCTTTGCCCAAGGACAGCCCTGCAGACATTTACAGGGTATCACCCCATTCCACCTTCCCAGGCTGAAAGGTGCTCTCCCCTGATGTAGGAAAGAATCTGTAAAAGTTTCCTCTAAAGTGATGAACGGGGGCGCCTGGGTGGCCCAGTGGGTTAAGCCTCTGCCTTTGGCTCAGGTCATGATCCCAGGACCCTGGGATGGAGCTCCGCATCAGGCTCTCTGCTTAGCGGGGAGCCTGCTCCCCCTCCCCCACCCTGCCTACCTCTCTGCCTACTTGTGATCTCTCGCTCTCTCTGTCAAATAAATAAATAAAATCTTTAAAAATAAATAAATAAAGTGATGAACAGTCATCTTGTCGGGGACGATGGGAGGTGCTCGGGGGCACAGCGACATCTGAGACCCTGTCAGGGAACTCTCTGGGTGCTACACTGAAGGGGCCCTGGGGAGAGGAAAGCTCAGGGACCTGTCCACCTTTCCCCCACCAGTGCAGACTGACTCCCCAGGCCTCAGCCCTGGTTCAGCTCATCAGGGGTTGCTTAGCCCCCATTCATGTGCCATCTTCTACTGGCAACACTTGAGGTCACCCACCAAAACAGACTGGGTCTGCCTTGCTGCTTATTGCTGCTATCCACAAGTGGGCCAGCTTATTCTCTTGATTCCTTTCTTGGCCCCCCAGTTCCTGGCCTGGAAGGGAACAGGGACACTTTTGACAAATGCTCTGAAGTAAGAGCTCCCCTACCCACCTCCCCAAGAGTGCAGGGCCCAGCAGGTGCAAAGGGGTACAGTCCTAAGATGGGTTTAATTGTCACTGGGGGCAGATCCGTAGCACAGAACCAAGAAGGAGGGGACACATGGTGAGGCACCCAGACGGGAGCCAGGATCCAGGCAATTCAGTGAGGAGCCTGCCGTAGAATGGGGAGGAAAGCCAGGCCTGGGAAGCTCCAGGGGCTCCCGCTTCACATCGCCCTTGTGGGAGGGCCACCTCCGTTTCTCTGGTGGGCACCTCAAACACTTGCATCTGCCCCGGGGCCTGGCCCTTCCCAGGGAGGCCTGAGACAGCTTGGCGCCGCCCATACCCCGCCCAGCATGGGGCGGCCTGGGTGCATTACGTCCTGGCAAATGCCCTGGAAGGAGGGGCTGGGTTGGCTTGGGACATCAGTGAAAGCTCGCATCTGTCTGTCTGTCCGCCCATCACAGCTGGTGCCAAGCACCCACTTAGCAGAATGGGGCAACCGGCGCCTCCACACTGCCCACATCCCCTCCTGTTCCCCACGCCTAGTGGCCAAGACCAATTCCACCCTCCTCCCAGCCTCAGTTTCCCTGCCTGTGGCACGTCCCTTGTGGGACCTGACCCTGCCTTCTGTCCTGGTCACTGTGGAGGGCTGGCCAGGGGAAATTGAGGGTTCAGGCCTGGCCAGGGGCCCCTACTTCCTTCCCCTGCCCCCCATGGGTGTTACCTCAGGGCCTTTGATAGTTTAGTGGGCTAGTGGGGATTCAAGTTGGGGGGCTTCAATAGAGGTAAAAGTGACCCAGCCCCTGCCCCGCCCAGTCACTGAAGGCTGTTTAGACAGCAGCAAAGGCCAGGCCACCCTCTACACACAGCTCAGACACAGGCCAGACCCTCTGGGCCATGAAGGCAAAAGAGGCCGGGGTGGGGGGTAGAAGAACCAGCTCCAAGTCTCGGCCCAGGGACCCATCCCAGGACTGACTCAGGGAGTGGGTCTGGCAGGCAGGGGCTCCCAGTCTGGGGGGCCTCAGGGCTGTCAGGCTGTCCCCTCCCCGCAGCTGTCTCAGGCTCCCACCTCCCCCGCCCACCCCCAGGACTCCTATTTCACTGAGGAGATTAAGACCACCTGGCGAGAGCCCCCTCCGCCCCTCCCCTCACCCCAGCCCTCCCTCCTAGCCCCTTCGGCCCCTTGAGGTGCCTTCCCGCCCTTGGCCTGCCTCCCCACCCCCGCGTTCCCACACAGCCACCATGGCCCTGCTGTCTGAGCCTCCATGCCACCACCCCCTCTGCCGGCCGCTTAGGGTCAACCCCCCAGTGCCTGGATCCTCGGAGCCCCCAACCCTTCCAGTCCTCACTAGCCCTGCTCCAACAGCTCTGCCTGACATCAGCGGGGCACCATCCCCCAGCCGCTGTCGCTGTCCCCACAGCAGATTCCTGTTCACCTCCAGCCATGTCCCCACCAGGCCAGGTGTCCTTTCTGTTCGGTGCAGTCTGCAGCCCCCTGCCATGCTTGCTGGTTCTCAGGAGGGAAATGGGGCAGCCCAGTGCTTCGGATCCACTCTGAGCCTGGTGCCCCAACTCTGGTCCAACAGCCAGCGACCTGGGGGGCTCAGCTGTGGGCCCCGTCCGGCCTGCCGGGGGGCGGCTGGCCGTGCTTGATGCTGGCTCAGACAGACGGGGCGGAATCTGAGCTCTGAAAACCGCAACTCTGAGCTCGCCTGTTTGTTTGCTTTTGAGAAATTCCAACCTGGTTCAGTGGAGTCTTGGAGGAGGGAAGGGATTTGTCTGGCTGGGGTGGGGTGGAGCCGTGCTCATGAACATGGGGAAACTGAGGCTGAGTCTAGGCCCCTGGGCCAGGTGTAGAAGCTGGGCAGAGTATAACTGGGCTTCTCGGGGATACAGCAAGGACCACACCCCACGGGGCCACTGACTTCCAAGCCAGGCCTGGCAGCCCCAGAGAATCACAGAAGCAAGAGCTGCCCTACCCAGTCCTGGGGGACTAGTTGAGACTGGGGTGGGGGGTGGCCCAAGGAGACCAGGACAGCTTCAATGAGGACGCCAGCAGAGGAGCCGTGTTCTAGAGCTGACATGGGGCCTTGGAGATTTCTCCCCATTTCTCAGACAGGAACACTGAAGTTTGGAGAGGCCAAGGTTGTACCCCAGACATGGAACACCACAGAGCAAGGGTCACACCTGGCCCCAGCTCATGATGACTGAGCCACCCCTGTTTCCCCACTTGCCCTGAAGGGCCGAGAGGACAGAGAGCCCTTCCCTAAAGGAATCAGTTCTCCAAGATGTTACCCCCGGCTTTTTCCCCAGCAATTTCCCTGCAATGCACACAGCCTTCTCTAGAAAAGCAGGAGACTGGGCAGGGCTGGAAGAGGTACTGGGGATTGGCATACCATGGAGGTCTGGCTGCCTCCCCAGATCTCTGGGGGGCCTTAGTCTCCCATCTACCCGTTGGGGTGCCAGTCCTTGGTAAGAGAAGCTCCCATTCTACAGCCTTGCCCGTCAGGCCTCAGTGTCCTCACACTAACCCTGTGTGACAGCAACGCACGTGCCACCTGCTCCAGCTGTACAGTCCACAGGCCTCCTGCCTTCAGCCAGGTTGGCGGGCAGACAGAACCAGGGTGGGACTGCTTAGGGCAGTGGGTGCAAAGGGTCTGGCTGCCAGGCACCTGGGAATGGCCCTGGGCCACTGGGGACAATGCAGCAGCCCTGGGGGCTGAGCCAGGGAGCAGAGTACATGAAGAGGAGCCCAGGTGCAGAACCAATTCTCCCCTGCCCTTGGACCAGATTTTAACACAGAGCTTCTCCCAGGAGTCCCGCTTTGTCATCACAGCGAATATGTGGACAGCTTGAATTTAGCTGCTAATTTAACACTTAGCAAAAATTATAAGTTAGATATATGCAACTATTGTACATGTCCAAAGCATCTGTAAGGGGAGACATAATAGATCCAAACGCTACAAGGGAGCAGGCCCTCACAAGCACCTATTAACATGGGTGCTGACATTAACTGGCTTCGAGGCCATTCTTCATTGCCTCCGTCACCATCCCTGGTTTCTTTCTTTTTGGGGCCTCCACGGGCTCATGTTGGACTCCAAGCCCAATTCAGGCCTGGGGCCTGAGTGTGGAGACAATCCTCCCAGGTGACTCCACCCAGAAGGATCCCTACTCTCCGTTGGGAGAGTCTTCTGTCCCTGAGGCCCAGGACATCAACCTAGCCGTCCGACCTCCCTGACCCTGGGCATCATCCGAGTGTTTTCAGGAACCTGCATTTCCTTCTTCCTTCATCGTGTGGTACCTGCAGCTCCCCAGGACCTCATCCAAGTCAAGGAAAACTCAGCTTCCCTTGAGTTAGTGAAATGAGCATCGGGGATGCCAAAGACTCACCAGGGTGGCTGCCTGTGAAGGACTCCCCTGCGCACACGTGCACACCTGTGCGTGTGTTCTGTACCAACTGGTGTGGGCATTTTAGTCCCTGCTCACATGTGCATGCACGTCCATACTCACAGGTATGTGTGCATGTCCAGTGTGTGCACGTGTATGTGTGTCCACGTTCCTGTGTGTACAATGTGCATGTGTGTACCCCTGTGGGTGTGTTCGTGTGTGTGCGCATATGCTCATGAGTGTGGGGGTGCGGTGATGTCAAGGTCATGTCAGTGCCTGAGAAGGGAGTGCTGTGCTCCCCACCAGGGTTCCCCGCTAACCAGAGGCACCTTAGCAGCTCTCAGTTTTCTGGCCATTCACCTTCAGCCAATACACCCCAGGAACTCTGGGGACGTGCCCCTTTCCCTGGAAAGTGTCAGTCCTCTCCTGATCAGAGAGGCCACGCTGGGGGTGCTGGTGGGGCTGGTCTTTTCAGTCCTGTCAGTGGCACACCTGTCTCTGTCACCTGGGTTTCTGAGCCCCACCTCTGCCTGACAGCACCTGGGCTGGAGAGGCTAGCATGACCGGTAGATGGACAGACAGATGGACAGCCGGCTCCCCATGTGGCTGGGTCCGCCCACCAAGTGGGCAGCTAAATCAACAGGCCCAGAAATTGGAGAGGGGTGCAGGGCTTGGCTATGCATCGGCTGTTTGTTTGTTTGTTCTGGAGTTGTGGGAACTTCCAGACTGCAGGAGGCCATGGTGCTTGGGCCGGAGGGGGGGCGGGGGGTGGCTGCCATCACCCAGGCCTAGCTGACAGCCCCATCCGGCTGGTCATCCCTCTCCTTATCTCTCCATCCTGTCCCCCTAGAAGACAGCTCCCCCAGTGGAGGGGTGCAGCTGGGCCCGGGGCAGAGGGGAGACTGTGACCCAGCTACATATGGCCCATGTGTCTCCCTGTCCTGTCTTCTCTTCTCCCCACTACTGCTGTCCCCTCTGGCATCTACCCATGGACTCTCAATTTCCCTATTTGCTCATCCCGCAGTCACTAGGCCCCAGGGTCCAGGCCCCAACCCTCCAGAGAGGTAGCAAGCCCTGCTCTCGGACCAGGAGGCAGGTGACACTGGGGTCCAAAAAGAATCCTAGGGATGTCACAGGAGGAGTGAGAGGCCCAGCCCCTTCTCCAGCCGTCCTTCAATTCAGCCCACCTATGCCCTCTCTGAGCCACCAGAGTGCACACACCAAGCTGTTTCTAACTCCTGGACCTTTGGTATCCCCTCAGAGTCCTCAGTCCCCCTGGTGTGAACCCTACTGTGGACCTGGGGGCCCCAGGCAGGCCTTCTGCCTGCCATCTGGCTGGGCAGATACACATCCCAGTGCACCAAGTTTAGGTTAGAGCCCAACACCAGGGGTGCCTTGGTGGCTCAGTGGGTTAAAGCCTCTCGGGTCATGATCCTAGGGTCCTGGGATTAAGCTCACATAGGGCTCTCTGCTCAGCAGGGAGCCTGCTTCTTCCTCTCTCTCTCTCTCTCTGCCTGCCTCTCTGCCTACTTGTGATCTCTGTCAAATAAATAAATAAACAAATAAACTCAACATCAAGGAGGAAACCTAGAAGTGGGTTCACAGGGGCTTCTGCTTCCGTAGGGGGACGGGCATGAGGAAGGGAGGGCCAGGGAGCCCTTAGAGGTCAACGGAGCCACTGCTTTCTGCACACATGGAGTCCTCAAGCTGGAGAGAGGGATTCCCCTCCTCCAACCTTGCAAGGCAGTGTCACCAGCGATCAGATGTGTGCTTGCCCCCCATTCTGGCCCCAGCCCCCGACTGCAACATAGCCCCTAAACACGCCCCCCCACCCCCCACCCCCACCCCATGCCACCCCAGCACCTAGAGGGTCTGTAAACCCAAGACATGTGATCTGATGGTGCTCAGGCAAGCAGTACCCCATGCAGGGCGCCTGCTGACTGCACAGCCTGGGCTCCTGGCGGGGGGTGGGGGGGGTGGGGGGGGTGGGGGGTGTTACTGAAGACTAAGCCTGATTCCCCACTGCAGGAAGCTGGAAGTTCTCCCTGCTCGTGGCTGGAGACCGAGGGTAAGGAGGCCACAGCCCAGCTACTGCTCAGTGTGGGCATGGCAGCCCCATCCATCTGCCTTCAGAGCTTGGGGTCCCTACCTAGCCACACCAGCGCCACCTTGAAAGCTAAGTTGGCAGCGTTGGGGCCAAAGCATTTTCGCTGAATGGAGAAATGATGGGGCATGCCCCAAGTGTCAAGATGAGGACAGGGCTGGGAAGGGAGGACAGAGCCACCCAGTGTGCCCGCCTCCCCCGGGGCTCCAGCGTCCGCCTCCCTGGGGCTCCAGCGAACCTCGCCTCCTTCTCACTCTCGCTGTTTCCCTGTGGAGACTTGGCTCCTCCGAAGGCTCAAGGCTCATCCTGGGGTGGAGGCGCCGACTGAGGCAGAAAGGCAGGGTACAGGATGCTCCTGGGGCAGGACTTTTCTTTGAGACCCCTGAGGCCAACTCTAAGCGGACACTTGAGGCAATTCCCAGCGGATCCATCCCGAAACTAATGGGATCAGGTAAAGCCGGCTCTTCTCTGTCTGTGCCCTGGGCAGCGCAGCCTGGTTCTGCCCTGATCCAAACTCTGATTCCAGGAGGAGGGGGGTCTCCAGGGCTCCCTGCACCCACATCCTGTGGGTTCCTGCCTGGATCCTTCTGCATATGCATTTGCTCCCTGAGAGCGGGAGACCCACGCTGGGGACGGTGGTGTCGTGCCCCTAGTCTTCAGGAGCAGCTGAGCGCATGCATTGAGGGCTTTGCGTGGGCCAGAGGGGCACAAGGGTGCGCAGGTCCATCCAGGGCTAGGAGCAGAGACCTTGGAGGGAATTAGAAGCAGCCTTCCCAGCGCAGAGACCTTGGAGGGAATTAGAAGCAGCCTTCCCAGCGCTTTAGGTGTGCCTTTACCAATGGACACAGGGTGAGAAGTGGGGTCCTGCCAAAAGAGAGTTAAGGTGCCAGTGGTGACAGCTCCCCTGGGGGAGACACGTGCACTCTCCAGAGGCGGAGCCAGGCAGGCAGCCCGCTAGTCAAGACTCTCCAGGGGGCCACCTCCTTCACACTGGGGAGAAAACCTCCGACACAGGGCTTGCTTCAGGCAAAACTCCAAAGTTGCTGGGGGTGGGGGGTGGGTGGCTGAGCCTTCCAGGGTAGCGCTGGGGCGCAGCCGAGCGCCCACGTGGGACCCCGTGCAGGGCCTAGAGGGAAGCAAAGACTGCAGCTGTCCCGGTGCCGAGGAAACGCCGCGGGGTCAGCCTCCTCCCCTCTCCCGTCCTCAGCCGGACTTCTGGTCACCACCCCGTACCTACCAGCGCCCCAGCAACGGCCAGCCTCGGTTTTAGGGCCTGTAAAATGGTCTCATAGTAACCCTGACTTCGCAGCCAGCCGGGCCTCAAAATGCGGCTCTGGTCTTTTCTTTGCTCCCCAGGCAGAGGTGAGGACGGCGCCCCCGAGAAGGCGGACCCCGGGCTGCTCCCGACGGCCGGACCTTCGGCCCTCCCGGTCCCGCGCAGGCCGGCGCCCCGCCAGGCCTCTTACCTCGCGGTCATGGAGGCGCGGCCGGCAGGGGGAGCGAGGCGGAAGGGAACCGTGGCCGGCCAGGTGAGGGAGAAAGGCTTCCCGCGGCCGGCGGCGCGGCGTGCGCGTGCGGGACCGGGTGTGCGGAGCGCGGGCCGGCGGGCCGGCGCGCTCCTCCGGGCTGCCGGGGCCCGGGCGGGGGCCGGAGCCGGGGCGGCGGCGAGCGCGCGGGCGGGTTGCGGGGCGGTGGAGCGCAGCGCGAGAGAGGGCGGTGCGCGCCCCAGGAGGGACGGAGGGTGGTTCCGAGAGGCGCAGCCGGGGTGGGCGGGGGAGGCAGCGACTCCGCCGCGGGCTGGAGGCTCGGGAGGCCTGGCGCTTCGAGCGCTTCCGTCCCCTCCAAGTCGAGGGCTCCAGGAGGGTCCGGGCACTGAGCAGCGGGGTCGGGGGTTCTGCAGTCGCGCGGGTGAGTATCCGTCGCGGGTGGAAAGGGGTCGACCACGCGACGACGGAGCGGCCCGGGTGAGACCCCTCACCTCTTCCCGGCGCCCTTTTCCTTGACCAGGGTTTGCCCACCCCACAGAGTCATCTGCTCCTGCACTCTCACCCTCCCAGCCCGGCCCGGCCGGTTCCAGTTCCGGCAGGAAGGGGTTAATGAGGGGTTGGGGGGATCATGCGCTAGCCTCCACCACCTCAGTCCGGGAGGGCCAAGGGCCTCAGGACGGTGCCCTCGAGGCCCAGCCAGAAAGCCCCAGGGCTTTTCACTTTCACTTCTCTCTTCTCAGTATTGGTGTCACCCCTTCCACTCCACATCTGGCCATTGCCCTTAGGTATGTGCCCAGATACACACGGGAGGCTTCCCGGGTGCACAGGACACAATCACTAGCATCCCCCATGCTGGGGCAGCTTGCATCCCAGATAATGCACAACCACACACAGGAGCACCTCCCAGACGCCCCTACACACACACACACACACACACACACACACACACACATGGGCCCGCACACTCAGCCAGCGCTACCCATGGCCTCTTTGGGCTTGGACTGCCAGCATGAGGTACTCCTGGTGACACTGCCCCGTGTGCCTTTCTGGGTGTTAACTGCCAGCAGTGGGCACGTCTCGTGGGACACTGCCACGACCTGGCCACACTGATGTCCCCTCCCAGCTGGGCTTTCCCCTCCCACAGCTTTTCCTGGGGTCGTGAAGGCAGTGGGCTGCCCTTCTCCGGGAAGAGGAAGAGGGACTTTAAGCCCTGCTGGTTCCACATCTCACTCCCCTCCGGCCCTACCCATAGGTCCCATAGGTCAGTGTCACTGTCACAGCCCCCAAATAGCCACTCAGGGCTGAAGGTACGCTCTGGCAACAGCTTCCCTTTCCTTCCACACTCCACAACTACAGCCGTAACCAAGGAGGCCGGTAGGGGAACTCATGGCACAGGAAGTCACACATACCACACCCCAGTCATATACCCACATGCTCCCGCACGCGTGGCACTCACTGCCTCATGCTCTTTCCTGGTCCTCAGGCCCAGAGGCCAGTCCCTTCCTACTGGAGCGTACTCCCCAGTCCTGGGTTCCTGAGCCTTCCCCACTTCTACCCAGCACCCTCTCCAGCCTGGGGTCCGAGGCTTGGGCATTATAAAAGCCCTGGAAGAGGGCCCCTGCCTCCCACCCCCATCCTAGGCAAGGGAGGTGCAAAGGCCTACAACATGGTTGCAGGCTGAGAAGCTTTAGAAACAGAGGCCCCGGGACTGCCAGAGCCTCAGTGAAGGGCCAGAGAGGCTCCTGGGAGGCTGAGAGACTTAATGCTTTGCTGGGGACACTCTGGGCTAGGAAGCTGTGGATGCCTTGAACTCATCAGCAAAGGCCTCAGGGGCAGTAGGTGAGGGAAGACGCAGGCCAATTAGGCCCTTAGTGTCCTGAATGCCTGGGCCTAGAAGCCTTGAGGCCTTAGGGTGGGCCTTGCCTCACTCTGCTGGGCCTGGCTGGACACCAAGCCAGCAGGGCCTTTCCAGGTGGGCAGGGTAGGTGGCAGGGTTCAGCATATAACCCGGACCCAGTGGCCTGAAGTCCTCCGACGTGTCCTCGGCTCCCTTGGCCGGTGCAGGCCCCGCCCCCGGCCCTCCCTGCGCCCGGCCGGTGCGCGGGGAGGTCGGAGGAGCGGGCACTGCCCACCCTCCGGATGTATAAGCGTCCTGGCCAGAGGCGGGTGGTGCGCGCGCGGGTGCGCGTGACACTCGGGCTCCCGGGCTGCGCGGCCTGGGCGGCGTCCCTCTGCTCGGGGTCCCCAACCACAACAGTGAGCCGGCTGAAGGGGGTTGGGGGGGCGTTCGCTGGGCTGGGTCCTGTTCCGCCGCGCTGAGGGACGGACGACGCCACAGCTCTGGGGTTGTCCGCCCGTGGCCAGTGCTGGGAGCCCGAACTGCCCTCTCCCCACCCAGGTGCAGGGGCAACCAGGGAGGAGGAGGCGGGAGGGGCGGAGGGCAGGAGCATGGCTGAAACCAGGCGGCCCCACGGTGATCCATCCGTGTCTCCCTGACACTGGCTGAGGCTGGGCGCTCCCCGTGTAGCTGCTTCCACTCAGGGGCTGTGGAACTCGACAGTGGCTTCGCCGGACAGAGGGAGCACTGGCCTCGGTGGGAACAGTGGGTTGTTTGAAGGGCGCTGGTCACGGAGGTCCCTGGGAGCAGAGGCCAGGGGCAGGGAGCTTGAAAAACAGAAGGGCCCCAGGCTCCCAGGGCGCTCCACCCATCTGGGCCCCTCCACTGCCACCATCCCGGAGTGGGGGGCCGTGACGCCATAATCCCCTGGGCCCAGGGCCGGAGGCTGTGAGTGGCACCGCAGGCCCCCGCCCCCGGGTCCCGTGGGCTGGGCCGGCCTCGGTGCGCCTGGGTGCACGCAGTCGGAGGCGGCGCCGGCCAGGCCGCCCGGGCGCCTATGGACGCGCGGAGCCCGCTGTCTCCCCGGGCCAGCGCGTTCAGCATCGCCTCTCTGGTTGCAGCAGAGGCCGCAGAGCGCACCGTTCGCCTGGGCCCCCGGTCCTCCGACCAGGCGAAGCTTCGCCGGCTGTTGGGATCCCCGGCCGGGATGCACTTCAGCACCGTCACCAGAGATATGGAAGGTGAGCCGCCCCGCTGTGTCTGTAGGGACCCGCCCGCCAGACCCCCTGCCACTGCTGCCGTGGGGCCAAAGCAAAGAGTGTTGGCAGGGCCCAAACACAGAGTAGGTGGAGGGAGCCCTGGCAGAGGGGGCTCCAGACTTCCAGCAACTCTGGAGCAGAGAAGAAGGGCAGGCATCCTGCCCAAAGCCTGTGCACCCTCCAGCCTGGGGTCCCAGCTGTAGAGCCCCACAAGCAGGAGACTCAGGCCCAGAGTAGGACTTAGTGGAAGACAAGAGGGACAGGAGAGGAGGATGGGAGAAAGGTGGCAGCAGGGGCCGCAAGCTGGGAGAGGCAGAGGAAAGGTGGCAGGAGAGGAGAATGTCATAGAGTCTGGGAACGGGGGAAAACGAGAGAGAGAAAGTGGTGAGGACAGTGGGAGGAGAAGAAATTGAGAAGAGAGAAAACTCCAAAGGAAGGTCGGAAAAGTGAGAAAGGTGAAAAAGAAACAGAGTGAGAACGAAAAAGAAGAAAGTGAAGGGAAATTTAAGGTAGAAAATAAAGTCATAAAAGAGGGGGGAAAGCTTGAGAAAATCTCCAGTTTTTATTTTGTTAAGAAAAAAAAAAGAGGAAAAAACCCCTGAATAACAGGAAAAGACCTACAGAAATAAGAGGCAAAAGGCTGACTGGAAAGAAAGACGAAGTGATGAAAAATGAAGTGGAAAGAAAGGAGAAGGGCAGAACTGGAGAAAGAAAGAGGCAAAAAATAAAACAGAAATAAAGAGAAACGAAAGAGATAGTAGAAGAAGGAAAGAGGATTAGGAGGGAAATTTTCATCGAGGAAGACAAAGGTAAAGAAATAACAAATTGGAAAAAGAGCCTGGAGAGAGAAAGGAGAAATGCAACGCGGGAGGGCGGCAGAGCGAGGGGCGGCGGACGGCCCGGCGCTCTGGGGAGCCGGTCCGGGCGGTCGGGGGGCCCGGGCCGAGCGAGCCGCGGCGGGCGGGCTGGGGGCCGGGGAGGGGGGAAGGAGCGGGGGAGGGGCGAGAGACGGGGGAGGGGAGGGAGGCCATTGTCTCGGCGCTGGGGGGGGCGCGGGGCGG
This sequence comes from Mustela lutreola, assembly GCF_030435805.1. Classification (NCBI taxonomy): domain Eukaryota; kingdom Metazoa; phylum Chordata; class Mammalia; order Carnivora; family Mustelidae; genus Mustela; species Mustela lutreola. The sequence continues at coordinate 62,667,141 of NC_081300.1, read as the reverse complement.
GGCGGGGCGGGGCGCCTCCTCGGGGCCGGCCCGCGGTGTAGGGCGGCGCGGCCCGGGGCGCAGCGCAGCGCAGCGCCCGCCACTCGGCCCGGGGCGCGGGGCAGCGCTCACCTCGGCGGCGGCGGGGCGGCGGCGGCGGCGGCGGCCCGCGGGTCATGATCTCCGCCGTGTCCAGCCCGTGGCTCACTCAGCTCTCGCACTTCTGCGACGTTGCAGCCTTCACGGCCAGCAGCCTGAGCAGCCTGGGGGCCGCGGGGGGCTTCCCGGGCGCCGCGTCGCCGGGCGCCGACCCGTACGGCCCGCGCGAGCCCCCGCCGCCGCTCTACGACCCGTGCGCCGCCGCCGCCCCCGGCGCCCCGGGCCCGCCGCCGCACGCCTACCCGTTCGCGCCGGCCGCCGGGGCCGCCACCAGCGCCGCCACCGAGCCCGAGGGCCCCGGGGCCAGCTGCGCGGCCGCCGCCAAGGCGCCAGTGAAGAAGAACGCGAAGGTGGCCAGCGTGAGTGTGCAGCTGGAGATGAAGGCGCTGTGGGACGAATTCAATCAGCTGGGCACCGAGATGATCGTCACCAAGGCCGGCAGGTCAGGGTGCCCCCCTCACTGCCCGCGACCCTCCCCACGTGGTCCCGGGCTCGGGCAGCGCGCCTCGGTCCGATCCACGCGAGTGGGGCCGACAAGCGGGGTGGGGGCGCGGCCCCGCCACCTGCGGACCCCTCTAGGCGCGAGCTGGCTCTCGGTTCTCTGCGGTCCCGGCTCCGGCGACAGCCGCCCGGCGTACGGAGCTGGGCCAGGGGACGGCGCGGGCAGCCTCGGAAGGCCGGTGGAGAGAAGCCCAGCGGACCGGCTTGCTCCTCACGCAGCCCCAAGGCGCCCGCAGCCGGAAGCCCAGGGCCGGCTCGGAGCACACGGGGCTAGAGGGTTAGGCAGCTGCCCCTGAGCGGCCTCGCCAGCCAGCCGGCTTCCAGCGGATCCCACCTCAAAAGAAATTCACGTCTTTAGTTCCCCAGTTCAGTCTACACGGGTTAGATAAAGCGGAGCAGCTGGACAATTGTCTGCAAAAGTTTAGGAGAAAGTTAAGACCCTTAAAAACAGTAGGGTCCCTCCCCTGGAAGTTGCTACCCAGTTTCCTCACCCAGTTTTCTCGGGCCTAAATTTCGGGTGATTGTGGGGCCTGGCTCTGCTGCTGGGGCTCACTGCCTTCCAATTGGCCTGTATTTGCTCTAAGCGCCCAGAGAGAAGGGGAACAAGTTTTGCGATGCAACCTATTTGACCAGCAGACAAAGGCGGGTGCCGGGCTGTGTCTAATGTACACACGGAGACACCAGCTCTTCGAACACACAGCCAAGGGGAGCTCAGGGCCTGTTTGCAGAGCTTTCTCACGGTTTCTGTTTCCCTCCCAAGGCTGTCCTCCCTGGGGATCCTGGGGCCTGTGCTCAGCTTCAGCTCTGTGGGTCTTCTGCAGGCCCTCCTTACTGTCCCATGAGGATGGCACCCCAGCCTCTGGCCCGGTCCAGCCCAGCAAGGGCCGTGGTGGTGGCCAGGCTTCATCCCAGAAACCAGCATTCTGTAGCACCCACCAGCCTGCAGAGTAGAGGGTCGCAGGCCTGACTAGGAGGCCCAGCTCCATGGCCTCTGTTTTCTGCCCACTGCCTGCATGAGTTACCTATGAAGGGAAGTCGTAGGAAGGGGAGGCAGGAGCCAAGCCTCATGCTGTCCTCCAGGGCCCAGGGGCTGGCCTACACCCGTGGCCCATCCAGGAGCTGTGGAATGTCCTTTCAAGAGCCTGGATGGGTCATAGAGTCAGAGTACAGGGGAGGGGAGAGTTAGGTGACCACAAGGGCACAAGCCCAAATTCTCCCAGAGTAGCTGAGTCGGGGTGGGGGGGGGGTTATAGTGGGGGGTTGGGATTTGTGTGTATACCTGAGGAAAGTAGGGAGACTCCACCACTGGGCCAGAGACAGGGCCTAAGAGTTGGGGCTGTGGGCTTTGAGGCCTCAGCCTTGCTGGAGGGACTGGGGAGCAGCCGCAGACCCAGCCGAAAGGGCGACTGGGACTCCTGGGAGCCACACAGAGGGCCCCGGTTTCACTTTGTTCCAGCCGGGAGCTTACATCCGTCACTTAGATAGAGCTGGGGGAGGTTCTGTGGAGGATTGAGACTCTCTGGGACTGAGTCTGGGGAGTCTTGCTGAGCAGGTACTGCCGACTGCGGCTAGCTCTAGACCGGACAGCCGAGAATTAGAAAATGAGAGGCCGGCTCTGTGCAGGCAAATGTGGCAGAAGCAGCCATAGACCATGCTGGGGCGCCGCGGAGACTCAGCTCTAGTGCTTCGTGAGCCATTTTTGGGTCTCTAAAAAGGGGGCAGGGGGCTGCCCTGCCACTCCGCTTGCCCTTGGCTGGGCAGGGGGCCTAGCTGGGTTAGAGTAGCTGAGGGAGAGGAGAGGAGGTGGACAGGTCCGGCCGCTGAACTCAGCGGCCAGCAGGAAGCTACCGGTCCAGGGTTGGTCAAGGTGGGGCAGCCCTGCCTTCCCCAACCCGAGGTGACCGGAGGCCTCGCTGCCCCCCAGGCGCATGTTCCCCACGTTTCAAGTGAAGCTCTTTGGCATGGACCCCATGGCCGACTACATGCTCCTCATGGACTTCGTTCCAGTGGACGACAAGCGCTACCGGTGAGCGCCCAGCAGGACCTGGGAGGGTGCCCTGGGAAGCGGCTGCTGCCTGCCTGCTGTTGCCTCTGAGGGCGGCCCATGAGGACATAAGGGACCAAGGAGTCTCGGCACCTGCCCGGCTGTCCCACCGGCTCCCCTTGACCTGCTTCCTCCCTAGCCCTGTCAGACCCTCGACCTGAATGCCCCACCCCCAGTGGCTCTTGGGAACTCCCCTCAGGAGGTCCCCAGGGCTGGGCTCCTCCACGGGGCCTACAGCCTGAGACAGCTTCCCCGCCCCTGGCCAGTAGGCCCCTCGCACACAGCCCCTGCCCTTTTTCTCATCTTCTCCCACGAGGTGAGCTTGGGGTACCTTGTCCCCTTCCCCCATCCCCCGGGATCGCTGGGCCCTGGAGCCGAGCAGGAAAGGTGGGGTGGCCGCCAGAGATTATGCAGGGCGGGCCTCAGCTGCCCGGACAATTAACAGCAATTAATAAAAAGACTGTGGTCCGCCCTATGCCCGAGGCCGCCGGCGCCGCCAAATCCGGGCCGTGCAGGGGCCACTCGGAGACCTCCAGGAGGCCCAGAGCGGGCAGACCCGCATGCAGCGAAATGTGGAAATGTGGCGCCCAGAGCCCAGCCGCCTCCTTCGGTGCCGGGCTTCCTGCAGCCTTTCGTGTGTTGGGACGGAGGGAGTTTTCGGTTTTCTTCACAAACCCCTCGGAAATGCTCCCAGTCCGTGTTGCAGCTGAAGGCTCCATTTCACTGACAATGGGGAAACTCATCAGAGGCACTTTTGGGGTTCACTCAGCAAGGCCCTCTTGGTTGAGCCCACGTAGCATGACCCCCTGTTCCGGTGCTGCCCCAGGTATGCCTTCCACAGCTCCTCCTGGCTGGTGGCCGGGAAGGCGGACCCTGCCACACCAGGCCGCGTACACTACCACCCTGACTCGCCTGCCAAAGGTGCCCAGTGGATGAAGCAAATTGTGTCCTTCGACAAGCTCAAGCTGACCAACAACCTGCTGGATGACAACGGCCATGTGAGCGGTCCCCCTGCACCTCCCCAGGCTACGGGCGCTCGTGCTCTCCCCCAGTGGGGGGCCTCCAGAGTCCCTGTTGGCCAGAGCTTGGGCAGGTTGGGGTGTGAATGAGGGACAGGCTGAGGAGAGTAGGCCCTTCTGGGTCAGGGGCTCACAGGCCTGGTGGCCCTCAGGCCTGGGAGAGGGTGTCACCTTGCTTCCTTCGCTCCACTCCTGATGTTTTGCTGGAAGTTTTTTAACTGGAAAGGATGGGGCTGTGTGTAGGGGTAGTGGCCGGTGGCTTTGCAGAATCCAGGCAGATGATGCTGCTTGCCTGCTGGGCTGAGCTCTGGCCTGCAGCCGCCTACCATCCACCCACCCACCTACCCACCTTAGGCCAGAAGTAGTTCTCTCTGGGACCTAGGCAAAGAAGATCGAAACCCTGATCTTTGGCCATTTGGAGTGTCTTTCCTGGTGGTCCCAGCTGATTGCAGTCTCCGCTTGAGCCCCATGGCCCGACCTCATCTGGGGAGTTCAGAGTTTTGTCCAGGTTCTCTGGGGAGTTCGTGGCCTATGAACTTTCGCCCATTTCCTAGTTCCAAACCTGCCACCTTATCTTCCAGATTATTCTCAACTCCATGCACAGATACCAGCCCCGCTTTCACGTTGTCTATGTGGACCCACGCAAAGACAGTGAAAAATATGCTGAGGAGAACTTTAAAACCTTTGTGTTTGAGGAGACTCGCTTCACTGCGGTCACTGCCTACCAGAACCATCGGGTGAGGCCCTGGGGATGGGCACATTCAATAGTTTTGGGTCGCAATTTCCAGTTGCCTGGGGGACAGAGGTTTGGACCCAAAGGTTGTAGGTCCTGGTGGAACCCAACACCCATGGATTCCCACCCTTAAGGGCCTCAGGCAGCGTCCTCCCCTCTGCCGCCCGCTGGCCCAGCCTCCTATCAGCTTGACCTCTCCAGCAGCAACTGTCACTGCGGCCTGAAAGTTTGTTTTCCAAACCATTCCGGAAACTCCCCATCAGGGGCCTGATCCACGGTTTACCCAAATTCCTAGGGCACCCCCCACACACACACACATTGAAGGGTGGGCGGTGGAGGTGACCACATTCTCATCCCAGCCAGGAACACAGGGGTCTACATCCTAATCACTTGGGGCCACAAAGGGGTTCTTTAGCGAGAAAGGAGCTTCCCCATTTGGCAGGACAGAGGGACAACCTCAGTGAGGGATTTAATTGTGGGGAGGTTCTCGTCCCGGGAGGATAAAAGGGCCCTTGTGGGGGGGGGGGCTCCTCCAAGCCACCCTACCGGGGTGCCCCCACCCCTAGCGCAGGGGCTCTAGCCACTTGCTCAATGCCCGCCGGCCCCTCCCCCCATCTCCCGCCCTGCAGATCACGCAGCTCAAGATCGCCAGCAACCCTTTCGCCAAAGGCTTCCGAGATTGCGATCCGGAGGACTGGTGAGTGTCCTCTGAGGAGCCGGTAACTGCTCCGGAGCCTAGCGGGGGCGCCCTCCTGACCCGCTGCCCTTCTCCCTCTCCGCAGGCCCCGGAACCACCGGCCCGGCGCGCTGCCGCTTATGAGCGCCTTCGCGCGCTCGCGGAACCCGGTGGCCTCCCCCACGCAGCCCAACGGCGCAGAGAAAGGTAGGGCCAGGGTCGGGGGATCCGGGCCATGGCCCTGCGCGCGCTCCGCCCCGGGTAGACGGCCGAGCCTGGTCTCGCCCGCGCCGCAGGGGCGCTCGCGGCCTTCGCGCCGGTTGCACAACGGCGGTGGCGGCGGGCAAGCGCGCACTCGCCCGCCCGGCCCGACGGCTGCGCCCAGCCCGCCCCGCCTGCCGCCCGCGGAGGGGCGCGGGCCCCTGGGAGGGCCCGGGTCTCCCGCAGATTCGGCGAGAAGGGGTGGGGAGCTCCCGAGTGCGGGCTGGCGCCTCCTCCCCGCCAGGAGCGGCGGGGCGCTCGCGGGTCCCCTCTGCGGTCCTGACCCGGCGCGCTCACCCCTCGGCCCTCTCCGCAGACGCGGCCGAGGCACGGCGAGAATTCGAGCGCGACGCGGGCGGACCGGCCGTCCTCGGGGACCCGGCGCACCCGCCGCAGCTGCTGGCACGGGTGCTGAGCCCCGCACTGCCCGGGGCCGGCGGCGCCGGCGGCCTCGTCCCGCTGCCCGGTGCGCCCGGAGGCCGACCCAGCCCTCCGCACCCGGAGCTGCGCCTGGAGGCGCCCGGCGCGTCCGAGCCGCTGCACCACCACCCCTATAAGTACCCGGCCGCCGCCTACGACCATTACCTCGGGGCCAAGAGTCGGCCGACGCCCTACCCGCTGCCAGGCCTGCGGGGCCACGGCTACCACCCGCACGCGCACGCGCACCCGCACCACCACCACCCTGCTGTGAGCCCGGCGGCCGCCGCCGCTGCCGCTGCCGCCGCTGCCGCCGCCGCCGCCGCCAACATGTACTCGTCGGCCGGGGCCGCGCCACCCGGCTCCTACGACTACTGCCCCAGATAATGCGGGCGTCCGCCGGCTGCTTCCTCGCCCGGGGTCCCCGCACAGCCCCGAGGGCCGTCGGGGTCCCCGTCCACCCAGCCCCAAGGGCCGTCCAAGAACATGTTCCTTCAGCCCCGGGAGCCAGTGCGGGTCTCCCCTTCCCCAGCCTCGAAGCCATCGGGGTCCTCCACTCTCTAGCCCCAAGGCTGTCGAAGGATCTGGTTCTCCAGTCCTGGGAACCACCGCGGGTCTCTCCCCAGCCCGGAGGGCCACGGGGTCCGCGCCCGCCAGTGCCAAAGCGCCCGGTCAGCGGCGGAAGGAAGTGATATTTATTGTTCTCCGCGAGACCGCGTCGCCCCCTACCCCCAATCCCCGGCCCGGCCGGCAGTTGCAGTGTAGACGACCCGAGAGCCCGTCTGCAGGCGGTGTAGATACGTGTAGATATTTGTAGATACTGTAGATACCGCGCCGGCGCCGACTTGATAAAGGTTTCGCCTCTTTTGGAAGTTGCCTGCGTGTCCATTTATTTGTGTCCAGTTAGACCTCACGGAGGATGTCGGGGAGAGCGTCTCCGGTCGACTCGGGGGCTTCGGGGTCTCCACAGCTCCAGTCCCACAAGCCGAAGCGAAGCGGGTGTCCCTACAGTGCCTTCCGAGCGCCTCCTCCCGGCGCGCTCCAGAGCCTCTTCCCGGCCACGCCTCTCTCCGTCCTCTCCCCGCCCCCTCTGCCGTGGCCCCATCCGGGTTCGTTCCCAGGGTCTCCTTCAGCCCTGCCCGCCGGCTCCCCGCCCCCACTACCACCTTGCAGCTTCATCCCATCCTCCCCGAGGCCAAACGGACTGGGGCTCCGCCCCAGCCCCAGGTGCGCAGAGGGCCCTTTTACTTAACTCTGACAGGCAGGCAGTTGTCCCTCCTCTGGGATTTAGGCGGGCAGCCCTGGCCTGTTTTCAGAACCAATGTCTGTCCTGGGGGCTTTTCCACCGGAGCGGGAAATAACCATCGCGGCAGGACACTGTCCGTTGGGGGCTGGGAAGGGGAGAAGTTCTGACTGATGGCAGAAAGACAAAAACAGGCAGTTCTGCTGTTCTAGCATTTCCCCTGGCTGGCCCTAGCCCAGGCCCGCGTTTTCCCCTGTTTATTGACTTTGCTCCCTGTGAATGTCCCCACGGAGTGACCTGGGCAGGGGGCACAATGACAGTGGTCATGAGTCATCTTGAAACCTGTCTATGAAGCATTTTTCCCAGGCCAGGTGGTGAGGGACCGCTCCCCATTAACTCAACACCAGGGATGGGGCCAGAGGAACCCTTTGATCCCTCCCTTCCTGAGTCCAGGCAGGAAAAGCTGACAACCGGTCAACGTCAAGGCTGCTAATTTGGACACAAGATGGACGGGAAATGCAAGTGGCTGAGGTTCTATCCCCTTTCTGTGTCTGTCCCAGGATGTCTGTGGCAGTTGCTGCCACATGACAGTGGCCACCTCTCCCCAGCCCGGCCAAGCATTTCCCCATGTCTATCCTAGATGGGACACTTTCTTCCCTGAATGTGTTCACCCCGGTGGCATGAGGTGACCCAAGACTTAGGAGTTGGACAGCAGGAAGCATTTCCATGAGGCAGGTCTATGAAGGGAGGGGGGTGACTAGGCTGCTGAGGAGTGAGCCCTGGAGCCAGGGTCTGCCAAAGCTTCAGAGTCCATCTAGTGCCAGGGCGTGAAGACTTGTTTGCGTGGCCAGTGGGCTGGCCAGCGGCCAGTGGTCTGTAGACATGGCTTCAGGGACTCATAGGGACAGCTCTGGACGTCCATCCCCTATGGGCATAACCCCTCACTGCAGACCTCCCCCTGGGTGAGCCACACACGCACCATTGGGCTCCCCACTCGTGCAGCCTGTTTCCCATTTGTACCACAAATGCACCCTGCATTCTTGTCTGGGGAAGCCTGCAGGAATGATGGGCTGTGGCCCACAGAGCTAGTCTCCCCTGCAGGGGCTGGCCTCCGCTCCCAGGCACCCTCTTCCTCTTTATACTTTACATTCTGCCACAGAGAGGGTCAGGGATTGAGAACCACAGTTGGAAAGGTCTCTGTTTTGGTTCTGTTTAAAGCTATAGGGAGCGGAAGCTCCCATCTGAACTGACAATGGGGCCGGGCATTTGCAGCGGGAGGGTGCGGCTGAGCACACGGTCCCCCGTGTGCGGCTTGCCAGCTCCCCCATATGCACCCGCTCCAAGTCATCACCCACTCGAGATGGAAAGCTGCTGCTGCTGCTGCTGTCCAACACGGTGGCTGCTGGCTGTGGCAGGCTGCTTCCATGTTAATGAACAAAAATAGAATAAAATGAAACATTCAATTCCTCCCTGGGTGCATTCTGAGTGCTAGACAGCACAGAAGCGGCAGGTCAGCGATCTCGACGCTACAGGTGAGGGCTCCCCTACACTGGGGAACAGCCCCTCATGCAGGCATGGTTTTCTCTCCTCTGCCCCCATAGATGAGTTTGCCTTCCTTAAGAACTGCCCATAGATGAGATTGTGCCACAGGACACCCAGGCTGGCTGCTTTCCTCTCTGGGGTGTTGCAAGGCTCACCACGCTGCCGCCCACCCAGCGGTTCTTACTGCTGACCAGCGTCCAGTTTCCTGCGAGGGACACTTGGTGGCTTTAAGTTGGATGCTGTAAGACTCGGCGCTGCAGGTGGGACTGGTCCCTCCGGGCAGCCATGCAACAGCTCAGTAGGCTGCGTCATCCACCTTCCATCCTGGGGAGGCGGTGAGGAAAGGGTGGCTCAGGCCCCTCATTTCAGAAAGGCACTAGGACCACTTTCAGTCACTCATTCCTGACATGGGCACCCCGTGAGCTCTCCCAGGGCTGTCGCCACTGCCTGCTGTGTGGGGCTTACATTCCCTGGGGCAACTACCCCAGACTGTCCTTGACTTCCCTGTAAAGCCACTGTCCTGGCAGCTTCTATGTCCTTGCTTTGGGCTCCTCTGTGGATGCACCTGGCCTGCCACTTCCATGAGGCGCCATGCTGCGCTGTGTGGGGGCTCTGGGCCCCTCCGACCTGCTTCCTTGTGGGCTCTCCCCTCAGAGTCTTGCTCTGGATTCCTCAGTTGGCCCAGAGGTCCCATTCTGCTCCCTTCACCTGTCTCCAGGTGTCCAGTTACTAGGACTCAAGAGGACAAGAGCTTGGATTAGAAGGGACCCCGGAGATGGGTCCAGGGACCCTCGACTCCTTAACCCTCGAAGCCCTTCAAAAAACAATGGCTAGACAAACCATAAGTGACTCTTAATCTCACAAAACAAACTGAGGGTTGCCGGGGGGAGGGGGTTGGGGAGAAGGGGGTGGGATTATGGACATTGGGGAGGGTATGTGATTTGGTGAGTGCTGTGAAGTGTGTAAACCTGGTGATTCACAGACCTGGGGATAAAAATATATGTATATAAAAAATATATGTTTATAAAAAATAAAAAAAAAAAATAAAAAAAAAAAACAAACAATGGCTGTCCCACAAGGGAAACAGGTTAACTCTTGACTAAGTAGAGGAGGGGTGGAGCCTGTCTATTCCCCTCTTCATCCCTCTGGGTGCCCTATAAGGGACCTAGGGAAGCCAAGGACCCTGGAGTGTGGTGCAGGATCCCCCCCCCCCCCACCAGCAGCCCAGCTTGCTCTTGTGAGAGGAGGAAGACCAAACCGGAGCTGCAGGTGCTGCCTTCCTCCAGTCCAGAGCCTCTGTCTTCGATGTAAACACTCCAGCTCCTAGGAAGGCTTGGGACATGCAGCCTCTGACAAACCCACCCCCCACAGGGTCTCTTCCGCAGGCTCACGGCCAGGGCAGGGGTGCTCTGGGATGGGAGGCCCCCCGTCCATACCGCCACTAAGTAAAGCTGGCAGCACCATGCAGCTCTCCTGAGACCAGGAGATAGTGTCCCAGACAAGCATGTCGGGTGAGCTGTAGGGCACAGGCAGTTGTGGGCACAGGTCCCTGATGAGAGGCCTCCTGGAGGGGCTGGTGACATGATGTCCTGCGCAGGGAAGCATCTGGGGGGCAGAGCAGTACACTGAGATTCTGCCGTGGGATGAGGGGAGTCTGTTTGGTGGAACCTCAAGCCAGGAGTTGCAGAGGAAAAGAAAGCCTGGTTGGGGGGCAGGGAGGGGTGCCTCAGCCACCCCTCTCCCTCTGGCGGGGGAAGTCCACAGAGTGTGTGGGACCCGTATGACGAAGGGTGGGTGAGCGCAAGGCACTGCTCTCCAGGTGTGCTGTAGATCAAAGCAGTTGTGCACGATAGAGAATTCCATGGGGCCACAGTTGCTAGGGGGTGCAGTGCAAAGCCGGCACAGCCCCGGGGAGCCACGTGCAGGCAGATGGAGGGAGGATGGGGGCCCGTGGTGCTCCTTCTAGGACAAAAGGAACCCCTTCAGTGGCAGCAGGAGTGTGGCCTCCCCTGGAGCTGGGTGCCAGGGAGACCCTACCTCCCAGCGGCCACAGCCCCTGTGCCTGTTTTCCCTTCATGCTGGGCACTGACCCCTGCCCCATGGGAGCAGTGTTAAGTCTCAGAGGCCCGTGTAAGCAGCGGAGACAAGCCTCTCATCCTCTGTGTGGGTTCCAATGAGGCTGTGCCGTCTCACAGGTCCCCGGGTGAGGGCAGGGCCAGGCTTCTCCATTTGGGCACGTCTGATGCCTCTGTACAAACCTGATCCCCACGTGCCTCCCTCACCCCTAAGCCTGCCTCTGTACCGTGACATGAGCGGGATGGGGGGAGGCATGACATGGCCGCACATGCAACCTGGCCCTGGGAGGGGAGGCTGGGGTAATTCCTTGGGCTGCCCCACACGTTTTCTGTATTTGAAAAAACACACAAATCTCGTCTTCAATTCGATTCCCTATGCTGCTTGTTGTGCTCCTTCAAACCAGATGGGTTCACAAGCTGAGACTTTGCAGTCTAGGCACTTCTGCTTTACCCTCGCCAGGTCTGTGTGTTGAGAACAGAACTGAAGGTGTATTGGGAAAAGCAGCCCGCATGGGGGAGAAGCTTGGGTCTTCATACCGGTAATTAAGTTATCTTCTTAATTATAAAGAGGAATGACATTGCCTACATCCTTTATCTCTCAGCTTTCAGCTGCGTCAAGTCAGAGCCTAACCCTCTGCCTCTGCGGCCGCCACCCGTGTGTTGCCCCCAGCTCACAGAGCAGCCCTAACTGCTAAGATCTGTGCTGGGGACACGTGAGGGTCTGGGCCCCCGCTCCTGGTTGTGCCACCAAGGAAAAGGCCTTCTCATCAGTTTGTGACCCCCTTCGACAGAAACACCATCCTGACTTTCTCCTGCTGCTGGGGTGCCCTCCAGTTTCCAGCTCTTGCTCACACAGCTGTCTCATCCCAGTGAGAATTTAAGTTTCCAGAAGAACAAGATCCTATCACATGCGCACCCAGAAAATAATTTATGATGAATGAAAAACTTGTTGAAACCACAAGAGAGGGGCACCTGGGTGGCTCAGTCGGTTGGGTGTCTGCCTTCGGCTTGGGTCGTGATCTCATGCTCCCGGGATTGAGCCCATGTCAGGCTCCCTACTCCTCGGGGAGTCTGCTTCTCCCTCTCCCTCCTCACCCTTGCTCATGCTCTGTCTCTCTCAAATAAACAAATTTTAAAAATAAATAAATAAATAAATCAACCACGAGAGACTTTGTACCCATTAAGATGGCTGCTATGAACACACACTCACACACACACAGATAACAGAACACATGTGGGTGAAGATGCAGAGAATTTGGGACCCTCATGCGTTGTTGGTGGGAGTGTAAAACGGTGCAGCTGCTGTGGAAAACAGAATGGAGGTCCCTCAAAAAAGTAAGCCTAAAACTACGTAGGACCCAGTAGTTCCACTCTGGGTGTAGATTCCCGCAGAACTGAAAGCAGGGACTTTACTTACACACTTTACACCTGTGTCCGTAGCCGTATCAGTCACAAGAGCAGGGTACAAGCAGACCAAGGGTCATCAGCTAACTCATGGATAAAAACAGACTGATGGGGGCGCCTGGGTGGCTCAGTGGGTTAAAGCCTCTGCCTTCAGCTCAGGTCATGATCTCAGGGTCATGGGATCGAGCCCCACATCGGGCTCTCTGCTCGGCAGGGAGGCTGCTTCTTCCCTCTCTCTCTGCCTGACTCTCTGCCTACTTGTGATCTCTCTCTATCAAATAAATAAATAAAATATTTTAAATTATTATTTTTTATTTTTAAAGATTTTATTTATTTATTTGACAGAGATCACAAGTAGGCAGAGAGGCAGGCAGAGAGAGAGAGGGAAGGAAGCAGGCTTCCCACTGAGCAGAGAGCCTGATGCGGGGCTCAATCCCAGGACCCTGGGATCATGACCTGAGCCGAAGGCAGAGGCTTTAACCCACTGAGCCACCCAGGCGCCCCCCAAAAATAATTTAAAACAATGGACTGATGAATGGACAAAAATATGGGATGGCCATACAAAAATATGGGATGGCCATACAGTGGCACCCTATGGGGTCATAAAAAGGAAGGAGATTCTGACGTGCTTTACGACGAGGATGGACCTTGGGGACATTATGCTTGGTGAAACAAGACAGACACAAACTATAGGAGTCCACTGACATGAGATACCCTAGAAGAGTCAGATCTATGGAGACAGAAGGTATCAGAGGAGGATGCAAGGGGCTGGGGGAGGAGGGAATGGAGGGGTCATGTTTAGTGGGGACAGAGTTGTATTTAGATAACAACGCTCTGGAGGTGGATGCTGGGGATGGTTGTTCAACACCGTGAATGTGTTAAATGCCACTGAACTGGACACTTGAAATGGCTAAAATGGCGAATTTGTATCTTTCACGTATGCTTATACGTATTTAACAATTAAAGAAAGGCTGGGGTACCTGGGTGGCTCAGTCAGTCAAACGTCTGCCTTTGGCTCAGGTCACAATCCCACGGTCCCAGGATCAAGTCCTGGATGGTTCTCCCTGCTCAGTGGGGAGTCTGCTTCTCCCTCTCTGTCCACGTGCCACTCCCCCTGCTTATGCTCTCTGTCAAATAAATAAATAAAATCTTAAAAAACAAAAACAAAAACAAAGAAAGCCTAGACTATCCATAATCCACAAGAGCTGTTCTGTTAATCTAGGATTGACTGAGTCCCAACCTGTCTCTAAACCAGGGTTTTTTAACATGGAAATTTCATTCTGCGGGGCCATTGGGCAGTGCCTGCCCAGAGACACTCTGGATGTCTCCTTTGGAGGCACTTTCTGGTGCAAAGGACAGTCCCAGCACAGAATGATTGTGCCCAGACATCAGAGAGTCACAAGCCCCAAGTATTTGGAGCCCCACATAGCTGTGCAGCAGCTAGACCAGTGAGCGTTCTTCCTGGTTGGAGCTGCTCTCTTGGTGCTTCTTGCCCCAGGCTGAGTCCACCCCAGGCTCTTTCTACAAGCTTCTCTGGTGTCCAGGGACCCAGACTCAGCCATGAGGCAGGCTGTCCAGCCCACCAGCCTGAGCAGTGTGTCTTAAACCCTGGGGATTGCTGGTGACTGCCCTGGGTGTGGGGTTTAGGACCCCTGGAAGATGCTTCTCCAAGCACTTGAGCCCTGGCCAGTCCAGCTAGTTCCTGTGCCCCTCTTTTGTTGGTATAGCTTTATTTAGGTGTCCCGACTCTCCAGGAGGGCCACTTAGCTCTGGGAGGGCCCCCACCAGCCCCCTCTCTCTTTTGGAGGAGGCAAAGTTGTGGTGTGAGGTAGGGAGCATGGAGTGACATGTTCACCCGGTCACCTGTCAAAGTGGCGGCCACACAGTATTGGTTGAGATACAGCTTCTGCTCTAGGAGAATGCATGTTCCCACAGATGTCGGTCACTCTGCTGGCCAGGGTCTTGGCAGGATTTACCAGGGTTGGGGGGCCGAGGGGCTTGAGACAGGCTCCACAAAGGCAAACCACCTTGATGATGGGTCCAGATGCCTATACCCCACTCAGGAACCAGGTCTCCCAGGCCCAAGGGTCACTCTGGGAGAAAGCAGCCATTTCTCAGCAGGGCAGCCATCCCCTGGACCCCAAATGCAGAATTGCAGGTGATCAGAGGGGAGGCACCATACTGTGGAAGTCCAGAACTTCCACATGTTCTGGAAGAAGCGAGGCTGCAGAACAAGAGAACAGACGGCTGGGTGCTGGGGCTGTGGCAGGGGGTGCTGGCCAAGAGGTAGGAGGGTGTTTCCGGGGGTGGAATTTTGTCACGGTTCACACAACCATCTCTGAAGGAGGGTGACTGTTACTGGATGTAAGTTGTCCTACGACATATAAAGAACCTGCCAGCCCCTTTCTTCTGAGCCCACTCTAGTGTCCTTTCTCCTCTTGCCCCCCTCCACTCTCTTTGCTCTCTGCCCCTGGAACTGACCCGAGCAGCGTGTGGAGGAATGACCATCGGATTTATTATTCCTGATTAGCAGGTTCTTGTTCTTTACTTCTCCAGCTAGGGAAGGGGGAAGTCGGGTTCGCAGGTTATGGATGGGAAAGGTGTGTGCCACTGTGGGCTTCTCCCCTGTGGCTGCGGACTTGGGCAGAATCCAGTCCCCCCCCCCCCACTGTCTGCCCATCGGACACCTGACATCTGTCTAGTCTACAAGGAGAAGGAGGAGCATTTCATGAGGAATTGTTGCCCCCCCCCATCTGCTGGAGTGGTCACTCCCATGTTCTAGATAAGAAAGTCACAAGCTCCGGATGTCCCAGAATTCACCTCAGATCCTGGGAGCCTTCGCTTCCCAGAGGAAGGTGCCAAGTGCCTACCCTTCAACCCTGGTGGCAGCCAGGGAAATCTTAGTTTAATGTTTAAGCTGAGCACTGGCTCCCTGGGGGTTGCTGTGCCTCCCCTCATTGTGGCCTCTGTTTGAAATCTCCAAAATAGGGGGTGCCTGGGTGGTTCAGTCCTTAAGTGTCTGCCTTCAGCTCAGGTCATGATTCCAGGCTCCTGGGATCAAGCGCCTCTTTGGGCTTCTTGCTCAGTAGGAAGCCTGCTTCTCCCTCTCCCACTCCCCCTGCTTGTGTTCCCTCTCTCACTGTGTCTCTGTCAAATAAATACATGAAATCTTTTTTTAAAAAAATGAAATCTCAGACGCCTGAGTGGCCCAGTGCGTTAAAGCCTCTGCCTTCAGTTCAGGTCGTGATCCCAGGGTCCTGGGATGGAGCCCCCGCATCGGGCTCTCTGCTCAGCAGGGAGCCTGCTTCCCTTCCTCTCTCTCTGCTTGCCTCTCTGCCTCCTTGTGATCTGCCTGTCAAATAAATAAATAAAATCTTAAAAAAAAAAAAATCTCCAAAATAGAAAACCACACCAATGGTTTGATAAATTCTCAAGATTTATAAATTGTTATGTTGCAGAATAAAGAATTCTCACAATAGCCGCACCTAAACTTGGTTGATACAGCAAAATGTAAGGCTATAATAGAATAAAATCCTCCCGACATTTAAACACTGGTTGCAAATGCAATAAAAACACTTCTAAATATTTAACAAGAATGACAAGCCTAACGTAGGGATCTGAAAATATCTTAACATCTTAGGAAAGACACACACACGCATACACACGATATGAGATTCACTAAAGCTGATACTAAAAGTGCTGATCTGTTTCATTTCTCCCTGGGCTGCTGCTTATTTTTGCTTAGGTGTGTTCTCAGCACCCCGACGGCTCAGACTACCTACGAGGCCAGCAGGCAGCTCAGCTCTGGGCTGGGCACTGCAGGAGGGCCCAACGCAGTCACTGAGTAAGGCTGGCCGACCCTGGCCTACTCGGTGACAACTCTTCTCCATCACTCTTGATCAGAACCCCGTCTCTCATATTCCCTGAGATGAAGGATTCTTTGGCTTTCATGTGGATGGGAGGTCCAGATCTGCTGTCCCTTTATTTGGAAATAGGGCCTGGTGTGTCAGGATGAATAAGCTTCTTCGTGAGCATCTCATCACACCTTGCAAATTTGGGGAGCCCTGTGCAGGACTGGAGGGAGTCTGTGGCTGGTTGCTCCCTCCTGGCCATGGCAAGAGGCCCAGGTCCTGCCCCAGGCTCCTTCCCCCAAGTCCTGGGGCCTCAGTTTTCTGTGCTCTTTCTTGCTACACAGAGAAAAACAAGGATGAGCCTTATTTTGTAAAGGATGAAAATATTTGGACTTTCCTCCCTCACCCAGTGGGGTCCGTGTCCCTTTTCTGATACCATGGCCTGCTGGTTTGTTGGATGAGCTCTTGGAGGGCTGTTGTAAAAAGCCTGATTCTCCTGAGACCGTCATGCTGAGAGGCCACGCAAAGGTGCTCCCGTCGATAGTGCCTGCTGTGTCTAGCCCTCCCCAGGCTCCGCCGGCCCACCAAGCTTCCCAGCTTCCTGACCCCTGGATGCCACATGCATGGAAGGCTACTATACACTGCTAAGTTTGGGCTGGTTTATTAATGCCGCGACAGATCATTGCAATAGGATGAAACCAAATGACTTGGTTTCTAACATTCCACTTTTTTTTTTAAGATTTTATTTATTTATTTGACAGACAGAGATCACAAGTAGGCAGAGAAGCAGGCAGAGAGAGAAGAGGAAGCAGGCTCCCCGCTGAGCAGAGAGCTGGATACTGGGCTCCATCCCAGGACCGTGGGATCATGACCAGGTGCCCCTCCATTTTTTTTTTTTTTTTTAAGAGGCAGGGAGGGGCAGAGGGAGAGAGAATCTTAAGAAGGTTCCATGCCCAGTGCAGAGCCTGATGCAGGGTCTGATCTCACAACCCAGAGATCATGGCTTGATTTGAAATCAAGAGTTGGATGCTTGACCGCTGAGCGGGTCCCCAGGCCCCCCCACTAGCATTCCACATCCTAAAAAAAAAAAAAAAAAAAAACCACACACACACACACACAATAAATTACAGCACCTTGGGGCGCCAGGGTGGCTCAGTGGGTTAAGCCTCTGCCTCAGCTCAGGTCATGATCTCAGGGTCCTGAGACCGAGGCCCACATCGGGCTCTCTGCTCAGCAGGCAGCCTATTTCCCTCTCTCTCTCTCTGACTGCCTCTCTGCCTACTTGTGATCTGTCAAATAAATTTTAAAAAAATCTTTAAACACAGCATCTTGTCTCAGTCCGTTCAGGCTGCTCTAACAAAATACCACAGACGGGTGGCTTATGAGTAACAGAAATTCATTTCTCACTGTTCTGGAGACTAGACGTCCAAGATTAAGGCAGAGCCAGTGTCTGGTGAGAGCCCAATTCCTGGATCCTCATGTGGTGGAAGGGCAAGGGGGCTCCTGGGGTCTCTTTTATAAGGCGCTAATCCCATTCACAAAGGCTCCACCCCGTAACCTAAGCACCTTCTAGAGGCCCCATCCTAGTACCATCACCTGCGGGGTTAGGTCTCAACCTATGAACTTCTGGGAGGACACAGACATGCAGCCCATAGCAATCTTCAGGCACGCTTGGCCTACTTCACTATTACAATACTTTTCTGGTCTACTTCCTGTTACCTTGTACCATTTGAGTGTCAATGAGACTTCTTCGCCCATCAGAATCTTGTGTGTTTGAATAGATGACGGTGACCATAGTCTTGCTGCCTGACGCATCCCAGGCCCGTGTGCAAGGCCCCTTGGCCCTCAGCACTGCTCTTGGCCCCTCTGAATGCCTCCTGGTTTGGCGGCAGTAACAAGATTCCCCACATCTGCCCCTAGGGGCCAGCACCCATGAATACTCCTGGCTCTTTGGGCCCGAGGTCCCAGAGGTTGAGGCCCAAGGGTGTCTATTGGTGGCACATGGGATATACTTTACTGAACCTGCTCCGAGATCTGAGAGCCCACCGTGGGTGCTGGGTGGACGGGTGGAGCAGCTCTGGGCCCACTCCTGGCAGGGATGGAGGCCAAAGCATTTCCTCGGCAGGCCCTGAGCACCTTTTCTCAGCTGAGCCCTACTTCCTCCGGTCTGGGGCTCCATCTCCTGCTTGCTCAGATTTTTTTTCCCGCAGGGATTCCTTAAGCTCAGGTTTAGGACTGCCTCTGCAGAACTGACAGTCCTGTACTTGGGGGGCATGTCTCTGGGCGGGTTGGGCGTATGTCTGCTCCACTCACCAGCCGCTGCCTGGCTCTCAGCCTCTTGCTCCACTCTGTCTGGCCCAGGTGCTTCCTTCTCGCCGGGCTCCCAAGCTGGAGAGCTTGGCCCCAGGGGGAGCTGAGTCGAGGCAGGAGTGAGCTTGGTGATGCTGAGGGATAGGAGTGGGCCAGATGTGGGGATGCGGGGGGTTCCCCCCACAGCACTGCCACCCTCCCCCGCTCTTGAGCCACAGACTGGGGGAGGAGTCGCCCCGAAGCACAGGTGCACAACCAGCTCAGCTGTAAGGTTCCCGTCTGTGCCAGCTCGTCTTTGAAACCAGGCTTTGCCATGAAGTTCTAGCTAGTTGAGTATCAAGCATTTCTAAAGAACCCCCTGAAGGAATGTTTTTTCTTTGTGCAAACAGTCCTTTTGTGCAGAGGGTGTTCTGTGGCTTCTTGGCACAGACACAGGTGGGTAACACCTGATTGAACATCACTCACTCGGGAGCGTAAAGACATGCACGGCACGTCAGCACCAAGCCAGCCGGCCGAGCGGGCATGCCAAGGTCTCCCGGGACACTGCGCCTCAGCAAGCCCTTCATCAGTGAAGCCTCAGTGTCAGAGCGCCCCGTCTGGCTTCCCAGGGCTCGCCCCCCTGTCACACACCAAGCCTGGTCTGCGTATTTCCCAAAGGCATGGCGGCCTGACGCCGTCCCACCTGTGAAACGGAGAAAGCACAAGAAAAGGTGGAGAATTCTCGGTGTCCCCACGGCCGCCCCTGTCCATGTCCATGTCCTGGTCTGTCCCCAGCCTCCAGCTTGCCTGAGAGGGACCTGGCCTGCAGGGGATGCTGGGTAAGCGCTGTACCCCCTGCCTATGGTAACCATGGGCCTGGAAGAGGATGGGTGGAAGATTCCCGAGGCGGGCTCTCACCAGAGGTACACGGTGGGCTGTTCACTTGCCTGGGCTGGCTGGTCGGGATGGCATAGCTGCTTGCCTTGCCGGGGAGGTGACCTGGAGAGAGGACCTGCTGCAGCCCAGTCTGTCCTGCTGATGAGAGGCACACTTGGCCCCAGAGGCGGTGACTGGGGGTGCTTTGTCTCCCCAGTAGAACATCAATTCCCACCCTGGGCCATGAAAGGCTCCGCAGAGTACCCCAAGGCCACTCCTGCTGGCCCTGAAGAGGCTGGGTAGACCCCAGGAGCTGAGAGCTTCAGTCCTAGAGCATGAGGCTCTGGATTCTTCTAACAACCAGGAGGGCTGAAAGAGGTGCCTACTCCTACTGACCCCTAACTATAGCCTGTGAGGCTCCAACCAGGGGCCCTGGCCACACGATGCCCGCACTCCTGACCCATGGAAGCTCTTCCAATGAGGATAGAATGGCAGAACACATTTAGTAGAGCCAGAACCGCACATAAGAAATTGCATCGCGGAGCGCTTGGGTGGCTCAGTGGGTTAAAGCCTCTGCCTTCGGCTCAGGTCATGATTTCAGGGTCCTGGGATCGAGCCCCACATCGGGCTCTCTGCTCAGCAGTGATCCTGCTTCCCCCTCTCTCTGCCTGCCTCTCTGCCTACTTGTGATCTCTCTGCCAAATAAATAAAATCTTTAAAAAAAAAAAAGAAAGAAAGAAAGAAAGAAAGAAATTGCATCGCTACTCCGAACGAGTTTTCTCTGGTTGTGAGCAGCCTCTTCACTAAGAGAGGGTCTTGTTTTGCCTTTTTTTTTTTTTTTTAAAGATTTTATTTATGTGACACACACACACAGAGACAGCGAGAGAGCGCACAAGCATGGGGAGCAGGAGAGGGAGAACCAGGTTCCCGCTGAGCCAGGGACCTGATGTGGGACTCGATGCCAGGACGCTGGCATCATGACCTGAGCTGAAGGCAGACGCTCAACCGACTGAGCCACCCAGGCACTCCTCCACTAAGAGTATTAACAAAGAATTCTTCAAGACTGGTGAGCCTCTCTCCATGGATAGTTTGGACTAGAAAGCATCTTGCTGAGGGGGAGGACACCTGATGAGTGATGCTTGGCCAATGGGTCCCCCATCACTCACCTGGGGAACCTCAGGTCTCTGCTTGGCGCATTTCCTGCCTCCTGGGCACCTGAGCCACAGCCTTCCCCATCGCCCTGGATGTTAACATCGATGTCAGTGCTGCAGATTCACCACGGTTTGGCCACTGTGGATTGTGCTAAATTCAAGTGGCTCCTGAATGAAATGGGGCTTGAGTGTAAGTCCCGAAGAAGGTTGCCCAGTGAACAGCGCAAGTAGCTAGGAAAGGCACTTAGGAACTGGGCAGAAAATCCGAGGGCTGATTTTGCAAAACCATCCAGCTGCCACCGACAGAAGTGGCAGGGAGTGCGGAGGAGCTGCTGGGCCTGGGGTGGGGGGTGGGGGTCTTGCTGAAAGAATCTGACTTGTGTGGCCTGAGATGCTTGAGATGCTCAGATGCTGCCTCCCCACCCTTGGCCCAGCCCCCGAGGTACCATGGGGACAGGCAGACCCCGCCTGTCAGCAACCGGGATTGCTGTTGGCCTGCAGAGGGTTGACCAGGAGGGAGTGGGGATTCCCACACGGCCTGAAGGGAAGGCCAGGAGGCCTGGCCCAAGCTCTGCTCTCATTCTTTTGTCTGTTTAACAGGTTGAGGAACACCAGCAGTAACTGGACTTCCAAGGACAAGTTTTACTGACGGGCAGGAGGCATGTGGAAAGATCTTTAAGGAAAAGCAGGACTTTTTGAATAATGGTGAAGTGAAAAGTGGAGAAAACTCTATCAGGGGGTGTGGGAGGCCCTCTTACCACCTCTGCCTGAGGCCATGCCCAGAGCAGCCTTCACCTCATGGAGCCCCACCTGCACAGACACCTCACACGGCCTGCGGCCTGCGGGAGATCTGGGCTACGCTGAGCTTTCTGGCCGGTAAGGACCATGGCAAGACTATGGCTTCCCCTCACCCCGGTTCTTCCGGATCCATCCAGGCTCCTCTTCCTGGCTGGCGGGACTACACCGTACGTATTTACCATGGTTTGCTTCTCTGTCCATTCTCCTGTCAACCCATTTGGGTTGTTTCTGGTTTGGCACTCCTAGGAATAAAGCCACTATGAGCATCCACGCAAAGGAAAAAAAAAAGCCAATCCCAGAACATTCAGGGCCCTAAATTTACATCAAAGGGACCGACCCTGAGAGTGCATGCATCCTTCTGGTAAAGGGCAACCTTGGATCCACACAGAGGCTCCTCCTCGTAGAGCACCTGCCTGTACTGTGGGACGGCCACAGGCACAGTGCTCTGCCCACTCTGCAGCCCATCCTGGAAGCTCAGGGAGATCGGCTTAAGCCCTTCCAGCAAGGGGCTCACACAGCTCTTGGAAGATGGCAGAGCCCCCCTGCACACCTGAGCCTCGCGGCACAGCCAGCCCCCAACACTGGGTCAGGTCTGAGGAATGACTCAGCCTGGGGAACATGACAAGAACCATCTGAAGCTTTGCAAACAGGAAGTACCCTCCCCAGGCTGGGTGTCCGAGCCGGGCCCCTGTTTCTCCTTACGCCCCGGGAGTTTGAGACTGGTCGGGTCTGTGGTGATTTGCTAATCAGATCCTGCTGATGGAGGCCATGTTGTGCAAAACTGTGGGCCCCACAGCGGGCACAGAAGAGGGCTCCCAACACACAGTAGTGTTTCTAGGAAGTCGGTGCTGCTGCAATTCCAGGGGGCTCGGCTGAGCAGATCCAAATCCTGGCCACCAGTCTTTTCACACGACATCCAGAAGGCCTGCATGGCCTTGGAAACTGCTTGCCTTAGCCACACAGCCCCATCAGGCACACAGGACTAGTAAGGCTCTGCCGGCCCAATTTGGCTCCCAGTACGCCACGATTTGGCCACAAGATGTCCCTGAGACACTGCTCACCAGCACATGACCTCTGTAAGGAGTCATTCACTTGTGATCCTCCACACAACTCTGCTTGTGCCTTCAACATGATGGTGAGGGCCAGGTAGGGACTCTGGGTCCGCGTCTGCCAACACCACCTCCCTACCATCTCCAGGGGCAAGGCACCCAAAGTCTCACCTCAGACATTCTGGAAGCATCTCTGGGTTTAATAAATCTCACGCCGACTTGGCAGTGCCCTGTCCCTTTGTCTGGAACACACACCTCTGTGGCTGTTTTTGTAAATGCGGTGATTCTACCAGAGGGTTAGTCACCAAGATTCTTGATGAGCTGATGACACAGGCCTACGTAGGGGTGGGGGCACCACTTTCTCAGCCATTGGGTTTCAAAGCCTCTCGAGGTGGCACCAGACCCGTGCCCAGCGCCTCGGAGTCAGAGCTGACGCAGGGGGCTGGCACTCCCACAGGGGCCTCCCAGCCTCGGCAGTGGGTTGTGGCAGGGCTGCTGGGAGGGCGTGCAAAGTAACTGAAGAGACTCACATCTCCCCTCCCGCTCCACAGGCAGACAGGTGTGCCCCTCCCCCTCCATGCAGCACAGCACACTCTTCAGAAAGTGCTCTCGAGCACTGCATGCTGTCACCACTCACTCCGTGCTCACAGCTGTGCTCTAACAAGGAGGCCAGGGATGCTCGGAGACTCTTCAGACCATTCTTTGCCATTGGGCACCAGCCCGTGGCTGCCCCACCACAGAAGGGATTTGCAGAGGCTCACCTTTCAAAATAAGCCCCCACAACCAGCACCCCAACTAACTTTGGTGGGGTCAACAGAGAGAAGAGGAAGATGAGAAAAGGGACTGAGCCAACTATAGCCAGGTTCCAGAACACCCTCAGCACGTGGCCTCTTGGGGGAGCCATGCAGGGCTCTGGCTTGGTGAGGCCCCTCTTCACTCTCTCTGACCCTACAGCCTCCCTGTGAGGAGCACCCCAAATGTGGCTGACTTGGCAGTTTTCCTCACATCCATGAGGTTCGAGAGCCTGCAGCCTAAACAAAGCCCTTCCTTCTGACATTTGTCGTGCGCAGATCCTTCTGGATGTGTCCTCCCAACATCCAGTGATGTGGCCACAGGATACTCGGGGGCCAGCGTGGCCCCTCCCAGGGGTGTTGGAGGACACTCGCCAGCACCTCCAGCCAATGGGGTCCATGTGGGTAGTAGGCCAGTCCCCAGGATGGGCCTTCTGGGAGCTCCAACGGTATACTGTCCCCTAGGGAGTGGCCTTGTCCCTGGGGAGGCTGGGCAGAAGATCAGCAGTATGGTGGGGTCTTTCCTCAAGGGGCCTGGGTGGTGACTGAAGGGGTTGTGACTCTTTTGGTGGCCTGGGTCACGTATCTATTGGCTCAATCCAGAATACTTCCGCTCAAGCTAAACCTGATCGGGCTGTCACTTGCACTCCTAGGGCCCCAAGGCCACCAGCCCACGCCCGCATCTCTGCCAGTCTGGCTGCTGGTGTCTGTGGCTGCTCACCACCCAACCACGTCTACTCCCTCTTGGGCAGTTAAGGCCACTGCTAGGCCTTGCCACTCGGAGACCCAGTGACTCCACTGCGTTTCGAGATCCTCGTTCTGTGGCAGTGGCTCCAGCCGACCTGCAGAGAGGAGAAATCACAGAGCTCTCCACGGATACCGGGCTCCCCTTGCAGATGTACTCCTCAAGGCCATGGGGAAAGGCTTTTGTGGAGGGCTGGCAGTGCTCATTTGTTGAGTCCCCTCAAATACCCCAATCCCCCCGAACCCCGTGGCTCACTCCCTCTGCAGCATGCTGAGGTGGCTCTGGCAGTTAACAGTCCTCAGAGAACCCACCCTGTGGTCCAGGTTTCAACCCAGCAACCACACCCTGGGGCCCTTTCTTAGTCCTCAGGCTGCAGCAAGCCCAGACCCTCTGTGAGTGGTCCTGTTTCCATGGATCTGGCCTCATGCGTTTCATATCCCCGCCACCTGGATCCCACACGTGTTCTCCAGATTTCTATCTGCATGAAGTTCTTCTGGAGCGTAGCCACCTCATCACAGGCCACACTTCGTACCTCACCCTTTGGAGCCCTCCTGGGGCCTGAGTCTAGTTATAAGCAAAGCCAGTGTGGGGGAAGGTGGTCAGGAGTGTCTCACAGGGGCCCTGCCCCCGGAGGTTCCATTCCGGTCCTTCAGGTAAAGGAAGACTGACCTCTTCAGGCAGAGACCGAAGGGGGGCTCTTTTGGCAAAAAAGGCAGTGGAACAAAGGGGTTGGAGGCGGCCCAGCTTCCTCAGTGACTGCTCACAGCCCCCTACCCAATTTCCAGGGTCCTATTCCTTCCCAACCAACAGCCCAGCTTTAAAAGATGCCTTGAAGGGGGCGCCTGGGTGGCTCAGTGGGTTAAGCCGCTGCCTTCAGCTCAGGTCATGATCTCAGGGTCCTGGGATCTCATTGGGCTCTCTGCTTGGCAGGGAGCCTGCTTCCCTCTCTGCCTACTTGTGATCTCTCTCTGTCAAATAAATAAATAAAATCTTTAAAAAAAAAAAAAAAAAAAGATGCCCTGACGGCAGGGCCTGGTAAGGAGACTATGGACGCACCAGCTGCTTTGGCTGTTCATCCCGTTGCCCCAGGTGCACAGTGCTAGCTCTGTGTCGTTGGTAGCCGTGTTGGCCGCACTTAATTCTGCCATACTTTCCACCCACGGCACCTTGCCGTCTTTGGTCTTTCTCTTTTGGGGGCGGTGCTTCCTCCCATGGATCCCACACTTGGCCTGCCCCTGAGCCACAAGGTCTCCCTGCCTCTGCCCTCACCCACAGCCCACACTCTTCCTGCCTTGCTCCCCCAAGGGGTCTGGTCACTTCTTTCTACTGGTTCTGGCTTCAGCCCTGAGCATCGGGAGCTCCTGGCCTGCCTCAGAGTGAGGAGCCAACGGAGTCCGCAGGACCTGGGGGCCGCATTCACTGTCCCCCAGTGGCCAGGGGTCAATTGCCCTGTCCAGCAGAAGGTCTGAGGAGAGCTCTCAGAGCTGACCCGAAGGGAGAATCCAGGGTGTCACCTTGGAGCCCAGGGGTTTGCATCTAGAGGTTTATTGTAAAGCAGGCCCAGGCTGGCGTCTCACCTGGGCCATAGCTAGCCAGGCGTCTGGCCCAGTTACTCTTGTAAGCTGTAAAGTCACTGTCATACAGGTGCTGCATTTCACAAAAGGAAACACGCACCTTGGGTGGAAAACAAAGACTCCACAGACCAAGTACTTCTTGTAACTGGAGGAGGGTAACTGCGGCTGGCTGTTGCAGGGGTCCTGAGGTTCCACACGCCTGGGTCAGGCCACAGCATGGGCACCCACCTCCCTGCCCTCTGCGTGGCCCAACAATGGAGCAGACATGTCACTGTGGGTCGGGTAGAGAGACCAGATGCTGATCCGCTGATCCCCAGATCCTGCGGCCAGCAAGCCATCTGCGGCAAAGGCCACACAGTGGACGGTGGCACTGTGGAAGCGTAGTATAGCCAGTGGCTTCATCGTCCGCCAGTGAAACACTCGGACCCGGTGGTCCCAGCCCGCAGTGGCCAGGATCTTGCGGTCTGGCCGGATCTTGACATCAGCGATCCCAGGATTCGTGAGTTCATGAGTTCTGCACACCTAGAAGATCAAGAGCAGCAGAGAGAACCACAAAATGGCTTTTAAGACTTGTCCCAGGGGCTCCCACCTGTGGGCAGTTCTGGTCTGGCAGGCAGAACAAGGAGGGAAAATGCAGGCTGACAAGATGGCCATAAGCTCCTGCAAACTTACCCCCTACATCCCAAGAGCCAGGCACAGACCCACTGAGGGAAGCAGCCTAACTGCTGCCCTTGGCCGAGCCCTTGCATAAGACTTCAGGCCCTTCCCTCAGAGAGCCCCCGAGGTCCCGCAGAGCTGTTCCCCTACACAAGGCCTGAGAGGAACTCAAGGGCTGCTCTATTTCTCTGCCTGTCAGGCCTTCAGGAAAGACCTCAGTGGGCTGGGTCCTAGGTTTGCTCATCACAGAAATACACTGCGCTTTGGCGTCTAAGCAAGATGCATCTCCAGCTTGAGAGCAGCATAAACTCATGCCTACCCACAGCATGAGGAGGATGAGAGACACCAAGTCCATCTTTAGCGACAGGGCTGACGGGCCACCAAGCGGAGAGCCAGTAGGCACAGGTAGGACCAACAGTGAAGGTGCAGAATGCAGGAGCTCCTGCAGGGCCTGCCACACTGGCCATAGCCAAAACCTTAGTCCCTAGCTTGGTTCTGAGTGGAGGGCAGGCAAAACAAAACATGGAGGTACACAGGCGTGTTCTATCTGCACGGAGACACTGGGAGCCAACCTCTTTCTGGACACTGAGTGCTCCCATAGTCAGTGCTGGGTGATGACCCCTTACCAACACATGCCTCCCTGCAGCAGGTACGGAATCAGAGCTGCCTTTGTGGTCACAGCTATTCATGATTACATGGCACTGTCTCATGCATTGCAATCTGGCATCTCCATTGCATCCATTGCGATGAACACTAAATGACAAAGGCACTTTGCCATCATTGTGACAATACACAGTAGCCACTTCCTTCTACTGATTCTGGGTGTACTACAAGCTCTTATTGACCTGAAGTTGCCTTTGCTGTCCCTTACCAGCATACCGTTTTCTCCTAGTTCACTTCCCCATAGGGCCAGGGTGGTTTTGGTTAAGAATCACTCACCTATGCAAAGATAACACAGGGGAAAAGGAAGAAACACAGAACAGCCATTTGCGATATTCCTTGGAAACAACAGAAATTGTCACCAAGGATTTCTTTTGCCATGATTTAATAAAATAAAACCTCATGAAGCAGTTATCTCCATAAGACAAGAACATGAAGCAAAACATAGAGGAAGAAAACTGAACTGACAGAGTTCAGGCAAGAACAGGAAGACCTCAAAGAAATGGAGGGGATCGGGAAATGGCAGAAGGAGACTGGAACAAGACAGTAAAAAGAGGAATGATACAAAGTGAGCAAAGTGAAAGGGAAAACAGAGTTACAATGGACTAGAGAGAAAACAGCAGACATGGAAGAAAGGCAGCGGTGCTCTAACATTCAGTAGTTTAGAAAATCAATTGTTAATTTCTAGAAAAACTGAAGCCTTATGATCCAGATCCAAAGACAGGTTACAGGATGGTCAATTTTAAGATACACCTTAGGAAATCACTGGACTTGACAGCTTAAAAAGTCCTTTTGATAGTCAGAAAAAGAGCATGTCAATTGTGAGGTAGGGTTTGGCTGTCCTCAAAATGTTCCACAGCCACATCTGTGGCAGAAGACAGCAGAGGCTGCAAAGGCAGGCATGGTCCAAGAATTGTATATCCAGCCAAACTGCTGCTCAAGTATAAAAACAATGGACAAGCATTTTTGAACATGTAAGAACTTAAAGAATCTGCTCCAGTAAGCTCTTCTTGAAGGACTGGAAGATTAACTCCAGTGTCATGAGAGATAACCAGAGAACTTTAGTAGATGATCTGGTAAAAGCAAGGAATCTATTTACCAGTGGGATTAGGTCTAAAACAATACATGGATTATGGCTACAGAACCAGTTATGTAAATAACCAAAATATGGGAGCATAGTGAGATAGGCTGTTTGTTAAATTCACTGATTTGCTCATCTTTTGTCATTTGGGGCATAACATACAATAGTCAACTTCATACTTGAGAGATTATCTGACAATCCACTGTGAGTAATGACAAAAACAACATGACTTTCTTCCCCAACCCTGACACTAGATGCCATGTTTTCCTAGTATCTGCCCTTGTATTTTTCCATAAATATACTCAACAGATTTATAATTAGATTCCAAAGTTAAATCCAGATCTGTGCTACGTGTAAGAGAGACACAGAAAGACTGACTTGACTGGCAAAGATGTACCAGAAGAGTGTTGACAACAGAGACAGGAGTCCAGTGTCAGTAACAGGACACACTAAATACAGAGGAAAAAGCGAGAAGACAGACATTGGTAAGTATGGTAATACTTACCAATGACAAAGGGTACAATTCGCAATTAAGAGCTATGACTCTCCATTCTAGAGACAAACGGGCATATCATTCACGAACCAAGAGCAACAGGAATGTGGCTATGACGGAGTAACTGGTACCAGACCAGTCCTCATGCTATAGACCAGCATCAAACTGGACAAAAGATACCAAGCAACTTCGTGGACAGCAGGAGGGGAGGGGCAGCTGATGGGGTGAGCCTCACAAACACTCTGGCAGCAACCTGCCCAGGGACATGTCCCAGCCATGAAATCTAGGTGTGCACAGAGGCCACATGAAGCTGAAGAGGCAGAGACCAGAGTGTGGAGGCAGCTGGAGTGGCTAGATTTGTGGGGTGAGCCAGTAGCATGGAGGGAACTGGGGAAGGGATTGAAACCCGCATCTGGGTTCCCCATCAGTCCTTGTGTGAGAGCTGGGCTGTGCCTGCTCAGGACACCACATGAGGTTTCCCAGACAGGGACTACAACAGGGTGAGATGGAACAGATACAGGAGATCAGTTGTGACCCTGGGTCCAGCCAGCCCAAGCAAATATACCACCTGACAACCCAGCACTGGTTGGGACGCCACAGTGGTCTTGCTTCAGGAATAAGGGTCACATGTTCGGGTAGGGCCCACACTGGAACAATGCTAGAGACGGAGCTCTCCGTGGCCTAAAGGAGAGGCAGAGTTCAGAAGGTGAGTCCTACCACATCAGAGGAGCCTGGGAAGGACCCTGGGCTTTCCACGTATCTGCCCTGACAGAACATAAAGCCAAACTGCCACAAATTCAAGGTGAACAGCCAGTAACTGAACTACCTGCCTGCAAGAACAAAAGTAAATATCCTTCAGAGCAAAAGATTAGAGTTCGGAGTCTCCACCACGTATCACTTACAGTGTTGAGCACACAAACAGAAAAATTATTGGACATGCAAAGAAGCAAGAATATATGTCCCACAGTCAACTGGAAAAAAAAAAAAAAAGCGGTTAATAGAAACTGGCCCAGAATGGCACAGATGTTGAACATATCAGACAAAAACTTTAAAGCAGCTATTTAAGTATGTTAAAAAAAAAAAAATGAAAGAAAATGCATTCAAGTAATTATAAAGAATAATTTCCCTGATGAGTGAACAGACAGGAATTATTAGCAGAAAAATAAAGATTATAGAAAAGAACCAACTCAGAACAGCCAACATATTATGTTAAAGGAGAAGAACAAAGTCAGAGGCCTGACTCTACCTGACTTCAGGACTTACTATAAAGCTGTAGTGGTCAAGACAGTGTGGTACTGATGAAAGAAGAGACAGATCAAAGAAGCAGCACAGAGAGCCCAGAAACAGACCCACATAAACAGAGTCAAGTCATCCTGGACAAAGGAGCAAAAGAAACATAACGAAGGGAAAGATACTCTTTTTAACAAGCAGTGCAGGAAAAACTGGACATCCACGTGCAAAAATAGGAGTCCAGACAAAGACCTCACTCCTCTAATTCACAAAAAGTAACTTGAAATGAATCACAGACCTGAAAATAAAACACACTATTAAAATCATAAAAGATAACAAAGGACAAAAACCTAGACGACCTTGGGCTTGGCAATGACATTTTATTTTAGTTTTAGGGTTTTTTTTTTAAAGATTTTATTTATTTTTGTGTGTGTGAGAGAGAGACAGCACGTTACCTTTGAGCAGGAGCAGTGGGATGGGCAGAGGGAGAAGCAGACTCCTCACTGAACAGGGAGCCTGATGCTGGACTTGATCCCAGGACCCCGGGATCATGACCTAAGCTGAAGTCAGGTGCTTAACCGACTGAGCCACTCAGGGGCCCAGCAATAACATTTTAGACACAATACCAAAAGGCACGATCCATGAAAGAAAGAACTGATATGCGAAGCTTCACTAAAATTGTAATTTTCTGCTCCGTGAAAGATATTGGCAAGATAATGAAAAGACAAGCCACAGAACAGGAGAAAATGTTTGCATAAGACACATCTGATAAAGGACTATTAACCCAAATGTACAAAGAACCCTTAAGATTCAACAATAAGAAAACAAACGACCTGACTAAAATATGGGCAAATGACCTTAACACACACTTCTCCAAAGAAGATCAATACATGGCAGTAAGCACATGAAATGTGCTTCTGTCATACATTATCAGGGAAATGCACAATAGAACAACAACTAAGATAACACTGTACCTCAACTGTATTTCAGTAGCAGTGACAAGGAAAAAAACCAGATACCACTATACACTTGTTAGAATGGCCCAAGTCCAGAACACTGACAATACCAAATGTTCATGAGGATGTAGAGCTACAGGAACTCTCCTTCACTGCTGGTGGGAATGCAAAATGCTACAGCCACTTTGGAAGGCAGCTTGATGGTATCTTAACAAAACTAAACATACTCTCACCAGGTGATCCGAAACGGCATGCTTTGGTATTTACCCAAAGGAGCTAAAAATTTATATCCATACAAAAACCTGTGGGGTGCCTGGATGGCTCAGTTAAGCTTCCGACCCTTGCTTTCAGCTCAGCTCATGATCTCAGGCTCATGAGATCGGGCCCGGAGTTAATCTCTGTGCTGGGTGTGGAGCCTGCTTAAGAGTCTCTCTTCTCCCCCCACTCTGGTCCCCACCATGCCAAATACCATACATCAGTGTCTACAGCAGCTTTACTCGTAACTGCTAAAACCTGGAAGCAACCAAGATGTCCTTTAATAGGTGAACAGGTAGATAAACTATGATGCATCCAGACAATGGAATTTCAGTGCTAAAAAGAAATGAGTCGTCAAACTATAAAAGACACAGAGGACCTTTAAATGTGTATTACTCACTGAAAGAGGCCAATCCAAAAAGGCAACAGACTGTATGATTCCAGCCTTATAATGTTCTGGAAAAGGCAAAACCAAACCACAAAGACAGCAAGAGAAATCAGTGGTTGTCAAGGGTCAGTGTGGGAGGAGGCATGACCAGGCAGAACACAGAAGATTTTTAGGGCAGTGAAAACACGGTGTGTGATACTGTAATGGTGGATACACATCATTATACATTTGTCTAAACCCACAGAATGCACACCACTAAAAGTGAACTTACTGTGAACTGTAGACTCGGGGTGATAATGTGTCAGTGGATATCTGTCTGTTGTACCAGTTGTCCCACTTTGGTGTGCTGTCCATAATGGGGGAGGCCGTGCACGCACAGGGGTGAGGGGCAAGGGGCATGCGGAATATGTCTGTACCTTCCTCTCAATTTTGCTGTGAACCTAAAACTGTTCTGAAAAAAACAGTCTTTTATTTAAACAAAAGAAGAAGAGGGGCACCTGGGTGGCTTAGTTGCTTTAAGTTCTACCTTCAGCTCAGGTCATGATCCTGGAGTCCTGGGATTGAGCCCCGCATCGGGCTCCCTGCTCAGCAGAGAGCCTGCTTCTCCCTCTGCCCCTCATCCTGCTCGTGTCTGCTCTCCCTCCCTCTCTGTCTCACTCTCTCAAATAAATAAATAAAATCTTAAAAAAAAAAAAAAAAAAAAAAAGAACCACAATAGAAAATGGAGAATGAAGCAGCTCAGTAACTGAAATGAAAAACTTGTGGGAGAGGCTTAGTGGCAGATTGTAAATAATTTTGAAAAGTCAGTTAACTAGAGGACATATCAATAAACATTATTCAATCTGAAGAACAGAGAGAGGAAAATGATTGAAGAAAACTGAACAGAGCCTCAGGGAGTATGGAATGATACCCAACTGTCTAATTTATGGGAGTTCCAGGAGAGTGAGACTACTGAAAACAACAGATGAACAAAACCTTGAAAGCCACCATGAAGTGAGAGGCATGGTGTGTTTAGGAATAATGATGAGATACAATGAATTCTTATTAGAAACTATGGACACCAGATGACAATGGAACAACACCTCTAAAGCGCATGAAGGAAAACAAAACCATTATCCCTAGATTGTTTTTTTTTAAAAAAGAGGATGAAATAGGCTCTCTGCTCTTCCCCGTTTGACAGACAGCCACATCTTCAGGTGCAGTGCCAGCCACGTGCCTGAGACATGATGGTGAAGGTCGGAGTGAATGGATTTGGCTATACTGGGTACCTGGTCACCAGGGCTGCTTTTAACTCTGGTAAAGTGGATATTGTCACCATCAATGACCCTTTCATTGATCTCAACTACATGATCTACATGTTCCAGTATGATCCTACCCATGGTAAATTCCACGGCACAGTCAAGGCTGAGAACGGGAAGCTTGTCATCAATGGGAAGTCCATCTCCATCTTCCAGGAACGAGATCCCACCAACATCAAATGGGGCGATGCTGGTGCTGAGTATGTTGTGGAGTCCAGTGGGGTCTTCACCACCATGGAGAAGGCTGGGGCTCACTTGAAGGGCGGGGCCAAGAGGGCCATCATCTCCGCTTCTTCTGCTGACGCCCCCATGTTCATGATGGGTGTGAACCATGAGAAGTATGACAACTCCCTCAAGATTGTCAGCAATGCCTCCTGTACCACCAACTGCTTGGCTCCTCTGGCCAAGGTCATCCATGACAACTTCGGCATTGTGGAAGGACTCATGACCACCGCCCATGCCATCACTGCCACCCAGAAGACTATGGATGGCCCCTCTGGGAAGCTGTGGCGTGACGGCTGAGGGGCTGCCCAGAACATCATCCCTGCTTCCACTGGTGCGGCCAAGGCTGTAGGCAAGGTCATCCCTGAGCTGAATGGGAAGCTCACTGGCATGGCCTTCTGTGTCCCCACCCCCAATGTGTCTGTCGTGGATCTGACCTACCGCCTGGAGAAAGCTGCCAAATATGATGACGTCAAGAAGGAGGTGAAGCAGGCATCAGAGGGCCCCCTCAAGGGCATCCTGGGGTACACTGAGGACCAGGTTGTCTCCTGTGACTTCAACAGTGACACCCACTCCTCTACCTTTGATGCTGGAGGTGGCATTGCTCTCAATGACCACTTTGTCAAGCTCATTTCCTGGTATGACAATGAATTTGGTTACAGCAATCGGGTGGTGGACCACATGGTCCACATGGCCTCCAAGGAGTAAGAGCCCCCTGGACCACCAGCCCCAGCCAGAGCAAGAGGAAGAGAGAGGCCCTCAGCTGCTGGGGAATCCCTGCCCCAACTTATCCCCCAAAACACTGAGAATCTCCTAACCTCCACTATTTCCATCCCAGACCCCCTGAAGAAGGGGAGATGCTTGGGGAGTCCTACCTTGTCATGTACCATCAATAAAGTATAAATACTGTACCCCCCCAACAAAAGAGGATGAAATAGACATTGTTCATAAACCAAAGCTAGAGAATCTTGAATCTTTTGTCAGAAGAACTACACTTCAAGAAATGCCAAAGGATATTCTTCCACATAAAGGGAAATAAAACGAGACAACAACTGGGAACTACAGGAAGAGCACCAGAAATGGTAAGAGATGGGTAAATATAAACTCCAGTTGACCCTTGTACAACACGCAGGTTAGGGGTGCTGACTCCCCATGCAGCTGGAAACCCACTTACCACTTCTGACTCCCCCAAAACTACCAACAGCCTTCTGGTGACTGGAAGCCTTACTGATGACATGAAGAGTTAACATGTATTTGGTATGCTATATGTATTATATCCTGCATATTCTTGCAATAAGCCAGAGATAAGAAAACATTAATAAAATCTTAAGGAAGAGAAAACACATTTATAGTACTATTCTTTGTTTATATAAAAAAAAAACCTGGGGGTGCCTGGGTGGCCCAGTCGGTTACGCTCCCGGTTCTCGATTTCAGCTCAGGGCTTGCTCTCAGGTTTAATAACTGATAGTTTAACGTAAAGCCGATAACATTGAAAAGTTTATAAGGCATGCAGAATTAAAAGGTATAACCGTAGCAGGAGAAAGGATGGGAGGGTGGTAAACAGAATCCTTCTAGCACGGGGTATGACACACGTTGGGGGAGTGGCGCAGCAGCACTGACGAGTAGGGCTGGGTACATCGACAATGGGTACTGTGAACCTGCAAGGAGCCGCTCAGAAGAAAATGGTAAGAGTGATAGCAAAGAAACCAAGAGAGGAAATAAAATGGAAAACGAAAAAATGAATATTTGATTAACACACAGGAAGGCAGGAAAGGAGTAAAAGAGGGTCAAAAACAGAAGTGACAACTGGAAAACCAGTATCAAGATGGCAGGCTTAAGGCCAGGCACACCACTAATTCCATTAAGTACAAACAGACTGAGTGCTCCAATCAGAAGGCAGAGATTATCAGGAAGGACTGAAAAGCAAGACAGCCAAAGATCCATTTTAAATATAAAGAGACGGACCTAGGTTGAAAATAAGGGAGACATGCCTCAAAAAGAGGAAACCTGAGGAAGTTGGTGCTGCTGCATTAGCTTCAGACTAAATCGACCCCAAGATAAAGAATGTGTTACACCGGAAACTAAGGTAACATTTGTTGGGTGTCAACTACACTTCCATTAAAAAAAAAAATTAAATTACTATTAAAAAAAAAAAAAGACATGACAAGAGCTACAGAAGGATATTTCATGATGACCATTCAGCCTCTCTGCAGCCCTCTAGCTTAATGCATGTATGACAGCGCTTCAAAATTCATGAAGCAAAGCAGACAGAAAGGGGGAAATAGGCACATTCACGACCACACTCAAAGATCCAAAGACCTCGCTCAGTAACTAGTGAAAAACTAGATGAAACAATTGGCAGGGATATGGTAGACGCTAAGGCTACCAACCACCTTGACCAAGGTCGTGCTGATGAATGCTCCGCCCAACAAATGCGTAACACCCGCACTCACCAAGATGTAATGCAGCGTGTGCTGGGCCAAACACAAGCCTCAATAAATAGCTAAATGCTGACATTGTGCAGGTTCCTTCACTGACAGCAGAATGAAGCTAGACGAAAGATATCTACAAAATCAACAAATATTTGGAAACTAAGTAATTTACTTCTAAGGAACAACTGGATCAAAGAATTAATCGTCAGGGACAATAGAAAGTATTTCGAACTGAACAAAATGAAGACACAGAAATCAAAATTTGAGGGCCAGACCCCAAAGGCTGGTGAGTTGGCTGGGAGTGGGCTCCCCCACAGTCCAGTGGGGAGCCAGGACAAACCCAGAGAAGTACCTAGAACTGTGGGTACCATCAACGGCAGATTCACACAGTCGGAGGTCCCCACTAGATGTTCCATAACAGGCAGTTCTCTCGGCCTCTGGAAGGAGTGCCTGAGGAATAAGAATGCCCGGGCAACGTTTACAGTACAAAAGAGCAGCAATGAGACCCAATTCGTGGGCAAAGCCAACTCTGCGAGAGAGATATCTATATCTGAAGACAAGTTGAAGGCAAAAGATTTTTTTAAAAGCTATATTAATTATTTTTTAAAGCTATATATTTTTTAAAGCTATATTTTTTAAGCTATATTAAAGCTATAATACAGTAAGTATTATAATCAGAAGAAACCTGGCATGGACCACATTAAGAGTTGGCAAAACAGGCTTTTAGGCAAAAATTCTTCTCAGGGATAACAAGAGTCACAAAAGTATAAAGGTTCAATTCCCCAGGAAGGTGACCGTGCTAAACCTGGATGTTCCTAAGCCAGCTTCCAAAATGCAGAAGAACACACAGGATGCCAGAGAAGTTGCCAAGATGTGTCCTGGGGCCGGGGTCTCCCTGCCCCTTCCCAAGGCGCCTAGTCACATGGATGGTGTCGGACTGCACGGCCCCCACGACTGCCTGAGCGCATGCAGGACGGCCATGCACCCAGCAACAAGAAGCACTTCCTTCCCATACACATGTGGAATACTTATGTCAACGGGACTGGCCTCCACATTTCAGAGAGCTGATATCATTCAGACCTTATTCTCCGACCACAAAACGGCATTGAGTTAGAAATCCAAAAATTAAAAAAAAAAAAAAAAAAAAAAAAAAAAAAACTGGGGAGAAAGAAAAAATCAAACATTTGGAAACATAAAAACACTCTGATCAGCTCAGCAGTCAGAGAACAAACAAAAATTGGGTCCCCCCCACAGAATGAAGACAGTGACATCTCCCAACGTGGAATGCAGCTAGAGGGCTGCAGAGAGGCTGCAGCTGCCACTGGGGGTTGGCTGGCAGAGAGAACAAGTGGGTTCCATACCCAGTTCAAGTCAGACCAACAGACCAAGCCCCAGAAAACACGGGAGGAAGGAAAGGAAATATCAGAACAGAAATGATGAAAAAGAAAAGGATTTTTTTGGTCTTTTTTATTTTGTTGCTTTTTTTTCTTTTTCTTTCAAACCATAAGAGACTCTTCATGATAGAAAAAAAGATTTTTAAAGATCAACAAAGATCAGGAATAAAAAATGGGACAGTTTTGTAAATACAGTAGAGTCTACATAGTCATTTCAAACAACTAAAAGAGGGGTAGTATTAAAAATATCTTAGGCGCCTGGGTGGCTCAGTTGGTTAAGCAACTGCCTTCAGCTCAAGTCATGATCCTGGAGTCCCAGAATCAAGTCCCGCATCGGGCTCCCAGCTCCATGGGGAGTCTGCTTCTCCCTCTGACCTTCTCCCCCTCATGCTCTCTCTCACTGTCTCTCTCTCAAATAAAAGACCCCCTACCAGCTTATCCAGAGGTCAGGAGAGAAGCGGATGCCTGCCTTGATTCTGGGACTCCCCATACCCCAACACCATAAGCAGAGAGGGGTAACAGGGGAGGGGGTGCAGGTTAGTTTACTGAGAGGCCGACTGATGGCCCCAAACAATTCCAAAGGAGCCCCACCACACGGAAATCTACAGGCTCTCTAACGGGTTATTTTAAGACTATGTGGTTGTTTTGATATCATAAAATAATGCAATTCATTTAAGTTAACTAATTTGAGAAGAAAAGCCCCAAGTCTGACAGCTCAAATGCCTATTCACAATCCAGATTCTTTCTCCACTAGGAGCAGAAGGAGGATCTTCCACAATGAGACCCTTGCAAAACCTGACAGCAAACTTGCATGCCGTCCAAGCTGTAGCGTGTGGGTGGCTCACTATAGCCCTGGCCTCCCTGTGGCATGGCCTGGGCTCCTGGTCAGTGCTATCAGCACTCAGGCAATCAGCACTCAGGCAGCCCCCCAGAGACCCGCCCAGTCACCTCCACGCCTGCCCCACATCTCGTGGTCAGGGACTCCCCCTCCTACTCTTCCAGGGCTCTGGCCAGTACCTGGCCCACCAACTGGGGCACCACGATGTCTAGACCACCAAGTGGCACATGCTGGAGAAGGACTACAGGCCACTGTGCATGGGTGAGAAGGCAAATCCTACGTGTGCCTGAACCCCTCTCCACTCACACGGACCAGAACACGGGGCTGGAAATGAGAACTGATGACCATCACCATCCCTTATCCTTTTCTCTTCTGTGGACTTTGCCTTAAGCCAGGAGTAGCCAGGGGACCCCTGGGCTTGGAGCCATGGACTCCCTGGAACCCATGTGGGGCCCTGCTTGGGGGTCACCTCCTTCATATTCCATCAGGGAGTATTTTCCAGGGAGAAAAGGGCTGCTTTCAAGTCTGCTCTTGCTGATGATCACCAAGAACCAAAGGCCAGGGGAAGAGGAATTTGAATTTCCATAGACGCCCCAGAGCCATGGTTCTCACACACTGGAAGCTGGGTCTAGGGCACAGAACGTCTTCCGCGCCATGTTACTACCTGGGAGGAGGGAAGATGCCCAGCACTGCCCACGGGGGCGGGAGTGACTCTGGTCCCGAAGCGAAGGCAGAAAGTAGGCTCCCCTGGCAGGAAAGAAGAGAAGCAGCAGCAGAAGCTTTGACGGCGACCTCAACCACGAGAGGCCAGTCCCTGTCCTGCGCTTGTATTCCCGAGGAGGAGACTCCCGAGGAGGGTCCAACAGGGTCGGTTCATGGTCACGGCCGCCAGAGCCTTGCTTATTCTGCTGTGTTCCTGAGATGCCTATGGGGGGTTGAGTTGTGTTCACAGTTTGCTTGGTTTCAGGTCCACAGGTCCTGCCACTGACAATTTAGAGGGCGGGGACTGAGAGAAAGGGCAGCAGATGCACAACAGGACAAGGGGACGCCTGGCCAACCAGCCGTGGGTGCACCTCGGGGAAGCGTGGTTGGTCCGATTCCCAGTCCAGGCTGGCTGGGGTGGTTGGGGGGGAGTGGTTCAATATTACTTAAAGGCCTAAAAATACTGCTGGCCGTAAATCAGCCCCTGCTTCAAGGCCATGGGCCCTGCCCAAGTGTGGGAGGAAGGAGCAGGTCTGCACACCACCTGTGTCTGACGACAGCCAAGGCCCGAACCCCTGGAGGCTGGAGGAAAAGCCACCTCTGGAAGGCAAGCGAGTGGCCCAGCATTGCCATGTGCCCCCGAGGCCACAGTGTCCTGAGGAGGGTGGCCCAAGGCTCCCAGTCACTGCCATGATCCCTGGCTACACCTATCCCGGATAAGGACCCTCTGAGAGGGATCCCTGGCCACTAGTGGCTCTCACAGCACATGACCTCAGGTGCCAGGAATGTGCATGCGGCGCGGCCGCCATCTGGTTCTCATTACCCATGCTCTGCTGCGGGAAACCTCATCTGCGTCTCCGCTCCCAGCGCCCGCCTGGGAGAGATTGATTTGGGCTCATTAGAGACTCCAGCAGCGGGTTGTGAGGTGAGGCCCATCTGTGCCCACGTGGCTCAAGGGCCAGGGAAGGCAGCTGCAGCAGAGAGCCAGCACGGTGCAAGGACCTCGGGGCGAGGATGCCCGTGGATGCCTGTGGGCACCGGCCCCTGACCTTCCTCCTCAGGGGCCTTGTGTCACAACCTGAAAACCTCCAGGAACTCTGGGGCCAACTCGGAACCTGACATGCAGCCGTTCTCAGTGGCTGTGCTCGGCGGGAGGGGCACTGTCCTCCTGCTTTGATGTGTGCTGCTGCGTGGGGCCCAGAGCCCCGAGTAACACCGTCACGTAACCACCACGTCCACCCCGCGGTGCCTGGTTCCCCTTCTGCTTTAACTTTCAAATTCATTAATAATCCTCTGTGCTTTAACTTTTCAGTTCATCAGTACAGTAAAAGTTCATCTCTGGACTGGAACGTGCCCCATAAATTTAAGTCTTAAGTTCCAGCAGCTGTTTCCCCAGCAAGCCGGCAGAGACCAGGCAGACCTGGGTCAGGTCGGCAGGAGGGGACCCTTCCTGGGGTCCTGGGGGTACTGCAGTCTGGAGTGGGGTTCTCAGGGAAGCACCCCGAGTCTTCAGCCTTTTGCAAGGTCAGGCTGATGAAATTCAAGCCCCAGTGGGATGAAGCCCTGGACCCCACAGTGGGAAGGTGGAGGCCTGGGCTTGTCCCCACCAGGCTCAAGGAACAGGAAGGAGGGGTGTAAGAGAGAACTCCAAGGCCTACCTGGCTGGGCTTGACACCCAGTGAGATGCCCTCCTCTGCTGAGGACAGGAAGACCCAGCACCAGCCTGGCTCTGCCCCAGTCTTAAAGATGACACCCATCACGACAACATTCACTCCCATTCCTGCTCAGGTCCATCATTCCAAGGGCTTGGGGCCTTTCTGCTGGGACGGAGGCATGAGAAGCTCTGCCCCACCACAGCCA
The DNA here is from genome assembly GCF_030435805.1 of Mustela lutreola. NCBI lineage: Eukaryota > Metazoa > Chordata > Mammalia > Carnivora > Mustelidae > Mustela > Mustela lutreola. The sequence continues at coordinate 62,627,498 of NC_081300.1, read as the reverse complement.
GGCCTGGCCCCATGTGGAGGCCTGTCTAACCCTCCCTTCCCCCAGGGCCTCCATGGGGCTCTCTAAGACAAAGAAGGACAGAAAGACAGACAGCTAGTTGCCTTTACTGTAAGTTGGCCATGTACTGGCACAAGCTGATCTGCTGGGGAAGAGCAGTGCTGAGGAAGCATAAACGTGCACCCGTCCCTTAATATCACACTGACCCCCTTTCTCCTCTCTTGCTGGGCTCTGGCCGGCCGCTCCCACCCTCAGGTTCCTGTTCTGATCCCACCCGGAGAGACACCAGGCAGCCTCACACCAGGACAGTGGGCAGTTCCTCCCTTTCACTGCTGGCCACTTGCTCTGGATCATTCTTTCTAGGATGCCAGTCCCAATTCCAGCTTCAACATGAAAGCACCCTTCCCAGGTCTCCCTCTGCCTGAGCTGTGTCCGTCTCTGAGCCTCTTTGTCCTTTACCATTCCCTCTAGCACCCCGCTGCCTCGTTCCTTTTCAGCCTCTGTCTTCCCCAGGACTCCTCACCTACCACATAAGACCCCTGCCCCAGCTGTCCTGGCTCCATCCCTCCTTCGGGATGACCTGGTGGCAATGCCGCAACCCCCCCTCCCCCGCCCAGGGTAGCACCCAGGATTCCTGACACCTGCTAGGCACTGCAGCACGCTCTTAGTTTCCCTGGGGGCCCACCCTGCCCCTCTCCAACCCACGTCGTGCCTCAGGGGCTTGGTGGTGCCTGCTCAGATCTTCTTCCTCTGGCTGTGAGGGTCCAGGCCAGGCAAGTGTGAGGTACAGCAGACTTGCCAGCCTAGCAGGCAGGCTTTACCACCTGGTGAGGGGAGATGCCTTCTTCTCCCCCATAGCTCCTACACAGAGGGGCAGTCCTGTCCTCCAGCACTCCAGCGATGAGTGCCCAGGTAAGGCCAGGTGCCAAGCCTGCCGCTGCTACTGCTGGCAGTCTCCCCAAGGGCCACACATTTTCCAACTGGGGCCCTGTTCCCCAACCAGACCTGGGTTTAGAGCGCTGCCCTTCCACGCAGCTTCCACGAGCTAGTCAAGTGGCCAAGTCTCCTCCTTCCAAGGCTTCCTGGCTAATAGGGACTCCTCAGCCACCCCAAGATGCCAGAGTGCACCAGGTCACCCTCTGGGGGCCAAGAGGCATCAAACCTCTCATCTCCGTGACCTGCAGCCCCCCTGGGACCTGCCCTCGTGTGAGTCCTGCACAGGAGGCTCCCCAACCCCCAACTCTACCCCCAAGGTTCCAAACAGGGCTGAGGGTACAGGCTGGGCCAGGGCAGCCCGAGCACCAGCCACAGGCCCAGACCTGGCCCCCAAGTGCTCCACAAGCCATGTGGGAAGGGAAAGTCCACTGAGACTTCATGGAAGGCTTTCAGCAACATCCCGCTCTGGCCTGAGGCCTCACACCCCTTCCCTGACGTGGCAGGCAGAGAGGAACAGCTTCCCTGGTGTTGGCCTGCAGACTGCCCTGGGGGCGTGACTCTGTGGGTTTCTCCACACTGGGTTGGTTTGGGTTGATTAATCAGTTCCTTACCTACCGAATTCCTCTGAGTCTTTGCAAATGGACTTGCCTACCCCTGGACTCTACATGCCTTTTCTCTAGATGGACAAGACGTGACTGCTGTTAACCCGAGGTCTGAGAGAAACCCAAACCATGTGAACGGTTCACAAGCGCCCACGCCCCCTTCTTCCTGCGCCGGCCCCGCGGACAGGCTGGCCTGCACCCCGCCTCACAGTGATTAATTAGCCAGGGATCTGCAACAACTCCTCTTCATGCCTAAATATTGTTTCAGCCTATCAGACTGTTAGTGCAAAGCAGGATAAATGACACCTCGGGTCTGGCGTACTGACCTGCAGGGCCTGCTGCTCATCCAGGCTCCAGACAGCCAGCGCCTTCTCCGCGGAGCCCGAGACGCCCCTGGTCTTCTGGGAGTCAAAGTCAAAGCCCATGACGGGCTCCGTGTGGCAGGCGACGCGGCTGCACACCTTCCGCTCAGAGACGTCCCACAGGGCCACCGATCCGTCCTCATAGCCGGCCAGGAGGAGTGGGCGGGGATTAGAGTCAGCCTGTGGGGACAGCACAGCTGTCAGCTCCCGAAGAAGGCTCCAGTACATTCTGGGGGAGAAGGGGCTCTGGAGAGTGGCGGCCTCCCCCGCTGCGCCTTGGAGGTGGCCCAGCCAGGTACCGATTCCTCGTATTCCTCACACGGCAGTAACAGTTTGGAGGCTCCATGTGTCCCCTTGAGAGCAGACACCAGTGGCACCAGGCTGGCACGGGCCAGCATTGGCGCTCTCTGAGGACTGAGACTGGAGGGCGCCGAGCCCAGGGTCGCCCGGGCACGGCCCCCACCTCACGCTGCCAGGCCACTGCTGCTTGCCAGCCGGGACGGGTGCTGCAGCTTCTTCCTGCCTCCTTTCTGCAGGCTGAGACTTGTGGCCACTCCTTCGTGGGGCCGGTCACCTGTCTAGAACTGCCAGCCAAAGGAAATCGCGAACTCCATCTCAATGAAAAATGAACTTTCTGTGCTTTGTCAACGTCGCCGCGGAAGCCCCCCACCCCCCCAGGCCTGGTGAGTCGCCAGGGCGCTGACTGGTGTGAGCCGAGCTCTGCCGGCCCTGAGCTATTGTGATGAATGAGGACGCGGGTCAGAGGGCTCTGCACCCGGGACAGACGCCTCGTTTATCTCACCTCGGCAACCACTCCAGGGGAGCACTGCAGGACGCCGTGTCACCCCAGCACTGAAAGTGGCAGCCCTGTGCTTGGTGCCCAGTCTCCAGGACAGGGACCCAGGTTGCTTCTGGGGCAAAGCACACGCCTGCCGATGCCTTTTGCTCTTCACTGTCTCTGCATTTCCTGCTGAGCTGCCTGGGGTCAGCGTCACTCAAAATGTCAGAAATAACTGAGCACACCCCCTCCCCAGTGAATTTTCCAAGAGCCAGGAGCTCAGCTGAGCCTCCAGGAACTATGGGCCTGGCCTCTGCATGCAGTGGTAAGAATGGGGTCCTGGCGGCAGAGGGGTTGGAGCTGCTCGGCAAGGCTGCTTCCTGGGTTATCTGCAACTCCCAGAACAGTCAGTCCCCTGTTGGCGGCAAGGCCTGGCACCAAGCAGAGTACCTGGGGCTCACGGATCACGGGCTAATGGCGCCAGGGAGCCTCTCCTTCCCCACCTGCTGGAGCTCCCATTATGAGCTGCGTGGGTGCTTCCACCCACCCCAAGGGGCTCTAGGCCCCGACGCTGTACACATCACAGAGTGCCCAGAAAGAACCTTTGCTCTGCTAAGCAAGGTGACTGGGTTCAGCCAAAAGGCACCAGATCATGTGTCTAACAAGAGCACACTATATCCTCTACACCTGGAAGCAGGGCTCTTTGTATCAGAAGGGGAAACTGAGGCTTTAAGGTGTGATATACATCACTGGGGCCCTGGTTAGTGAAGGGAGCCAGGGGGAGCCTGATGCAGAGTGGCTCTTTGATCAGAAGGAGATGGCAGCTAGCCTGGAGGATGTCTCCTGCACATCCACAGGAACGGCTCTGGCATTTTTTTTCTGATGATAATACGTGTTCATACATACAAAGAAAGGCTCTTAGCTTCACTTAGCCTGTGGCAGCCTGTGCCCCTCCCGAGGGCCTCTTATAGGCTGACTGCCCCCCAAAGTGGGCCCGACTGAGTAAGCAGTTAGGAGAAGGGCCCCATGACCATGAACCCTGTGTGTGTAGCTGCCTGCTAATGCTGCCACGGAGGGGCCAAGGCTGGAAGCAGCCGAGTGTGATCCCTGCCTCCGTCTGGCCTCCCATGCGAACCCGTCAGGGTCAGTACGCTTTCTCTGCAGTTCTGTAATGGGGAAGAGCTCCACTTTGGTATCTTTCAAGTCACCTGACTGGAAACTATTTGTGCAGCACAAAATTATTTATAAGGCTTTTCTCCAGACACGTATAGACTGCTTGAAGAAGCGATTAGGCCCTCTGCTCAGGTACCTCGTCCCAGGCCACTGTGCCTCTCCAGAAAGGGCCTTCCCCCATGAGCAACCACATCTGGACCCTGCTAGGAGAGTGAGAGCCAGATGAGAACAGCCCAGTGCTCTGTCTGTTGACCAGGAACTCACACCAACCCCCTAGGCCAGACCTGCCCGGTCCCACACAAGAGGTCAGCTCTGAGGAGCTCACCTGGGGCCCACTTGGGTCTGTTCCCTTCGGGGCAGTGATCTGTCTTGTCGCTTGCTTTCCAATCCACCCTGCCTCTGCCCAGCCTCTCCTCCACCCTGCCGCCCCAGGGCGCTGCTCCTCTCAGTGCCAACACATTGGTTCTGGTCCGTCTCTGCAGCCCAAGTTTGTAGCATGCCCGTGTGGTCTCTGGGTTCTGAGCGTCTCGGCGCTTTCACGGGCTGTTTGCCAGTCACCCACCTATCAGAATAGGAGCCAGACCAACCTGCAGGGGCTCGCCTCACTGTTGCTGAGGGTGACCAAGCTCTGAGCTCTAGCCCGGACGGCTGCTGCTCCCATCCATGCTGCAGGGCCCCTGTGGACCCCAGCTACAGGCGCCACAGGTAGAATAGCAGTCTCATGGCCTCAGGCCTTTGGGGACAGGCTGATCTCCATGGGGCGAGGACCTAAAGTTGCCAGAAGGATTTGCTTTGTGTCTTCTCCTGTCACTGGGCACCCTAACTGGGAGAGACCACAGCAGGCAGGCCCCGCCTATAGCACCTGCTGGGATCAGTACTGTAGGGAGCTCCCAGCTCACTGGAGGGGACCCTAGGTCCAGGGTCTGAAAGCCTGTTCTCAGGGCTGCTGTGATCAGTATTCCTGAGCTTTAATATGATAATCAACCTAATTCAATGCAAGTCAGCCACTTTGAAGAGCCAAACAAGAATCTGGGGTGCTTGGGTGGCTCAGTCTGTCTGCCTTCCTGCTCAGGTCTTCATCCTAGAGTGCAGAGGTGGATCCCCTTGGTGTGGCGCTGGGCAGGGAATCTACTTTCTCTTTTCCCTCTGCCCCCTCTTGCATGCTCTCTCAAATAAAGTTTTTTTAAAAATCTAAAAAAAAAAAAAAAAAAAAAAAAAAAAGATACAGAACAGTTAGGTGGCTCAGTCTGTTAAGTGTTTGCCTTCAGCTCAGGTCATGATCCCAGGATCCTGGGATGGAGCCCCACATCAGGCTCCCTGCTCAGCAAGGGGTCTGCTCCTCCCTCTGCCTCTGCCCTCCCCCTGTTGGTGTTCTCTCCCTCTCTTTCTAATAAATAAAATCTTTAAAAAAAAAAAAAGATTAAAAAAGAAGAATACATCTGAATGTTTCAGTGAGAAATACCGTGTCAGGTCCCTCTGCCACACTCAGATTAATAAACTACAACCTGGACCTTCAGGTTTGGAGAGAAAAAAAGGACATTTCAAATTAATGTCAACTCTCTTTTAACAGAACACTTTGCGTTGGATCTGTATCAACTAACAAAAACTCGATTTGTCCTTCTGTCAACTATATTAATTACCTTAACAAGTTTGTACATCCCGTTTCTATACATTTTTCTTCTGGAATTTTTACATGATTACGCAATGACGGTGTTTCCAGGGAAGCAGAGTGAGCGGGTGCAGCCGCAAGGCCCTGCCCGGAAGTGTGAGCACCACACTGCAGCCCTAGGCGTGCAGACCTCAGGCGGTTCGCCGCCACAAATCTGCAGGTGCCAGGAGCACGGTCATCTTGTAGCCCCACCCCCACCCCTCTGCTCAGCTCCCCGTGGGCTTGTCTCTGAGCGGTGGAATCAGTTTATTGAAACAAATTCCAACTGGAATGTTCGTGAAGAAACTGCACAGGAGGAAACCAATGGCAAGAAGGCACAGGTCCATGGAGGGATGAAAAGCATGGGGCAAGGGCTCTGATGAGGTACCTGGCCCTGTGGGTCCTCTTGGCCCCACAGACATCCCCAAAGTGCCCAAGCCCATCTTGGGAGAAGTGCAAACAAGAAGCGCGGCACGAGGCAGGAATCACCTCCTCCCAGTCTCAGGCAGGCTCAGGTAGCTCCTAGAAGGTGCTGGTGAACTGAACAGAGCTGGGGAAATGGCCTATAAGCCGTGCTCCCCAAGGCAGACACCGGTCAAGGACTTATCTACTGCAGTCTCTGTCACTGCAAAGGTGCTGCCTGGCATTCTTACCAGGTGAACACACCAGATCATCAGCTCTGTTGCCCCAAACAGCAGCAGCCCTGAGAAGCAGAACAGTAGTGCACTTTGAGCCAGTGCTGTTCCCTGTGGCCAGGAGGAGGCTGTGCCCTGTGGAGGCATGGGACTTCTAGTAGAGGCAAGTGGGCGGGCTCAGGAGGATCCCTCCCAAGACCTCACTCTTGGCCTTGGAGCCAAAACCCATGCTGCCAGGACTCTGGAGTATAACCCACTCCCTGGTCCCAGGCTTCAGCTGCCAGCCCCAGGAGATGTCTTCTGACCCTCTCTAAGCAGAAAGAATAGACAAGAAAGAAGGAAATGGCTGTAAGTCAGAAATGCCAAGTGTGGCCACAGGGAAAGTCAGCATGTTAAGCCCACTCCTGCCTTGGAGGCAAAGAAGTCACAGAAGGTAATCCCCAGCCAAGCAGGGGCCGGGCGGGCTTGCAGAGTTAGTCAGCACTTCCCTCCTAGCCCTGTGCAGGGCTGCACGTGGGCGTGCGAAGAGGAGTGGAGTTCGTGGCCCTCTGCAGGAGGGGGCTGCTCCTCTGACCCAACTGTCCCTCCTCATTGCCCAGGCCGGTGCAGGGGGTGGGGTGGAGCCCTGCAGAGGACAGCATAAGCCAGGCCTGCCCCGGGGGCAATTTGTAGGACAAGCGGCAGCGGTAGGGGGGCAGCAGGAGGCCCTGGGGGGGGACACTGAGGCTGCAGAAGGCAGTGTGCATACAGGCTCCCAGGGGGCTCGTGGTTGACGATAAACTAAATCCTGAATGGGGCATGATTCACGGCCTGGAAGGCGTGACTGGCAGGGCGTGGTTGGCGTGCGCTGGGCCTTACCTGCCACAGCTCCAGGCACATGGGCATGCCTGGCTTGGCATCTGCCTCCAGCTTCAGGGTGCACACTGACGTCTTGGATGGCATCTCCAGAATCTGAACCTGACGGTAAGAAAACAAGTTGATTTGGGCAGGCGCCAAGTCGAGCCTGTGCTATACAAACAAGAGACTTTTAAGGCGATTAGCCAAGGCTGCTGCGAGTTTCTGTCTGCTCCCCAGAGGAACCTGGGAGCCGAGCCTTCTAATTAGGCCACATAGGTTCGTGGGTTCAGGCGCTGCCGGGTGTTGTGAAACTCACACGTCATTCCTGAGTGACCGGCATGTCCCTCTCACCAGCATCACCACCTCTGGCCTTTCCTGATTTTACCTCTTCACTGAGTAGGGGGCTTGCTGGGCACTGACTCAGTTTACCCATCCTCCTGATCTCTGTCTCATTCTCTTTCCTGATGTGGACTTTCATGTGAACAACTCTGAACTATCTCAGGTGTATCAGATGGTTTACAGAAGTGCACGTGGGGGCGGGCACCATGGTGGCTCAGTCGGTTATATAAGCATCTGCCTTCAGCTCAGGTCATGATTCCAGGGTCCTAAGATCAAGTCCCACATCGTGATCCCTGCTCAGCAGGGAGCCTGCTTCTCCCTCTCCCTCTGCCTGCCACTCCCCCTGATGTGCTCTTTCTCTCACTGACAAATTAATGAATAATCTTAAAAAAAAAAAGAAAGAAAGAAAGAAAGAAAGAAAGAAAGAAAAGAAAATGCACAAGGGACCACTGGGAATCACCAGCAAGTCTAGGAAATGAACATGGTATGCACCAAAGGGAACTGTGTTTGGGGCCTGGCTGGTCCTGACACCCCACACCTCTATACTGGGTATCACAGTGGTGTTTTGTGTCACCTGAATGCAGGGGCAGGCCCTCCTGGAAGATGTGCTGGTCCGGGCTGGAAGATGTGCCTTTCTGGTCCACACAACCAGGTCACATTCAGGCCTGTCCATCTGAGCTGGGCCAAGCTCTGCCCCACACCATCTGCAGTAGATAGCTGCAGCCACAAGGAACAGGCTTGGGCCCTAGAGCACTGCCCTCCCTCGAAACTGTTCCCCCAGCCTGCATCCCTACTGCCTCATCTCCAGCAAGCAGGGACAAGGGCGCCCCCTCCTGTGGTGCTTGGAGGTAGAGGGGATTCCATGTGAAGCAGGTCTGCCACTCCATGATGGGGAGGCTCGAAGAGCCCTCGGGCCAGCTTGATGCCAATGAGAGGGGCTGTGCTGACAGCGTGCAGCCACTATGAAGCCACATCGTCCCTCGCCAACAAGAGGACATCTTCTGGTTTGCAGATAAAGGGTCTGGGGTGGGGGTGGGGGGTGTTGAAGGGACAGCTGGCCTGCTGTCTCAGTCACCCAGTAAACTGGAGGCAGGTGGGTGTGAGCTGGGCTGCTCTCACTAACCCACAGGGGAGAACCAGCCCAAGGCCTGAGATTAAGTCCTGAGTCCTCTCACGATCTGCTACCTGCACGCTGGGTCTGTCCGAAGGCACGCTGTAGGCAGGGTAGAAAGCCAGTGGCATGGTGGCCCGGGCCTCCCAGCTGCAGGCCTGCATGGGGGCGGCACACCCACAGGCTGAGGTTGTGGGGACCTTCTGGTCAGGGCTCGTACCAGAGGCCCACACAGTGTCTTCAGGGAAAGGCTTGCTGCAGAGTACGAACACATCCCCACAAAGAGGCACACACCTACGTATGCACACGCATACAGGCTCCCCCAGCGTCTGCGGGGCCTGCAGATCAGTGTCCATACCAGCCCCCGCAGCCCTTACTGGCCACGAAGGAGACAGAAAAGACCCTCAGTGATGTGAGCGGTTGTTACTGTCGTCAAGTAAGAGGCTGCTAGGAGGAGCCCCTGGAACAGCAAAGATGCTCAAGGAGGAGCTCTAGCAAAATAAAAAGACATGCAAGAAAAGTCACATGGCAACCAAGACACAGCGGAACCTAAGGATGTCCCTCCCAGAAGTCAGGTGAAAACCCAGGAGAAGGGGAGTGGGCTTTCGGAGCCTCTGTGTCCTTGGCAGTGAGTACCAGCGACTCAATTTCAGGCTTACTGTTTTGAGAATCAGCTGTAGACACTGTGGGAAGCCTGTGAGCCCCAGCCAGGGCGTGCTCACCGAGGAGGCCAGATGCTCCATAGAACAGAGAAAGAACTGCTCCTCTGGGTCGGGACACCTGCGCGCCCAGCCCTGTGCACATGCAAAGCAGCAAAGCTGCTAGCAGTGTGAGGGCAGAGGGAGAGGGAGAAACAAGCTCCCTGCTGAGCGTGGAGCCTCCTTAAGATTCTCTCTCTCAGAGCCAGTTAAGCATCTGCCTTTAGCTCAGGTCATCATCCTAGGGTCCTGAGATCAAGTCCAACATCGGGCTCCCTGTTCAGACGAGAGCTTGCTTTTCCTTCTCCCTCTGCCTGCTGCTCTCCTTGCTTGTGTGATCTTTCTATCAGTGAATAAATAAAATCCTTTAAAAAAGTTTAAAGAAATATGGGTGCCTGGGTGGCTCAGTTTGTTAAGCGTCTGCCTTTAGCTTGGATCATGATCTCGGGGTCCTGGGATTGAGTCCCACATGGGGCTCCCTGCTTAGTGGACAGCCTGCTTCTCTCTCTCCCTCTGCCTCTGCCCATGACTCATGCTCTCTCTCTCAAATAAATAAATAAATAAAATCCTTTAAAATTTTAAATAAAAAAATTAAAAGATTCTCTCTCTTTCTTTCCCTCTGCCCCTCTGCCCCCTAAAAAAAAAAAAAAAAAAAAAAAAAAATTTAAAGTATATTTTTTAAAAAAGATATTGACTGGTAGTTGGGACCTGGGGAGAGAAGCCACCCTGATTGCTTGCATGTGCTCGTGGGGAGACGGACGCCAGAAGAAACAGAAGGCCCTGGACACACAGTGTGCATGGGCCCACACCCTGCATGGCCTGGAACAAGGGCACAGAGGTATGGTGAGGGATGGCCTCTCCCAATCTGTGGGCCAAGGAAGGTCCCTCTGGTGGCCGTGAGGAGGGGTGTGAAGGCAAGGGACTCAGGTAGGGGTGAGTCACCCTGCAAGTCAGCTCAGGGAGTAGAGGGGGAAAACCAGGACAGCCCCGAAGCCTGAGCAAGACACTATGGGAGGAAGAGTGAGTGGCAGTACCCACAGCCACATCCTGGGTGTAGGAGAGCAAGGAGCCCAGGGCTCAAGGACCAGGGCAAGCCCAGGAGCCGCTGTGAGTCCGACAAAGGGCTCTAGGCTCTGGGCTCTGGCAAGGGCCTGGACGCCTGCGCTTGGAGCCTCCTCCAGATACCAGTGTACTTTCCATCTGGCACTCGACTGCAACCTTAGTTTCCAGAAGGTAAAATGTTTGGTTTGGGCAAGCGTGGCCACCCAGACGGCCGAGCAGGGTGGGAGCATGTCCTCCCTGGGCATTGTCTGGGCATAGGCCAGCAATGCCTTTCCAAGTAGATTCCAGCCAGGCAGATTCCAGATGGGAACATGGAAAACAACCATTTTCCCAGGATATCTGAGGTCCTTGGACTTGCTGCTCCTAAAAACCACAGGTGCCACCTGCACTGGCGACTAGGGTGTTAGCAAGCCAGTTAAAAACAACATGGAGCAGCACATGCTGGGTGTCAGGGGCCAGACCCCAGGGGTGGGATGCGCAGCCAGGAAAGCCCAGAGAGGCTGAGAAGCAAAGGGCAGCACAGGGCACCCCCACCTCAGTGGGGAGGGCTGGGCTCTACGGCATGCAGCGCAGGAGCGAGGCTTGGCGCTGCCTGGCCCTGGCTGTCCAGGAGGAAGCACACCCCTCTCTTTTCACATTCATAAAACTTTTAACAGGTTTTTGGCAAATTGGCAAGAAAAGTGTATGTAGCTCCTAATTGGCGATTTAAACGCAATCATGAACAAATAAATGCCTGTTCCATTCTCATTATTTATTAACTGAATCTGCTTTAAGACAAACGAGTCTTCTTGGGTAGGGGCCAAACCTCACTGCTGTGGGCATGGGGCCCCATGTCCTTGCCCAGCGCCGCCTGCCGCACAGCCCCTTGGGGCCGGCAGGGAACACAGGGAGACATGGCCGTGGGCAGCAGACAGGAGGCTCCCTCTCTCTGGATGTGTGTACCCCCGGGCCCTCCCTGCCCCGGGATCAGAGCCTATAGCACCCCACACTCGGCCCAGACCCTGAGCGCCTATGCCCCCAACACTCAACAGGCCTGTCTGATTGCTGCTCCTGGGTTTCTTCTTCAATTTCCCTTCAGCTCCCCAAGTGCTGGCCCCTCCAGCCACACCCTCATCCTCCACCTTACCCTCCACCCTCGCTTTCCACCACCTGTTCCCCTTGGCGGACTCTGCCTCTTCTGCCTCTGGGGGTGTGGACACACTGCCCAGCCTGACCAGATCTCCATCACCAACCACTGCTGGCCACTCTGGCCTGAGCTCCATCTGACAGTCACCTCCGAGGCTCCATCACGCCCACCTGGAGCCCGGTTCTCTGAGTTCCCCTCTCACTTGCACCCTCTGTTCTGCACTTACTACCCCAGTGCCAGCCTCCCCCAACCCTCAGCATTCCAGGTCTGATCAAGGCCTCTCATGCCAGAACTCAGTTCAGCAACCCAAAAGGCTGCCCCTGATGCCCAGACTACCAGAAGGCCACGATTTCTCTCCCACCATCTCTTGCTGGCCTGCCCAAGACTCCCCACCATGCATGCCTGTTCCTAAGTCCTCTGAGGACCTCTCCAGGCAGTCTCTGCCCCTGCACTCCTGATGGTCTCGAGCCCCATGCTGTGCAGTACTGGGTACTGGGGCAGCAGCCAGACCAAGGCCCCTGGAGTTGCAGTCTGGCACTTCATGGGACTCCTGTGGCAGGCACAGAATTCCTCTAATAGGCATTCAGGATGGGGAACCAAGTGCAAGCAGCTTGTGAAGCCAGGTACCAGGCAGGCTGGCACTCACCTCGTCACTACCTCTCCCCGGCATAGCCAGCATCCAGCGCTCCTGAGTCCCAGCGAGGACAGAGCTCCTGCAAAAGCCCATGCTCTCCAGGGCCACAGAGTCCACGACGGTGTTCCTGCCCTCTGCCAGGTCCCACAGGTGCAGCTTCAGGTCCCGGCCCTGACTGCCAAACCAAGAGGAGAAAGGCCATGAGCCTCCAAGGTAAGCAGACCAGGTATCCTACCTGGACCAATGCCAGCATGCTGGGGCCAGCCTGATGCTGACGAAAGGCAGGGGACACCTTCCAGAGAGGGGCCCAGATGGTATGCGTTACCTGGCTGGGGGCACCTCAGCCAAGGAAGGGCTTTGTATCCAAGATGCCTGAGGCCTGACACCTTCATGGGCCATCCCACAGGAGCACCATCAACCATGTGCCAGTGAGCTTTGCGACACATGCCCCATGACCAGCCTCCCCGGCTCTTCCTGCCATTCCCCGTGCTGCCAAAATGTGAGCTCACCCTCCTCCCTCCCTCTGTGAATTAACTGTGATGGCCCAGCAATCACACCCTCACAAGTTTTCCCAAGTGAATTTAAGACCTGTATTCACACAAAAGCCTGTACACAAACAGCAGCTCTGTTCCTAACTGCCCAAACTCGACGCAACTCTTCAGTACGAGGCTGGGGAACCAACCATGTGCCTCCACACCACAGAATTCCACTCAGTGACAGACAGGGACAAACTGTGACATGTGCTACAACCCACAGGAATATCGGATGCCTTCTGCTATGAGCCAAAAGGCCAGAGCCAAAAAGCCACCTATGGCATGACTCCCCTGCTGGGACGTTTCCAGGACAGCATGACGGCAAGTGGGGGACTGGGGCTCCTGTCTACAGGGGGCAGCACAGAGGCCATGCAGGGTGCGGACAGCCCTATGTGGCCCTGGGGGGGGGGGGGGCTGCTGTGATGGTGGCCATCGTCAAGCCCACAGAACAATCCACAAAGAGCAAACGTTAGTGTGTATAAGTTAAGAAAACAATCAGGGTGTTGGGCTCCCAAGATGAACTGCAGACTGTGACAAATGTCTTGCACACTGCACCCAGGAGGAGGGCAGATAGCCAATCTGCAGAGTTCTGGAAAAGTGTGTTCACTCGAGTTAAAAGCAAATACTTTTACAGAGACATCAAACCGGAATGGGGCCTTCCCAGCCACTGGCAGGGGACTCCCACACCCACCACCTCCTCCATTTACGAGTCGCTATCCTACAGGAAGAATGGGTGTTCCCCTCTCCTTCTGTTCTCTCTGTTTCCATCAGCTTGGATTTGCGTGTTCCTGTATTACTCAGTGGGCTGTCATCTACACTTCCCATTATTTATTTTTGTGCTCAAACCATCCCAGATTGGCCAGCGGGACCCCCTTTGAGCTGGCTCAGAGTCCTTCTGACACGTGTCCATCAGCAAGATATTCCAGATCCAGAATCATTTCTCCAAGGAATCCTTGTTCCTTCCAGTGCAGAGAGATATTTGCAAACCAAGGTCTGGGCGCTGGTGTGGTTACTGTTGTGAGGTGCCGCTGCCGCCAGGCTCTCTCAGTCGAGCCAGGAAATACACACACACTCATACACACACCCACCTCTCTCTCATACATGCAAACACTCACACATGCAAACACACTTCACATACCCCCCCTTACCCACACACGCAAACACACATGCAAACATATCTCACACACGCCCCACACCCACACACGCAAACACACACACAAACACACCTCACACACACACACAAACACACCTCACATACACCCCTCACCCACACATGCAAACATACCTCACACACACAGTCACACACAAACATACCTCAAATACACACAAGCACACCTCATGTACACATTCACACTCAAAGACATACTTCACACACACACCTCACTCACACATGGAAACATAGCTCATACATACATAACCCTCTCACACACAAAGGCAAACACACTCACACATCAAGTATTTCTGCACCTATCTTTGGGTATATACTCTCAAAACCTCACAAGTTCATGCTGATGCCCCAAGGCTTCTTCCTCCCCTTCCTCCTCCTCAGGTGTGTGACTCCATTCTCTGACTGGGAGAGAGCTGCCTCCCATTTTCCTCAAAATATTCACTGCCACGCTCCACTGACAAACTTGCTTGCATGATGCAGCCAATCTCCCAACCTCCCCAGCTACCTCTGAGACCTTGCCCCCATCACCCTGGTTCTCTGGCCACTGGGCACGCTGCTCCCACACCTCTGCCTCGAAGCCACCCTGCACCATCCACTTCCTCAGCCACCCGTGTCCCTGAACTTGGGAGGGGAAATGAGGAAAGGGAGGATGGAACCACTGGCTATCCATATAGAAACAAAGAACGCATACCTCACCAACAGCCAATTCCAGCTGCGGTGTGGGCCAAAAAGGAACAGGAGGGAAGCTCCTGAGAGATCAGGTCTTCATGACCTGTTGCTGGGACTCCTTCACATGACACAGAAGCACCAGCCATAAGGGAAAGATGGCAGCTCTGACCCCATTTAAATGGCTAACTTCCACTCATTGACACATCATAGAGTGAGAACTGTAAGTCACTTTGTGGGAGCAGCACCTGGTGATATAAATATCAGCCACATCTAGAATATTAAAAAACCTCCTATAACTCAATGAGAACAGGTAGTCAGTCTGCTAGAGAAATGCGGATTGAAGGGAGACTCTATCCCAGTGGCTAACGACTGCAGAAGAGGGCTGGCTCATTAAGTGGTCAGGAAAATGCAAATGAGGCTGTACCCAGAAAGCAGCGCAGAGGTGGGGGCGCTTGCACTAGGGGCAGCCTGGCACCTTCTGAGCCACCCAGTACATGCACACCCTGTGGCCAATGCCCCACCTCTGGGTCCAGGGTCCAATCTGCAGACACGCATGCACCGGGTGCCTGGAGACCCAGACTGGGGTCTTAATCCTTAAGCTTCTCAGCCCCAAGTGGATGATCCAGATCTCCACTGACAGTAGAATGAGCATTCACACATATCCAGTGGAACAGCGCACAGGAAAATCCCACACAGAGCCCTACAGCTACACGCACCCACCGTGGAGCTCACAAAGTAGAGCTGAGCGGAAGCAGTCCCATACAAAGGAAGCTGTTCTGCACGGTGCCATTTTTGTAAGTAAGAAAAAAAAAACAGACCTAACAAGTCTATGGTTTTTGGACATGCTTGTTCCCAATGGTAAGGCAAGAATGAGGGCAAGGGGGCTGCCTCCTGAGGACGAGAACGGAGCCCGCATCAGGGCTCTGCCTCTGACTTCAGTGGTTACCCAGGTGTCCACTCCGTGATAGTACAACAGTCTGCAAACTTGTTCTGTGCACTCTTCTGCAAAGGTGCTACGGTAGCCATAGAAGAGGGAGGAAACACACCCACCCAGGTGGCTGTCACTGGGCACAGGTGTGCCCTCAAGCCCCCAGCTTTCTGTCTTCCAGCCTCCCCTTGACATGAAAGCGTACCTTCCTTTCTCAAGAGCCACTTTGGAGAGACTTGGCTTCCAAACACAGCTGGGCGCCTGGCGTCTAGTGCAACGTAAACGCACCTGGGCATTCCAAGAACGTGCACGGTCTGCGCTGCAGACCTCCCGACCCACAGGCCCCTGCCTGGAGCACGGCTACTGCTGTGCTGTCCGGCTTGGAAAGGGGAAGGATCGACCGTCTGACATTCACTCACAGGCTGCCCTTGCCGCTTGCCTCCCCACACAATGTCAAGCCAGCTTTCTTTCTTTCTTTTTAAGATTTTATTTATTTATTTGACAGAGAGAAAGAGATCACAAGTAGGCAGAGGCAGACAAAGAGAGAGGGGGAAGCAGGCTCCCTGCAGAGCAGAGAGCCCGACTCGGGGCTCGATTCCAGGACCCTGAGATCATGACCTGAACCGAAGGCAGAGGCTTTAACCCACTGAGCCACCCAGGTGCCCCTCAGGCCAGCTTTCTGAGGGTCGGACCCCAGGGCTGGGGGTTCCCTGAGAACAGCCCAAGGCATCCGGGCCTTGGAGGAGCAGGAGGCGCCAAGGGTCCTAAAGCCTTGGCTGAAAACACAGGAGGAATGTTTACAAACAGCAGCATCCAGCACAAGCGCTTTAGTGTGGTATTTGGATGCAGTGTCTATTCTAAGCATCAGGGAAGGTCTACAACCATAAGGAGGGCCTGTCACACCAACCAGGGGAAAAGAGGACCAGCGTGTGGCTCTGCAGGCACACGCGTCCAAGGCCACCAGCCTCCTGGATACCTCTGGTTCTTCGATCACCTGCAAGCCACCTATAGGGGCGTAGAAGCAGCATGTCTGGCACAAAAGTGCTTTGCAAAACGGTGTGTCCCTGACAGGCCTTGTCCTCTGGGGACTGGGAACCGTGGTGCCTAGATGCCCAGGACCCGAGTCCCTGGCAGGAAGGCAGACCTGCCCTGGAGGGCATTCAGGAAAGTTTCACTTAAACTTAGACATAAGCTCATTCTCTCCCCCACCAGCCCCTTCCTGCTACCTCCTGGCCCACCTCTCACCTGGAGTCTCCAGCCTGGCACCTCTTCAAGGCCGTGGTGGCAGTGCCAGAACACGGCCCCTCTGGGCTCTGCAGCCCAGTCTCCAGCTTCTCACAGCTGGGCCCACCACAGCTTCCTCTGTCAGGAGTGCCACATGCCCACCCTGCTCTCCTTGTCACCAGTCAGCCCAAATGCCATGGACCTGGGCACCCCTGTGGCACTCCCAGTGCCCAGAGAGGGTGGCTGCTCTCAGGGTTTGAAGCACAACCCCAATCAGTGGGCGGGCTTTAGACACAAGTTCTGCACCACTGCGTGGAAAGGGGACCATTCGTCAGAGGTGTGGTGACACCAGATCCCTGGGGTCCACAGGAGGGAAGCTGAAGCTCCTCTAAGAAGAACCCTGGAGCTCAGCCATGAACCCCTAGCTCTTGCCACTGGAGACCCCTGGCAGACCAGGGAGGCCTCTGCCCAGGCCACTGCAGAGTTGTGTGTGTGTGTTTTTTTTTTTTAAGATTTTATTTATTTATTTGACAGAGAAAGATCACAAGTAGGCAGAGAGGCAGGCAGAGAGAGAGAGGAGGAAGCAGGCTCCCCGCTGAGCAGGGAGCCCGATGCAGGACTCGATCCCAGGACCCTGAGATCATGACCTGAACCAAAGGCAGTGGCTTAACACACTGAGCCACCCAGGTGCCCCTACAGAGTTGTTTTGTATGTCCATCAGGCTCGTCTCAGTAGGCATCTGCCTGGACAGAGCAGTGGTCACAAAGACCGCAGCGACGGGCACCCAGTAGACCTGGACACTGCCTCCGGATGGGCCAAGGGCAGAGATCACACTGCTCTGCCATGGGGAGGGGCTGCCCTGGCAGCTGGGAGAGACCCCGAGAGCCTCCATGGCAAGTTCATGGCCCCTGCTGAGGGCCACAGCTTGACTCCTTTGGGACTGTACTCGCTGCCATTAAGACCCACCTGAGCAGCTGGTGCCCTTGGGGCAGTGTCTGCAGCCAGGTCACACACTGGCCCCCGTGGCCATCCAGGGTTGCAACTGCCCTCCGCGTCTGCAGGCTCCAAATGTGCACCAGCCCACTCAGGGACCTGTTGTGACAAGCGCAAAAGCACAGGCTCAGGGAGAGGGATCGGAGGACAGTCCCAGCATGCTCTGTGGGGCTGGCGGAGAAACCACCCAGCTGGTAGACAGGCATTTCAGTCGGAGCTTTCAGTTTAGAGGACGGCTGGACGTGTGAACTAAGGGTAAAAGTGGCACATGGTCCTTTACTAGGAATGGCAGGCAGAGAGCCCTCAGGAGCCTCAGAGGGCACCCGCAGCAGAGTCCACTCCTCTGGAAAGGCATAGGGAGCCTGTCACTGAGCTCCCCAAATAAGCCCTTGGCTCACTGGTAGCCCACTGCCCCTAAATTCACCATGGGCTAACCCCTGGGGTTGGGTTGGGGCCGCAGCTACTCACCCTGAGAGGAGGAGTGGGCATCCCTGTTCTTGGGCTCCTCCGAAGAAATGCAGCGCATGCACCGCCGACTGGGTACCGCGGAGGACAAACTGGGGGTCCGGCGGTGGGAGTGGGGAGGCTGCCATACTGGCTGGGGGTGCAGGCACCTGGGGACCAAGGAAAGGTATAAGTGACCCACCTGTCATCCTTCAGGAAGGCAGTAGGAGCCTCCCTGGATGCTGCCCAGCCCCTTCAGCCTGTCTTCCCTCCCACCTATTGGCCTCTACACCCAAATGGCATCACTGTGGCCCTAACCTGCACCATCTCTGGGGGGGGCACAGTGGCGCCCGCACCCTTCTGAGGTCACTCGCACCCTCAGCACCCCGCATAGAGCCTGCCTCTGGCCTCCAAGGCCTGCTGTTCACCCACCCTATACCCTCTGAGTCCCTGAATCCCATTGGCCACGGTAGCGGAAGGAGTGACTCCTCCTCCCTCAGGCTGGCTTCTCCACTCCTGGGCTGTCCACACACCTGGAGGTATCTGTCCTGCCTCTGAGCCTGGCTGAGTACTGCAAATTCAGCCTCCCTCCTCCCTTATGAGGCCCCTCTCCTCTCCTCCCTACAGTGGAGCAATGACATGGCTGGACATGCTGTCCACTCTGGCTCCACAGCAAGCTCAGGGAACAGGGGCCACACTGGCCTGCTCCCCCCAGACCACAGGCCTGACCACCGGCATCAGGCACACAGCAGCTCCTCAGCATGTGCATATTGAAGGGATGAACCGAGGGACAGACAACAGGTATGTGGGAGCCCTGGGGGAGCAAGCAGGACCCAAAGATAGAGAGGAAACTCTCTCACATGTGCCGCAGACCCTGCCTGCTGGGTCCTGAGGGCCTATACGTCCACCCTCAGGGAAAGCAGCACCATTCACTGCTGGAGAAAAGGAGGCAGGGAATGGTCTGGTGAGCTACCCCAGGCCCCTCAGATTCAGGTCTGAAGTTTGCACGCTGCCACCAAGAGGCAGAGCGGCCAGTGCACTGGTGTGTGGGGAAGGAGTAGGGACTGAGTTACCATGTCACTCCCCAGGAGGACTGATATGACAGATAAGTGACCCTTCTTCAAATCACTGGTCCCATGGGGACCACCCTCCTGAAAGGAGAAGCCTCCCAGGGTTACCACTGAGCCCACCCCAGCAATGGTGCAGGGGGCGTTGCCGGACCAGAAGTGACCTGCTCCAATGACCAAGGGGCACATCTGTCAACCTGCAGGTCTCAGGCCAGGCTGAGGGTACAGAGGGAAAGGCCAGGAGCAGACTCCTGGGAGGCTACAGCAACTTCATCAGGGGGCATCTCCTGCTGGGATCTGAAACGCTTTCCCACCTGTCCCTCTCCAGCCTGGACACAGACCAGGGAGGAGGCTATCTGGCCACTGAGGGAGCCACAGCCACCAGGGGAACTGGGCAGGGCAAAGAACAGGAGCAGAGAAGATAGCATTCCTCCAGGAGGGAGCCTTTGCCAATGCCAGAGGCTGGAGGGGGTTCCAGGCCAAAGACAGAGGCTCACGTGGGATGGGGGCTGAGCCAGAGGACAAGCAAACATGCAGTCGCAGAGGAAGGAGGGGCATGAGTTTCTCCAGCTGGAGACTGGTCCAGGTACCACTCAGCCACACCCTCACCGGGAAGCCCTGTACCTCCCCCTCAGTGAAACCATCCCAGACCCTTTCCTTCTCTCCCCCTCCCCCCCCTCTCTCTCCAGAATAGAGCCCGGGGTAGCTTCACTAGAGTGCAAGGTTCAAACACCTGAGAAATGCCACTATCAAGGCAGCTGGGGCCTTGGAGGCCAGGGGGCTCTTAGTCACCAGACAGGAGGGGAGTGGGGGGCAGGTAGTGACCTGAGACTCCAGAGACCACCGGAGCCAGGGAAACGCTGCAGAGACTTGGTGGAAAGCCACTACCAGCATCAGGCCAGCTGAGGCCTGGTCCACATGAGGGCTGGAAGTAGGGTTGGGGCTGATCCTAAAGACCAAGAGCAGACATGGCAGGGCTGGGGACAGGAAGGGGCAGATGCTCACCCTTAATGGGGAGACCATAGGCAGCCGCTCCACTGCTTGATCCCGCCTCTGTCAAAGAGAAGGAAGGGGTCCCTGAGAATGGACCTTACAAATGGCCAAGTCCCTGTTTCTTTCTTTCTTTTTTAGGGTTTTTGCTCTGAAAGCCTCTCTCAGCTTTAGCTAAAAACCAACTGACTCTTCCCTAACGCAAGGACGGCCTCCTGTGGGCAGAGACCTGACCCCACATTGCTCCATGACCCATGGCCCCTGCTCCATGCCTGGGACTGGTGAGCTCCCAGGAGACACTACATGCACACACGCAGCATTCATGCACACGTATGTGCACACGAACAAAGGGCACACACCCACATGTGTACACACGCACGCACATGCCTGCACACACTCACACACATGCACAGGCAGCACGGGGGGGCCTTGGGCGGCGCCAGCCAAAGCGCAGCCCACACTTGCCACCTGCCTGCGGCCTGATGGGAGTTTCCAGAACCTCACCAGTACAAGGCTCTGTCTGAGGTGATGAAATCAAGTTCTCCTCTATTGTTTCCCCAGAACTGCGGGGAACAAACCCGTCACGTTGTTACAACAACCAAACTGTTCAGGCCAAAATGATGCATCGGCAATTAAGGGCTCCATCATTTCAAGCAATTAAAATAAACGCTTTATTTGAAAACTAATTAATTCGAGCTACATATTTTTCCCATGACAATATCCTATGATTACTTGATTTATGACATCTAATTATTCTTTATTAATCTAATTGAGAATAATCGCGTTATCCTATCTCCCCTGGCAGTGAGCCGCCTGGAGCGGAGGCCGCAGCCCCTTGTGCAACACCGGTGCACGGTACCAGCCGCCCGCCACTGCCTCGTTCCCCTGTTCTGTCACTCGTCTTTTCCTCCCAGAGGGCAAAGGAACATGAAACTTAATCCACCGAGTACAACTTTGGATTCTGCCTGTTCTTCAAGATGTCAAAGAGAGACACATTCTTTTCAAAATTAAAAAGAAAGACAACCTGACAAAATTTGCGCAACTCTGACAGCCTTTCCAACCAATGCTGCGAACCCCGAAAGCCCCTCAGGCCCTGGGCCCATGGATGGAGGATGACAGTGCCCCCCTGCGTCCCACCTCAGAAGCAGCAGCCTGGCAGGCCTCAGGGTCAGCCCCACAGAGAAGGGCCCAGAAGGGAGCCTTCCTCCTGGCACGAGGAGCAGCAGGGAGACAGGGTCCCATGGGGAAAGGCATAGGTGGCTGGGACCAGGCTACACCCGGCACTCACCCTCCCACCAAGCTATGGTGCCTCAGGCAGACACAGCGGCCATGGGACCCAAGAGTGCCCCTCATGGGGAAGGCAAGCAAACAACTAGAGACTGGCAAACACAGAGGAGGCAGGGAGGACCAAGGGAGAAGATGGTACCCAAAGACCACAGCCTGATCCCTGAGTTGGCCCTGAGGACCCACCGTGCCCTCGGTCACAGAACCCTTTCCTTTTACTGCAACAGGACCGCTGGTCCTTGAAGAAGCTTGGAATCAACAAGGAGTACTGAGAAGTGAGCCAAAGCAGGGAAGCCACCACCAGAGTCAACCAAGCACTATCCCTGCTGACTCCAGCCCACCAGATCTTGCCTGACTGCCTATGCCTGGGAGAGCAAGGACAAGCCACGTGGGATGCTGCGAGTACCTCAAACAGCACCCCCCCACCCCCAGCCCTCCATAAGTGGGCCACAGGAGAGCACAGAACGGCTTCCAGAAGCCCCACAAGGCACCTAAGAATTCCATAACCAGCAGAAACTAGGGAGGCACCACTCTGTGACAGGATAGATGCCCACAAAACAACTAAAATAAAAACCCAAACCCAGGGCACCTGGTTGGCTCAGTGGGTTAAAGCCTCTGCCTTCAGCTCAGGTCATGATCTCAGGGTCCTGGGATGGAGCCCTGCATTGGGCTCTCTGCTCAGCGGGGAGCCTGCTTCCCTGCCCCCTCTGCCTGCCTCTCTGCCTACTTGTGATCTCTGTCAAATAAAGAAAATCTTCTAAAAAATTAAAAAAAAAAAAAAAACTCTTCAGTACATCACTAAGCTATCTAAAAAAAAAAAGTTTAGAACTTTCAAAGGCCCAAAGTAAGCAGAAGTCAAACATAGTAAGGTCTACGGAGTCCCCCCTAATTGGCACCTGCCCTGAGGGCATTTGCTACATTAGTAATCTAGAATTCTGGTTCTAAGGCAAGACCTCCAAGTCCATGAAGACAAAGCTTAGGGCCTTCCCAAAGTAGACAATCTCCTAGGAACATCTCCATAATGATGAGACCCCACAGGACTAAATGCTCAGTGTTAAACTGAACCAGAAGTAGACCTACACCAGAGGTGCCAGAATGATGCTTTAGTCCTAATTTACACCACCTGAGGAGGTCTCCAAAACTTCAGTCTGTCTCTCAGAAGGAGCCCACCTTCAGGATGCCTGGGTGGCTCAGTGGGTTAAAGCCTCTGTCTTCGGCTCAGGTCATGGTCCCAGGCTCCTGGGATTGAGCTCCGCATCAGGCTCTCTGCTCGGTGTGGGGCCTGCTTCTCTCTCTCTCTCTCTGCCTGCCTCTCTGCCTACTTGTGTTCTCTCTCTGTCAAATAAATAAATAAAATCTTAAAAAAAAAAAAAAAAAAAGGAGCCCACCTTCAACACAGGCCTGAATGAATTCACCAATAAAGTCCTATGAAATGCAAGCAATCAGAACTTATAGAAAAGAAAAAGGAAACACAGCACCATGAGTGAGAGCCATGAGAAACAATAAAAGGTAGAACTAGACCCCTAGAGCACAAAGTATCCAGGCATATAGAATAAAGATGTTTAAGGCTCTGAAGAAATAGAAAGAGGGATTAAAATCACAAGTGGAGAGCAAGAGATCACAAAATTCACCACTCAGATTTGAATAAGGATCCAACTGGGTGAAAGGCTGTTGGGAAACAGGAGATTTGCACTGTGCCAAGGTATTACATTACAGATTATTTACTGATCGCAGAAGGAGAATGTTCCTTAACAATGGAGACATCTGGCTGTCACCACCTTCACCATGAGATTGAAGCTGGCACCGCCAATAGTAAACAAACCAGCATCACTTATCTCCTGAGGTGATGCCAGAAAACACAGCACCATCCTCGTACACCTGTGCCAATGACTTGCAGAAAACAGACACATCCAAATTACAGGATATTGGGCAAAGCAGCTAGCTCATACTTATCAAAAAGGTCAAGATCAAGAGAAAAAACAAGAGCAAAAAGCAGGGTGAAGGTTCTAAGTTGAGAGACTGAAAGAGGCATTATGACCAGATATAATACATGAAACTTGACTGGATCAGAAAGGTAAGGAACAACTGGGGAGTTTCTGAATATAGACTGTTGATAATTTGGAATTACTGTGGGGCACCTGGGCCACTCAGTCAGTTGAGCATCTGACTCTTGATTTCAGCTCAGGTCTAATCTCGGCATCAGGGCAGAGTCAGCTTGGAATTCTCTCCCTCTGCCCCTCCTCCCATTCATGCTTACTCTCTCTCTAAATAAAGAAATATAATATATTTTAAAATATGAAATTATTGTTCATTTTCTTGGGCAGGATAATGGCATTTTGCCTAAAAGAATGCCCTTATTCCCAGGCTACAGTGTTTTAGGGCTGAAATATCATGATGTCTGCACACTGTTTTCAAATGTTTCAGAAAAAGAAATTCCAATCCTTATCTACGTACAGACAGGTAAAGCAAATGTGGCAAAATGCGAACAATTAATGAACATAAGTGAAGGGTATGTAAGTATTCACTATACTATACTTGCAACTTTTCTGTAAAATTATAAATTATAAAATTAAAATTATAAAAGCATTCTTAAAATTATAAAAGCATTCTGAGGAAGGAAAAGAAGACAAACCCACACTGGACTCATATCTACAATAAAGAACACACAGATCAATACATAAGAAAGCAAATGCCAAAAAGGAAAATAAGCGAAAGACTTGAACAGATATATCACAAGAAACATAAATGGCTAATAAACATATGAAAAGATGTTTAACCTAATTAATAATCTTGGAAAGCCTGTCAAAACCACAATGTGATATAATTACACTCCTAGCAAATTAGCAAAAGATTAAACAATCTGTCAAATGTTGACTACATTGTGGGACAACTTGAACCCTTTATCTTGCAAGAGAGAACACAGATTGAAAGAATCACTTTGGAAAACAGTCTAGGACTAGTCTGCACACCTTATGAGGCAGCAACCCCATTCTTAGATAAATACCCTAAAGAAATTCTCACATATGTACAAGGAGAGGTTTGTACAAGAATGTTCATAGCAATATTATGCATGCCAATAAAAACTAGAAACAATGCAAATGGCCATCAACTGCACAAAGTAGGTACATACATATAACAGAATATGCCACGCAACTGAAACTGTATAAACTCCAGTCTCACATGGCTGAAACTCAAAATGATAATTCTCATTAAGAGACATTAAGAACATAAAAAAGGAGGCTATAGACAGGGAGAAAATATTCATGACACATATATCTGATAATAAGCCATACCCAGAATACTCAGAATATAAAGCTAATAAGGAAAAAAGGGGGGTGGGGTGCCTGGGGGGTGCAGTCAGTTATGTACCTGATTGGTATCAGCTCAGGTTGTGATCTTGGTTGGGGTCCTGAGACTGAGCCTAGGGCTCTGCATTCAGCACAGTCTACTTGGGACTTGTCTTCCTCTCCCTCAGCACCCCCCCACCACTGATTCATGCACACTTGCTCTCTCTCTCTCTCTAAAATAAATATATAAATCTTTCTTTTTTTAAGTTAAAGTGATTCCAAAAGGCTAAAACTAGAGATGGATAAAGGTATTTCAGACAAATAGAAACAGTAAAAAAGCAGGGGTTGAAATATCGATGTCAACTAAGTTGAATTCTAGCCAAAAAGCATCAGAATTGACAAACCCAGATACTTTGCAATACTGAAAGCTGCAATTTACAATGAATATATGATTGTTTCAAATACCTATGTACTAAAAGACAGAAACACCACCTTTATAAAACAGAAACTACAGGAAATGCACAGAGTCACAGAAAAAATTCACCAATAATTGGAGAACAGGATATACTACTATTTTTAGTACAAATCATAGCAAGTGAATAATATATAATAAGTAAGGAAATAGAAGACTCCATGGGGTAAATATTATGGATCCATATGGAACTTTACACCCAGAAAACAGAGATTAGCCCTTCTTCTCAAGTGCATGTGAACATGTATAAAAATTATATACTGGGTCACAAAGAAAATATCAGTAAGTTCCATAAAGAAGAAATATTATAAGCACACACTATGACCATAGTGCAGTTATATCAGAAATTAACAATTTAAAAACTTAAATGTCCTCCCAACTAAAAATTTAAAGCCATTTATTATACAACAAATTTTAGGTGAAATGGGAAGTACTTAATCTACTAACTTTAAGAAATGACAATGAAAAGCACTATAAACCAGAATTCATGAGGTATATTTAAAGTTTTGATCAGAGGGAAAGTAGAGACCAATATAACTTATGATTATCATACAAAAATAGTAAATAAAATATTAGCAAACAAAATACAACACCAAATTAAAGAAATAATACAGGATGACCAGTGGAAATGTAAGGTTAGTTGTTGTGTTTTTAAAAAATATTTTATTTATTTATTTGAGAGAGAGAGAGAATGTGTGCGTGAGAGAGAGCAAGCAAGAGAGAACATGAGCAGAGGGGGCGGGAGGCAGAGGGACATGGAGAAACAAGCTCCCCACTGAGTAGGAAGGCTGACACCAGGGTTGATCTCAGGACCCTGGGATCAAGACCTGAGCCGAAGGCAGAGGCATAACCCACTGAGCCACCCAGGTGCCCCAATACCCATTTTTTATTAAAACATTTAACCAGGGCACCTAGGTTTTTTTTTTTTAATTTAATTTTTTATTTTTTATAAACATATATTTTTATCCCCAGGGGTACAGGTCTGTGAATCACCAGGTTTACACACTTCACAGCACTCACCAAAGCACATACCCTCCCCAATGTCCATAACCCCACCCCCTTCTCCCAAACCCCCTCCCCCCAGCAACCCTCAGTTTGTTTTGTGAGATTAAGAGTCACTTATGGTTTGTCTCCCTCCCAATCCCATCTTGTTTCATTTATTCTTCTCGTACCCACTTAAGCCCCCATGTTGCATCACCACTTCCTCATATCAGGGAGATCATATGATAGTTGTCTTTCTCTGCTTGACTTATTTCACTAAGCATGATACGCTCTAGTTCCATCCATGTTGTCGCAAATGGCAAGATTTCATTTCTTTTGATGGCTGCATAGTATTCCATTGTGTATATATACCACATCTTCTTGATCCATTCATCTGTTGATGGACATCTAGGTTCTTTCCATAGTTTGGCTATTGTGGACATTGCTGCTATAAACATTCGGGTGCACGTGCCCCTTTGGATTACTACGTTTGTATCTTTAGGGTAAATACCCAATAGTGCAATTGCTGGGTCATAGGGCAGTTCTATTTTCAACATTTTGAGGAACCTCCATGCTGTTTTCCAGAGTGGCTGCACCAGCTTGCATTCCCACCAACAGTGTAGGAGGGTTCCCCTTTCTCCGCATCCACGGCACCTAGGTTTTTATTAAAACACTTAACCTGGCTCCCCGCTCAGTGGAGAATCTGCTTCTCCCTCACCCTCTGCACTTCCCCATCACTCGTGCTGTCTCTCTCTCAAAATAAATAAATAAAATCTTAAAACAAAACACAAACAAACCCCACCTAACCAAAGAGAAACTTACGGGTTTCTTAAAAATTATTAAAATACACACACACACACACAACCTCCTTCTACAGTCAAAACATTACTTTATGAAGAAATATTGGAGGTATTTTCTCTAAGACCAGAATACCCAGTATCTATACTACTATTCAACACTATACTGAAGATTTAAGCCAATGCAATTAAATAAGAAAAATCAATTAAAGGCATATGACTTGGAAAAGAAAACATTAAATGACCTTCCAGATGACATGATGATATACTTGAGAGCCTTAAATAATCAATGATAAAACAAATTCAAATGTTAAAAAAACAAAACAAAACAAAAAAACCCTTAGTATGGTATGGGAAAAAAACTAACAAAGAGAACTTACTAGCTTCCATATGCACAAATAATAACCTGTTAGAGAAAATTTCTTTCACAATACCAATTAGAAGATAAAATACCTAAGACATTTCTAAACTTTCTCGTATCAAAAGAGATAAAATTCAAATATCTTTACGATATACAGAAATCTTCAAAATTAAGGAAAGAAAGTCTGAAGACCAAATAGAAAATGGGCAAAGACTTGAATTCACATTCACAAAAAATAAAAATGGCCCTTAAACATATACAAAGATGCTTAACATGACTCATGGGGAATTGCAAAGTAAAACTACATTGACGGGCTTCTGGATCTGGCGAGGATGAAATAAATTCACCATAGTCTCTTTCTCTGGCTAAGTATGACTAAAAACTCTAGACAAAGTATAAAAAGCAATTACCTAAAACCTCTGAAAAGTGAACAATGACAGACAGATTTTGGAGGCAAGTAAAACCTTGGAGGAAAACTATATGGGGTGAGTTTTCCAATTTTATTCGTATGTCTTGGGGCATTGCCTTGGGGGAGGCCCAGCTTGCATAGCTGCAAGGCAGCAGTAGCTAAAACTTAGATAGACTAGTTTCTGGACAACTTTACAAAGAAAAAGTCTAAAAAATGTGAGAGGAAATCCCTGATGGCTTGTTTTTCTCTTCTCTCTCAGCACTGTCTCGACAAGAATGGGCCCTGGACACAGAACTGTGTGGAAGAAGTGACTCTGAGAGAAACCTCTGTCTTTTTGGCCAAAGGAACCATAAGAAGTGAATCCTGCTGGATGGAGTGTGTGTGCAGAGTTGGGCATGGGGGTGGGGAATGCAGAGAGGAAAGAGCTAAAGAAAAGGGTCTCTTAATTCTGTGAATGAACTCACAAAAGTCCCATGCTCGCTACTGAGTTTCATAAGCCTGGGATAGACCCAAAGGAACCTCTCAAAAGCTTTGAAAATTGAAGAGATTAAAACCATAGGCCAAAAAGGGCAAGACAGAACTTGTGTGGCAATTCTAACTGGCTGACTGCCTGCTAATACAAAACTCAACATTCTCCAGAGGACCCCATGTAACACTCAACCAGAATATGTCTAGGATATAATACAAAGTTATTCAACATACCAAGAACCAGAAAATGAGAGCAGTTCTCAAGGGAAAAGTCAACTTACGGATACCAACTTCGAGACTATTCAAATATTGGGAATATCAGAAAAGGATTCTTTTTTTTTTTTTTTTTAAAGATTTTATTTATATATTTGACAGAAAGAGATCACAAGTAGGCAGAGAGGCAGGCAGAGAGAGAGAGAGGAGGAAGCAGGCTCCCCGCTGAGCAGAGAGCCCGATGCGGGACTCGATCCCAGGACCCTGAGATCATGAGCTGAGCCGAAGGCAGCGGCTTAACCCACTGAGCCACCCAGGCGCCCCCAGAAAAGGATTCTAAAGCAACTTCTATAATTATGCTCCATGAGGCAAAAGTAAACATACTTGAAATGAACAGAAGGGAAGTTCTCAGCAGAAAAACATAAATCAATTTTTTGAAATTTCAAAACAACAATACAATATCCAAAACAAAAAAAATTCAATAATGGAATGGGAAATGACAAAGGAAAGAGCCAAAGAACATGAAGATTGGTCAACAGAAATTACCTAATATAAAACCAGAAAGAAAAAACATTAAAATAAATAATTAGAGCATCGAGGACTTGTGGAAAAACAGTAAAATGTCTGAGATTCGTGTCACTAGAGTCTGGAGAAGAAGAGAAAGAAATGGAGCAGGAAAATTACTTGAATAAATAACTATCTGAAATTCCACAAATTTGGGAAGAGACAAAAATTTATAGATTTAAGATCTCAATGAGCCATAAGCAGGATAAAACCACATTCAAACACAGTATAAGCTGCTGAAAAATAATAAAGAAAAAATCTTGACAGTGATGACACATACGTCAGGAAATAAGAATCAGAATTAGTATGGATTTCTCATCAGAAACCACAGAAGCCAGCAGACAGTGGAATATCTTTAAATTATTGAAAGAAAAAACCTCTATATTCAGTAAATTCTCTTTGGGGAATGAAGGCAAAAACTGATATTCTCAGATGAAGGAAAACTGAGAGAATATTTGGCAACAGATGTGACCCAAAGGGAATATTAAAGGAGGTTCTACAGCTCAAAAATAATGTTAATCAGAAGGAATCATGGAACTTCAAGAAGGCAGAGGAAGAGAAATAGTAAATATCCAGGTAAATATAAAAGACAAATTTTCATCTCTTAAGTGAACATGTATATTGTTAAAATGATAATACTGTCTGGTCAGATTCTTAATAGACAGCTATCACATGAAGGCAGGAGGGCAAGGGGACCTATATGATTGTAAGGCTTCTATATTTTATATGAAATGAAAAATAATATTAACCCCAAAAAACTGTGAAAGGTTGAGAATGTACACTGCTACCTCTAGAGGAACCACTAAAAACATATAATACAAAAAGAGATACAGCTGAAAAGCCAACAGAAAAATTTCAACAGAGTATTTGAAAATATTTAAATAATTCATAAGAAGACAAGAAAGAAGAGACCGAGGAACCAAAAAATTAAAGGAAAAAGAGAAAACAACAAAATAGTGAACCAAAATAGAGTCATATCAATGCCTACAATAAATGTAAATACTCTTAACATGTTAGTTATTAGATCTAACAATTATAACCTATTTAAAAAAAAAAAAGACCCAAATGTAAATTATCTGGCAGAAACCCACTTTCAATATAAGACACAGATTAAAAGATGAAAAGAATTACCATACATATAATAAAAGAAAGTTAGTTGGAGAGAATATGTTAATGTCACAGAAAGTATACCTCAGAGAAAGGAACAGTACCAGGGATAAGAAGGACAGAAAATAATAAAAAGTGTCAATTCATCAAAAAGATGTAAGAGTCCTAAATATGTATTCAGCTAACAACAGAACTTCAAAATGCATGAAGGAAAAACTGATAGAACTAAAAAGCAGAAATAAACAAATACATAATTATAGCTAAGACTAAAACTCCTCCTTAGAAATTAGCTGAGTAAGTGGCCAAAAAGTCATACAGATTCCTGATTAATACTATCTACCTACCTGACCTAGCTGACATTAAGAGAATACTCTACCCAACAGAAAAAAACACATTCTTCTCAAATGCACATGGAATATTCATCAAGATAGACCATATCCTGGGTCATAAAACCTTAAAAAATGAAGAAACAAAAACATACAAAATATCTTCTCTAACATTATGGAATTAATCTGGAAATCAATAATGGAAAGGTAACTGGAAAATCTCCAAATATTTGGGAAATGAACAATATACTTTGAAATACTCAACTGGTTAAAGAGGTACGTAGTCCCAAGAGAAATTAGGAAATATTTTGCACTTAATAAAAATGAAAAACAAAATAATCAAAATGTGTAGGACACAGTTAAAGTGAGGCATGGAGGAAAAAATATAGCATTACATGCCTACATTCAGGGTACCTGGCTGGCTCAGTCAGTACAGCATAAGACTCTTGGATCTCAGGGTTGTGAGTTCAAGCCCCATGCTGGGTGTAGAGATTACTTAAAAAAAAAAAACCTATATTAGAAAAAGAAAAATCTCAAATCAATGATGTAGTCTTTACCTTAAGAAACTAGAAAAAGAAGTGCAAAATAAGCCCCAAAGCAAGCTAAAGGAAGGAAATTATAAGGATAGAGCAGAAACAAATGAAATAGAGAATAGTAAAACAATGGAGAAAATCAACAAAACCAGAGACTGGTTCTTTAGAAAGATTTACAACATTGATAAATCTCTATCTAAACAGATAGAAACAAACTATCTTCATGAAAGGATTATCACTCGAGACACAACAAACGTTAAAGAAATGCTATAAACAACCCAATGCACATAAGCTTGACAATTTAGCAGAAATTGAACTGAAGGCCACAAATATTAGAATGGAAAAAATAAAAAAGAACAAAACCAAGTGCTGACGGAAACGTGGAACACGGAATTCTTATACACTGTTCCTAAGAATGCAAAATGGTACAAGCATTCTGGAAAACACCTGGGTAGTTTCTTATACAGTGAAATATACATGTATCATATTGCCTGGCAATCCTACCCCTTGATAATTATTGGAGAGAAATGAAAATTGATGTGCAAACAAAAGCCTGTACATGAATGTGTACAGCAGTTCTGTTCACGTTGCTCCCAATGACCATTCACAGGTGAATGGAATACTCTCGAGCAATAATAAGAAACTATTGAAAAACGCAACAACATGGATGGATCTCCAGAGAATTATGGTGCGTGAAGGGTTACGTACAGTTATATGGCATTCCGGCC
Organism: Mustela lutreola; assembly: GCF_030435805.1. NCBI lineage: Eukaryota > Metazoa > Chordata > Mammalia > Carnivora > Mustelidae > Mustela > Mustela lutreola. The sequence goes on along the minus strand of NC_081300.1, from coordinate 62,596,014 downwards.
CAACTAGGCAGAGAGCACAGGTGGGCGGTGACAAAGGGCCAGGGGTTGTGGGGAGAGGCTGAGTATTGAGGGGGAGCAAGAGGAAGGTTCGGAGATAATGGATCAGCTTCTGGGTTGGGATTGTGGTGGTGCTGGTGCAGACAGGTGTTAAGAGTCACTCGAAGTACATTTCATAGTAACGATCATATTAATAACAGATCTTCACGAGTTCATTCTGATATAATAAAATAATTTAAAAAATAAACGGGGGAGAGTAGACAAATATTGCATGCAGAAAAATTCCCAATCATTTGTGGAGATACTCAGCTCTCAAGGAACCCCTCATGAGGGGCGGCCCATACTGAGTCCTTCCTAAGAGGACAGTCTGGAAAGGAAGAGAAAAGGCTAACTTTACAGAAAGGAAACCTGACAACCACTACCTCAGCCAGGTGACCAAGGCCGACATCAACAGTGATGTCATTTTGACAGTATGTACCATTAATATGTGATGAGATGATGTTTTATTTTTGAGGTCCAGCTCCGGGAACCCACAGCCCCAGTCTAATCATGAGAAAGACACCCACAGCCTAGCTGAGGAACAAACGTTCCACAAAAGACCTGACTGGTACCCCATAAAACGGCCAAAGCTAGAAAAATAGGGGAAATCTAAGAAACTGTCACAGCCCAGAGGACACTAAGGACACCTGACAACGAAATGTAATGGGATGCCCTGGACGGCATCCTGGGACAGAAAGGGGACATTAGGTAAAAACTCAAGAAATCTGAATAAATGTAGACTTAAGTCAGTAATGATGCACCAATGTCAGTTCACGATTGTGACAGCTGTACCATGCTAATCACATAAAATGTTAAAATAAGAAGAGAAGAGGACTCGAGCATGCTTCTGTGCACAAAGTAATGTACTGGGCCACTGCTCTCTTGGGATCCCAGAAAGAGTTCTGGGATGTTATTTTTCAAATAAAATATATTAGACAATATTGTGCTGGGTTTTTTTCAAGCTAGTCTATAGGAGTTACCACTAACACATTATGAAAACCCAGTTTCCTGCTTAGACTTTTCTGGCTTAGAGACAATTTCTAATTCTACTTAGGCGGCTTTAAAAAGATTCAATGCCAATTTTTAAGGACTTAGCCCACTTAAAATAATTCACCATCCTGTTTTTGCCCCCAGAGAAGCAGATTTAAATTCATCAGTAGTGTTCCTAATAGCTCCCTAATAGCTAAGCAAATTAGCTGATGAGTTTTGTCATAATCGTCATCACCACCATGGTCACCTGGAGAAGCATAGCAGCGTGCCAGGGAAAGGAAGAATGCATCTCCATCAGCCAAACCAGCTCATTCTCTCCTTGAACTACACAGCCATCCTAGTGGAAGGCTCTGAAGTGTCTGGCTCTCCAGGCTGGCAGGAACAGAAACCCACTTTGTGCTTCCCAGGCTACACCTGGGACCACAAAGGTGCTCTCTCGACAGGCCTGTCCTGAGCACTGCTTTGTCACCCTCCCGCCTTCCTGATCAGGACAGACTACATACAGCAAGAGTCCCAGAAGTGGCCCTTGGAAGCCACATCACAGACACAGTGACCTGGGCAGTCCAGTCCAGGTCACTGGGAAACTTTTCAGGGCTGCTGCTTCCCACCATGGGAATGGAGGTTTGACCACTGTCCTCCATGGCCTTTGAAATACAAGGAGTCCCAGGGGAGTCAGCAGGTTCACAAATAGGCATTAGAAACCAGCCTACAACTTAGTAGGACAATCCCTTTCCAAGTTGTCACCCTGTTGCTGACGCCCTGGGGGTCAGTGTCCCGTCCACAGCATTGGCTTACCACTGAAGCCAGGGTGGGGGCAGCCCAGTAAGTGATGCCCAGGCCCCAGAGGGGTGGTCCTGCCATAAGTAAGGCCAAGGGCACAGTCCCTTCCAGACTACGGGGCACCTGGGCGGCTCAGTTAAGCGTCTGACTCTCGATTTCAACTCAGGCCATGATCTCAAAGTTGTGAGATCATGCTCTGCACTGGGCATGGAGCTTGCTTGAGACTCTCCCTCTCCCTCTGCCCTGTCCTCAAAAGCAAAGTAAAACAAAACAAAACAAAACTAGAGAGCCTGGACCCGCCCACAACAGCTTTAGAAAGTGTGTCCGGGTGAGACAATGGAAGGAAAAGCCTGGGGGACAGTAAGATCCCTGTCCTGTTACCTGCAGCTCCCAGCCACAAAGAACTGGACACACTCCCTGGGCCAAGGAAAGCACGCTGCACCTCCCTGCTCAGGCCCATGGGCTGCCAGGCACAGGCCCAGCCTGTGCCCACAGCACCCCTCCCCAGCCCCGAGCCAGGGAGGCAGGTTTGCCGGGGGTAACTCAAACTTCACAAAGAAACCATTTCTGGAATGGGGCTCCGTTTGGCGATTCAGAGTCAAAGGCGCACTTCATAGCTCCTTTCCAAACCCCATGCATTGTCAGGGCCCTTTCCTCTTTGAAGCCTCGGTGAGTGATTGAAGCGTCTACTTTCCGAGGGGCAGATAGCACTGGGCCGGTAATCTGACTCTAAGCCCCGGGATAAAGGTAGTTTGTTTCCTCTCAGCCCGTCTGTCAACACCTCCTCAGTAATTAGCCCTAATTATTACCAAGGGCCAGCCTCCCATTCGGTTATTAAATCAGAAATAGTATCGTGGCCGGGCATCTGTCAACGCCTGACTGGCGACCTTGGATTCATTGAATCCTCTGTCAGTATCCCTGGCTTCAAAGATGCAGATCCCAGGGAGGGGTTCCGGGGACGCAGTGTGGCCAGCCCTGCCAGGGAGGGAGGGCTTAGGGGAGGGAAGACAGTGCTCTGAGCAGCCCTGCGCCCCACAGGCCCCATCCCTGCACCTGCCTTCCCCCTGGGCAGCAAGTGTGCACCCCAGCCACAACCATCCCCACCTCTCCTAGTGACTGATGGAACTCTGTGTGTACAGTGCGGTGGGTGGCAGGGGAAAGGGTTATAAAGAACGCCCTCCAGCAGCGCTTACCCTAGGGGACCAAAGGTCAGTCCCAGGCCTGCCTGTCTCCAGCACAGCCATGTCCCAGGAGCAGCAGGTGAAGGTGACCTGAGGCTCCACAGGGCCCAGTGCTGGCTGCTTCTTGAGAGTACAAGGAAAACCACCAAGCCCCGCTGCCAGGAGCCCCCTCTGAGCTTTGAATACAGACAGGGCATCTCCCCAGGGGCCAGAAAGACTGCGAAGCAGATGTGGGGGACAGCTGTTGAAACAATAGGCTTCTGTGGTGGAGTCAAGAGTGCTGCACCCCTGAAGGCCCTTGGGAGACAGACTGACAGCCGCCTCCACCCTCAGCTTGAAGCTTCTCGTTCTGTCCAATAGCAGCGAGTCACTTGCCCCATAACTTGGGAGTCCTGCTCCTGCAAAGCTCACAAGTTCCTGGCTCCTCTGAGGGGGAAGATGCCCCGTCCCGGCCCCAGGAGCTCCTTGCCTGCAGTAAACCCGGCAGTGTCCCACATGTGTCTAGACATCATCCCGCCAGGTCTGCAGGTACCCCTTCTGGAAGGGCTCCATGGCGTTTGGAGGAGAGGGCAATGGAGGCAAAGTTACAGTCACATCCCCTGGGACGTGGCTCCTCCGTGGGCATCAAGGCCCATGTGGTACAATGGGTGCCCAGGCAGAGGGGAGCATGGTGCTCCCAGCCGCATGCCTGCTCTCCCCTGCCACAGCACGGCCAAGTCCCTGCTAGGCGTTCTGCTGGGGCTCCCACGCCAGCCGGGTGAGACTGCGCCGGGGCGACCAGAGTGAGCCTCATAGACAAAGGCACAATGATGTCGGACAAAATGGCGGCTGCAGTGTGTGAGGTGTGGCCATGTGCTCCGCGGCTAGAAGGGGCTTCGGGCTGGGCCGCTGAGGCCAGCAGTTGCAGACTTCTGCTCAGGATGGGGGGGTGGGGCAGGCCAATCTTGCTAGACTAAAAGGAAACGCCAGGGAGAGGGGCTGCCGGGTAGCTGAGGCAGGCCGGCTGGGCAGGCAGCACCACTCCATGAACAGGCACCTTAAGATGCAGCTGAGGACGCCCATCACCCCCAGAGGCAGGTCCAGGGAGCCTGGAAAGATGGCAGGAAGGAAGTCCAGGTCAGGAGCACTTTAAGCTGGCCTGCCCCCACAAACTTCCAGGCAGGGGTGGGAAGCCAGCCAGGCCAGCAGCATTTTTTTCCCCAGTCAACACGCGGAAAAGCTCACTGTTTTACAGGAAGTATGACCATTCCCACGTACCAGTGCTGGCCTCTGGGGCCTGCTTCCGCCATGAGATCTGGTCCACGGCAGCCAGCTGCCCAGTGCTGATGACAGCCCCTAGACAACTCTCACCCTGGGCATGGAATGGGCCAATCCCCAGGGGATAGTGCCCAGGCAGCTCCTAGGAACCTGATCTCACTGGGAGAGAGGGTCTGTAACCATGGCGGTGGGGATACACTTTCCGACAGGGATCCATGTGTTTGCTCCTGCGACAGAGGCTACCTGCCTGCTGCCTCCTAGCACATGCAAGGCAGAAATTCTCTCCATTACCCAGGCAGCAAAGGGAGCCTTGCTAAAGTTCAGCAACTTGTGGGGGATGAAGGGGGACAGGGGGCATGGGACGTGATGATAGGGGCCAGGAAGCCATGGTGGAACTCAGGAAGCGGGAACCTGGAGTGGGGTGGGAACACAGGGGCAGAGCTGCACTGGCTCTGGGGTTACCCTCCTGCCTGTCACCATCCATGGCTCCCATTTGCACCCTGATTTTCAGGGAGAGGAACATAGGGGTCTTGGTGGTGGGAAGGTTGCCATGTCCTAGAGGACAGTGTACTGGATCGGTTACCTGGCCACCCCATGTTTCCTGAATTCCCCTACCCTCTAGGCCCTAACAGGCCTCCCATCTCTCTAACTGTGGCCTTCAGAAAATCTTGGTTTTGGTGCAAAAGTGTCAAGGCGAACAACACTCTGCACTCAGGACCCCATGGAGCACGAGATGCAGCACTCCCAGCACCAGGTGTCCCTGCACCAACCACACAGCACCTGCACGTATGGCCGAGTGTGGGCTCACTGTCAGCCCAGGCCCTGTGCTACTTAGGCACACAGGTAGAGAAGAGCCTGGAATGCTCCTCTCCACTGTCTGGCGGCCCCTCCCAGCAAGTGGATGAGCACCCAGCACCCACAGGCCCCAGTCCTGGCTGTGCCCCTCCTGAGGCCAGGAGAGAAGGAATGGGCTGCCAAGGGCACCCCGCAGACCAGGGACTTCTTCCGGGCTCACCGTCAACACCCTTGTAACAGAGATCACATTGTCCACTTACAAATGAGGACACCACAGCCCAAAGAGAAAGTGAGCTCAGGACGCCTGCTATCTGGCACAGCACAGTTGGCCAGCTGATCCACCAACAGGGTGCCCCCAGGATAGGGACTGACCAATGCTGGAGCCGAGCAGACACACCACGGTCCACTGTACCATCCTCTCCACTTCTGTTTTTGACATGTTTTTATAACTAGCCAAAACAACTGAAAAAAAAAAAAAGTGTCAGTGAGGGGGAGGGAGAGTTGGGAGTATTTCTCTATCAAATAATGAACACTCACTATAAAGCCAGATAATTGGTGGAGGACCAGACCAGAGAGCCAGGCATGTATGAGAAAGATGGCACCATGGGCAGGCTGGGCCTGCTTGGCATCCTTAACCTGGGGTGGGAAGGTCTGAGCCCTGTGGGAAAAGGGTCCTCTACTCTTTAGGGTAGGATAGGTCATGCTGTGGAAAACACAAGCCCCCAAACTCAGCGGCTCCATACCTCAGGGATTCCCACTCCTGTTACAAGTCTGGCACAGGTGGGTAGGGGGCCCTGCCTGTCACTCAGCGATGCTCCAAGGGTGCTCACCATAGCACTGTTGGAAATTGCAAAAATGAAAAACAAGAACTCCATCATGGGCATTATTAGGGGCAAATTGTGTCCATCCCCCTCACCCCCCAATTCACATGTTGAAGTTCTAGCCCCTACCCCTTCAGAATGTGACTCTATTTGGAGAGAGGGCCTCTATAAAAAGGGCATTAAGGTTAAATGAGGTCGTGTGGGTGGCCCTTAATCCAACAGAACTAGTCCCTATAAGAGGAATTAGAACCAACAAGCACAGAGACACAACCACGTGAGGACACAGGGAGGAGATGGCCATCACAAGCCAAGCAGACAGACTGCAGGAGAAACAAGCCTGCTAGCACCTTGATCTTGGGCTTCCAGCCTCCAGAACGGGGAGGAATACATTCTGTCATTTAAGCCCCACAGCCTTTGTAAACTTGCAGGCATCTTTCCACAGGTACTGATGAAGGCCTGCCCCCACTTTGGCGACAGCTGCCCTGTTGAGTGTCAGGTTCACCTTCTCCATGCTGATGGCCTTACCCTACGGGACGATTAGCCACTCATCCCTCAGAACTTAGGTGTGGTTTGCCAGCTTCCTTTGGCCACCATCATGGAAAAGGAGTGACAAGTATCACTTGTGGTTCACTGTGGTCTTTCCCCTGCCTCTGTGGTTGTGGAGAAGTGTGTCCAGTGAACTTCTGTTGGCATGGTTCCTCTGCCATGGGTGGAGGCCATACCAGTTGGTCTGTGACAGATGAGTAGTGAGACATGGGAGGTTGTGACTACAGCACAGTCTGGCTCATCCTGACTGATGGGACTGGACAATAGCTCTATTTACCTCAGTCTGTACTATAGGACCTTTGGGCTGTTTCCAGTCTTGCTGTTAATGCGGTGAGTGCCTGCTAGGCACCTGACAGAGCTCAGGCCTTACCCATTTGATCTTCCCACTACCTTGAGGTCAGGTGACACCAAGGACCATGAGCTTGCAAGTGGAGGCAAGGTGTGACCGAACTCAAGTCCATGCTCTGAAGCCCCACACTGAGGAAGAACAGTGGCCATCTGCATGTAAGCAAGTGGTCAGGGTCTGTGTGCTTAGAAATATTATTGGGGGGGAGGTGCCTGGGTGGTTCAGTGGGTTAAAGTCTCTGCCTTCGGCTCGGGTCATGATCCCAGGGTCCTGGGATTGAGCCCCACATCGGGCTCTCTGCCCAGCAGAGAGCCTGCTTCCCCCTCTCTCCCTGCCTATCTCTCTGCCTACTTGTGATCTCCGTCTGTCAAATAAATAAATAAAATCTTAAAAAAAAAAAAAAAAAAGAAATGTTATGGGGGTGATTTGTAGTATTGGATATTCCCACCAATAGCAAAAAAAAAAAAAAAAAAAAGCCTCTTTCTCCATACCTTCAGCAATTCTGGATATTTAGAACTTTGAAAGTTCTGGGATCACAGGCAGGAAAAAGAAAATCACCCATATTTCCCTTTAATCCATCTGGAGTGGAGCCTGGCGCAGAGTGAGGTGGGTATCCAGTTTTACTATTTTCCAGATGGCTAACCAGTTGTTCCAACTCCTTTTACTAAATAATCCATTTCACCCCCATTAATTTGAAACCATACCTTAAGCATGAACCAAATTCCTTCATTTATTTGGCTTTATTTCAAAGTTCTCTATTCTCCTCTGTTCATCCATCCACACCAATTCCAAGTACATTCATTGTTGCAGCTTTATGAAGAGTGTGGTCCCTCAGAGGACTGTATCCATGATACTTCTGGTGTTCAATTTTTCCTCGGAGACATGTACTTTAAAAACTCTTCTATTGTGCCCACTATGTCCTAGCTTTAGGAAATAAAATCTCCATGTTATTTCCAAGGCCACGTACGGGACAGGCACAATGATCTGGTAGACAGACCCTAGCACATCAGCCAGACCGTGAGCACAGCCAGCAAACCATGCCAGACTGTCCTGGTCCCAGAAGCAGCCTCCTCTAGCCTCACACCTGTGTGTGAAGAGCCGGGAGTGTTGAATGCCCTGAGGATTCTCTTCCAGTCACTCATGGCAGGGCCTCCTCTTCTGGTTCTGTGCTCCTTCTCCCCGCTCAGAACAGGAAAGCAGCTAGGTCACTGCATCTGCCCAAAGACAGGGCATTAGCATCAGCTGTCAATAAACCGTCACTCTGCAACACCATATGCACTGCCTATCTGCAAGGCCAGGCCAGAGCCCTCCCCTCCTCTCCTAATGCCACCCTCAAGGGCACCCAGGAACTGGCAACCTTGCCTTTGTCCCTAAGGCCCCACCCTCATTTCTTGTCCTTTGTGATGAGAGCCCAACCACAACTGGACCCATTTTCCAAAGTAAAATATAGGTCATCTGGCCCCTTCACAGGTCCTCTTGGGCCTGCCTCTGGAGAAGTGGCCCTCAGGAGAGGGATGCCAGACTATAAACCAAGCTGGCAGGAGCTGTCTGGAGCCCAAAGGAGGTGGCACTGGGGTCAGAAGGGAAGATGGTGATCTAGAGCTTAAAGGGATTCACTTCGGATTCACTAAATGTGGATGAGAAAGGTGCTCTGTGCAGAAGACAGCACTAGAGGGGATGTCAACTAAGGCACTGGGCCATCAGCCCAGAGAGGAACCCCAGGTTCTACGGTCAGAGATGTCTTACCAGCTCAAAAGATATGGCCAACAATATCAGACCCACTGGCAGGCCAGGGTCTGCCCTGCTATGGGAAAGTCTGAGCTGGGTCTGGAAAAGGAGGAGGGTCCAGACCTGAGCAATAGCAGTGGCGGGGGTGGGGGGCAGCCGTGTGTCTGGGGCTGGGTTACAATGTGCAGAGATTTCCTACACTTGATCAGAATCAAGACTGCAATGATTTCTTCTGTTCGATTGCTTGTTTGCTTTTAGGATTCTATCAGCTTCCCACTTATTTCTAAGACTTGCACCTGTTTTGCTTACAGGACACCAGGGCCATAAAACAGCTCACACATAAAACCACCTGAAGCCAGAGACTTTAATAGTGACAATTACTAAATACAATAATCCCAGCAGTATCTATTTTACTTAAAAATTTTTACCAGATATTTATTTGCTTCCTAATTTTTCTCTAAAATAACTAGTTTTAGCAGCAGTTCACGTTTCCACTTACTTTTCCTTCCTACTTTCCAGGAAAGCATTGTTTCCATAACTGTAAAACCGGAGGGATATGACGTTCTTGTCTAATTATCCCTCTGGGTAGGTGCACTGTACCTATCCTGTGTTAAACTTGGCTGAAAGGAGCTTCTGAACTCAGTTCTCATTATTAGAAAATCCATCGTTGTACAGAACAGGTCTTCCTTAATCCCAATCCAAACCTCTGGCCCCTGGGTCTAAAGCTCTGGTTTGCAGCCTGCTGCTGGATTTACTTCCGGCTCTAGGAGGTCAGTTCTCAAAACCACACTCCACCTGCTAAGCCTCCCACTCCCACCTATTCAGCCTAACTCCTGCCTTCAACCAGTCCCTTCAATTCTCAAAGCCCCCACCAGAAACCACACCTCCAACACTGACCTCGAGTGCTCGAGGCTAGGGCCTACCCGTTCCCAACAGAAGAGGCAACAGGGCTCCTGCTAACAAAATAAGGGCTCTGCCCGCCGGCACTCACCACACCACAAGTGGAGCCACGGATTCAACATATGTTTAATGAACACCGAACTGTGTATCAGGAACACAAAGCTGATCAAGATGGAGCTCCTGCCCTAGAGGCTCACAGTCTACCCAGAGATCCAAGTCATTTATAGTGTTAAGGTTCAAGTGCAGAGTGAGCAACGTGCAAGAGTGGGCAGGGAGACAGGGAATGCTGAAGAGCAGAAAGTGGGAGGGCAACATAGGCAAAGGCACTGAGACAAGAAATTCATGCCAACTTCTGAAGAAAACCAGGTATCACTAGAATGTGGATAAACAAAAGGGGAAAATGAGAATTGAATTGAGACTGGCCAGGAGGCCTGTATCTTACCTTCCTAGCTGGCCAGGGCTGGTGGTAAGCCCAAGGGAAGCATCTTTCTCTGCCATCCAACTTATACTAAATGATCAAAGTGGCTGCTTCCTCCATGCAGCCATCCTTAAATTCCAGCCCAGAGGACAGAGGTCACAGGAGCCAAGATGGGGAAGGCGGCCAAAGTAGAGACATCACCCAGGGGCAGATTCACAAGGAGCTGACAGGACAGACCTAGTCCAGTCCAGCCAACATTGAACAAAGGGGTCCAGGGAGTGGAACGGCTATAAAGACAGACAAAAATCTGATGAGACTGCTTTTGAAATTGTCCAACCAGTGAAAATGCACCTGAGAACCTACTGGGAGGCAGATTCTGGGCCACTGGGCAAGTCATGAGGATGATGTGCACAGCGAAGAGCCCACTATTCTGTTATAACAGGAAGTGGGGTGGTGAGGGGGACGAGAGGGCTGTTTGTGCTCAGAGGAGAGGCCAAGTGGGTGCACCTCCTACCCAGAAATAAAGCAAGTGGGTAGGGCAAATATCTGGGAAAGCCATCCCGTCCTGTTGGGGGGCTGTGGGCTATGTAGCTATGTAGGCCACTTGGTCACAAGGAGCACTGCTCCACCTGCCTGGGCTGTGTGCAGAACCCAGGGCTGTGGAGTGGGGAATGGGAGAAACTGCTAAGTCTCCTGGGGCTTTTGAGGTGTCCGCCACCCACTGTGGGGTACCTAAGGATGCCTCCTGGTCTACCTCCGTCTCAGAAATCTCCTCCTCTGTCTTCTGGGGGTTCTGGACACCCTGGTGGAACTGGATCTGGCTTCTGGACAGGCAGGTTAGCAGATCCTGAAAGTATAGGAGCAGGTGTAGGGGTCATCTCCCTTGGCTGGGATGGGGCTGGCCCCACGGGACCAGGATCAGTGTTGCATGCAGAGCTAGACAAGGTGGGGGACTCCACAGACCCAAGGCTGTTCTCCTTGGCCCACTGCTGTTCAGGGGAAAGTATTTCTGCGTGTAGAGTTGGAACTACAAACAGCAGGGGTGGCCACAGCAATGGGGCAGCGCCCATGTTGAGTACCAGGCCTCTGAGTACTTAGCTAAGTACTGCCTCACCATAGGCAGCTGTGGGGCCATTGTGGGCTGGCTTGAGGCAGCAGATAGCGGGGCAAGGTGATACAGCATGGTATTCAGTGAAACTGTTTGGGTTTTGAAAAACTTCCTTGAGATCCTGGCAGAAGAGCTCATAATCATCAGGAAGGAGCAGGTCCCTGTTGATGTAGGGGGCTGCCCATGCCTGGCGTCAGTCCATCAGGTGCCCTAGGATCTCCCAAGACACAGGAGAGGTTGTCCTGATAGTGCTCAAAGCAAAAGGACAGATCGGTCCAGAAGCCATGGGGAGCCATCAAAGGTGCATGGGTGTGAGATTGGCACACAGCAAAAGTCCACCCTGGGGGCCATGCGCCGGGCATGCACAGAGCCAGGGACCCTCCCTTCTGTGGGTTTACCACCAGGAACACTAATGGCCGTGCTCTTCTGCACAGTGGATGTACAAGCACACACACAGGGTCCCCACAGCAGGGCTGCTCAATCCAGGGATCCACTGGAGTGGGGAACATATGTGACCCCTAGAGAGACCTGGTCCATCTGCTGCCAAGGGTGTGCAATGGCATAACTGGTTCCCACCCAGATGGGATTGTGAGGGCCCTGCCAATACGCCAGCCAAGGGGCATGCTGGGAACGGAGGGGAGTTTCCACACCGACTATTAAGAAGAAGAAGGAAGAAAGAAGAGATGGTGCAGTGGGGAGAGTGGCCATGACACAACGGGACAAGAGATGGGCTGAAAGGAGTGTGGCAAACCCAGGCACCCCAGGTAACTGCTGAGGGTCAGAGGAGCTGACAGCTGTGGCCTCAGGAGTGTTGAGAAGAGCTGATGGGACTGTCAGACGCAGGCCACCATCCAAGGCAATCTGTCCAAAAACAAGGTGCGGAAGAGCAGGAACAAGGCCAAACCAGGTTCACTATGCAGCAGGAGGAATCTCAGGCAAATCCCAGGAACCCAACTAGGAGCTCTGAGTGGAAGGAGAGCCCAGAAGCCAGGCCTGTGAGGTCTGAGAAGGTGGGCAAATACCACCTGTGATGTTTCACGGGCAAGGTGTGATGGCAGATGCTGTCAGTCACAGGAGAAGGAAAGGGGGCCAGATCAGAATCCCCAGGGTTTCCTTGGATGGCATGGCTGGCTGTCACGGAGTTTCAAGGAAATGACAGAAGCAACCTTTTACTGAGTGCTCTATCTGTGCCAAACAATGACCACCTGAGGCTGGTACTCTTATCATACCAGAGGCAGAGTGGTAAATGAAGTAATTTGTCTGTGGCCACACACCAACCACCAACCACTCTAAAGACCACAGCTTAACCACCACTCGTCACCATGCTGGTTAGGAACTACCCTTCAATCCACCGAGAAGGAGTCCCTTAGTCACCCCAAACACTGTGACTGTTACGTAAATGTCAAAAGATCCTTTAACATCAAAGCACTAGGAGCTTGACAGGTGCTATCTTTATCCTCAACAGAAGCCTGGGGACCCGCTATTCTCTGTGCATCCGCGTTTTCCAGACTCACCTCACCACTCGGACTATAGCCCGTTGGCAAAGACACCCCACCTTGAACACCACCTCCCTGTGTCCCCATTCCTGTCAACAGCCCAGCATCCACACCCCCAAGTTTAATCCCACTTGCTACATCTTCTTTCACCAGCCCAAAGTCATTCCTGTAAAGGGCCTGGAGAGCAGTGGTCATCAACCCTAAGCAGCCCAAAGAGCCCCAACATGGAAAAGGAGGTTGCAACCAACCTCTTCCAATGCCAGGAGCCCTCTCCCAGGGCTCTCACGCTCCCCAGCTTATAGTGGCCACCTCTTCGGTCTCTCTGCAAAGGAAGGCCCACTCATAGCCACCACAGAACACATTCTGCAATCCCTGCACACAGACCCTAATGCTCCATCAAGTCACAACAGGGCACCACGGCCTGCACACACCTTTGGACATAGTTGCCCATGTGTTTATCTCTCCTGTCCCCATCAGAGTGAGATCCTCCAGGGATATACAGCTCTGCTGGGCTTTCTGCTGAGCACCTCCCAGGGCAGCCTGCAGCACTCGAAGCTGCTAGGACCACCAGCACCCATCTTTGCCACCCAAGAATTCTGGAACCTCTCAGGTTCCAGTGGAGGTTCTTCCACCTGAAAACCCTTCCCATCCTAACACAGGAAAAGAATATGCTAGAGCCTGCCAGCAGCAGTGGCCTAAGGGGCAGCACACAAATGCAGCCCACTTGTGAGCCCAGTTCAGTCCCTCATGGAGTTCTGAAAACCAGTGACTGCGAGCCATACCCCAGCTCCTGCCACCAATCAGAGGTTATGTGCCAGACTGCATGGAAAAACCACATCCCATGCTCAGGACAGGTCGTACACACGACCCAGGTCTCTGCCCTGGATTCCTCCCAGTCCCAAACTCCCATCCCCAATCAGAACCCCAGCTGTTTCCTGCCTGCTCACCAGCATGCCTGTGTGCCCCCTGTAGCCTGAGGGAGAAGAGAAGGTTCCCTTGCTCCAACCAGCCAGGCCTGGTTCAGGCTTTGGGCCTGAACCTTCCTTGGCTATCAGTCTGTTGACCTCTATCCCTTCTCTCCCCACCCTAACACTGAAGGATTTGGGCTCTTCTGGACTGCACAGCGCTTTACTCAAGGAACACGTACCGGGACGCACGCGCATTTGCCTCCACGCAAAGCCCAAAAGCACCGCGAACGCTACAGCATTCTCAGCTCCGAGGTGACCAGGGGCCCCGAGGGTAGAATAACTTGCCTAAGGCCTCACAGCGAGTGGAGGGCAGACCACTGCACCACCCCTCCCGCAAACGTCATGCAGGAAACAGCCGGGATATGAGTTCACAAGTCCCACTGCAAAAAGAAGCCGACCTACCTGAGGCTGCGCGAAGCGTCTGTGAAGAGGGTCTACGGATCTGCGGCTGGAGACTGCGGACCGGTCCCCTCCCGGAGTCAGAGTCCAAGTGCCACCTAAAAAGTGCAGAACAATATCGGCCGCCGTGAGGCTAGGCGGGGCGCGGGGGCGACCTCCGAAGACCGCGGGAACCACCCGAACAGGACTCCAGGATCTCCCCAGCCTGCGGCGCGGACCGAGAAACTGAGGCTCGCCGTTCGGAAGGGCAACTGGGACACAGTCCGGGGACTCCGAGCGCTTCTCTGAGGACACGGGCTTAGGAAAGGATGGAGGGGCGGGGCCCCAGACGGCCGCTCGGGTTCCCGCCGCCCCACTGACCCGCAGGGCAGAAGGTGGCTACACCCGTTCGGACTGGCGCTGCGCTCAGAGCCGGAACACGTCGCGCAGCCACGCCCCCTGCGTGCGCGCGGCCGCCCCCTACTACCCGCGGTCGCTTCCCAGGAGGGCCGCGCCTGCGCCCTGAGCCTAGGGGCGCAGGGCTGCGCATGCGCTCCCAGGCCTTGCCAGCGCGGCAGTGCGGCGCGGGGGGTCATGGGAGTGCGTTCAACCTGGCGGCGCGAAGTCCGTGGAGTGGGACGGGCAGCTTTCGCGCGCGTGGGGCGGCCAGGGCTGGCGGTGTCCGGGAGGGAGACGGGAAATGCTCTGGGGCTGAGGAACGGATAGCTTGGAGGAAGGGGCCGGACACCCACCCAGCTCCCCCAGAGAAGTTGGAGCCGTTTCCACTGCCCTCCATTAGCTGGGCACTGGGGCGCTACTGAAAGTCGGAAGGGATGCTGGGGACAGAGGGCATCAGGGAGGGTTTGGGCATAGAAGGGCAGCAGCGCTTCCATGTAAAGTGTCTCTCACCACCCAGTGCCTGGTTCTACATAACCTCCGGCCCAGGAGTAAAAGGGCAGGGCAGGACTGGCAGCGAGGAATCCTCACCGGGGTGCCTAGGGGCTGGCAAGCGGGGGCCTGTGGGTTTTCTAATGGGTGGGTCGAGGCTGGACCGAGAGAGGACAATGAGGGCAGGCTGCCAAGGCCAAGTTTGCTGCCCCGGAGTGGCAAGCCCAGTCAGCACCCAGAGACTTTGCAGAAGCGAGTGGAGCATGAGATTGGGTGCTTCTCGCGTGCACCGCTCCATGTCTCCTCTTCCTGTGCTTAAGGTGAAGAGGTGGGAGAGGGGGCCGGTCCCCCAGCCCAAAGACCAAATGCCCTGTGGGCCAAGGACCTGGATGCCGGCCAGATGTTATTAAAGCCATCAGTGAAGTGGAATTCACTGGAAAAAGATGTTTCTCCAGGCGAGCACACACATAAGAGACCAGCTCCCTCTCTGCCCTGGTCTAGTGACTCCTTTCATGAAACCATCTCTGAAATGTTATCTGCATTTACACCCAAACTCTCTCTCTTTGATCTTTGAAACGCGAATCAAAGATCACATTGTACTTTTACTTGGGTCTGTGGGGCTTTCAGCTGCGTTGGCCAAAAATAATAAAAGTGGCACCCAGCCAGGAAACGCCTCCTTGAAGTGTGAATGAAACTTGTATTTTTCGGTTGTATCTTTCCTAATTGACCTGATAATTTAAACTTCCTGCCTCAAAGGAGAGGGGGAGTTCCCGACAATTTGACTTACCTCAGGCACTAGGCAGCTCAGGCCAACTCAAGGCCGGTCAGCAGAGAGCAGGCAGCAGGCTCCCTGTAAAAAAAACTAATCCAACCCAGCCAAGCTATCAGAAATCACCTTTTCTTTTAGATTTTATTTGTTTATTTGACAGAGAGAGACACAGCGAGAGATGAAACAAGCAGGGGGAGTGGGAGAGGGAGAAGCAGGCTTTCCTGCCAAGTAGGGAGCCCAATTCGGGGCTCCATCCCAGGACCCTGGGATCATGACCTGACCTGAAGGCAGATGCTTAACAACTGAGCCACCAGGTGCCCCAGAAATCACTCTTTTTTATTCAGATTGCTTTCATTCAGGCCAGCTTCTATGTATAAATATTTTTTTAATTGCAATAAAATATACATAACAAAATTTACCTTTTTTTTTCAAAATTTATTTTTAAAAATAAAAGATTTATTTATTTGAGAGCAAGAGAGTGAATAAGAGAGAAAAAGCATGAGAGGGGGATGGGTCAGAGGGAGAGGCAGACTCTGCTGAGCAAGGAGCTGAAGCCAGACTTGATCCTGGGACTTTAGGATCATGATCTGAGCCAAAGGCAGTTGCCCAACCAACTGAGCCACCCAGGTGCCCCAAAATTTACCCTTTTTAAAACCATTTCTAGGTGTACAATTCAGTGGCATTAAGCATATTCACACTGTTGGGCAACCTTCACCATCACCCATCTCCAGAACTTTTTCATCATCTCAGACAGAAACCGTGCCCATTCTAATTCGTGGCTGCTACCTCTGTCCCAGCCTCTGGCAACCTCTATTCCATTTTGTTTGTTAATTTACTCATTCTAGGTACCTCATATCTAAGCGGAACCATACATTATTTGTCCTTTCACTAACAATAATGTTAAAGAGGTTTGCAGTGTAGCACCTATCAGAATTTTTATTCCTTTATAAGGCTGAATAATATTCAATAATATGTATGTACCACATTTTGCTTATCCATTCAGCTGTTGATGGCCACTTGGTTTGCTTCCATCTTTAGGCTATTGTGACTAATACTGCTATTAACATGGGTGTACAATTATTTATGTGAGTCCTGTTTTCAGGTTTTTTAGGTACATACCTAGTAATGGAATGGCCAAATCACATGGTAACCCTATGTTTAACCTTTTGAGAAACTGCCAGACTTTTCCATAGCAGTTGCATCGTCTAATATTCCCACCAGCAATGCACAAGGGTTCCAATTCCTCCACATCCCCACACTTACTCTTTTCTGGGTTGGTTGGTTTGTTTGTGTTTTTTTTTTTTTCTTTTTTGATAATAGCCATCCTAGTGGGTGTGAAGAGGTATTGCATGGTTTTAATTTTAGCAATGAGAGAAATTCAACATCTTTTCATGTGTTTATTGGCCATTTGTATATCTTCTTTGGAGAAGTTTCTTTTCAAGTCCTTTGGTCATTTTTTAATTGAGCTTTTCTTGTTGTTTTGTTGTTGCGTTGTAAGTGTTCTTTGTAGATTTTAGATGTTAATCCCTCATCAGATATAAAATTTGTGAATATTTTCTCTCATTCTGTGGTTTATCTTTTCAGTCTCTTGATGGTTTCCTTTGAGGTACAGAGCTTTTAAATTTTTTTTTAAAGATTTTATATATTTAACAGAGAGAGAGAGAGAGATCACAAGTAGGCAGAGAGGGAGGCAGAGAGAGGGGGAAGCAGGCTCCCCACTGAGCAGAGAGCAAGACATGGGGCTCGATCCCAGGACCCCGAGATCATGACCTGAGCCAAAGGCAGAGGCTTTAACCTACTGAGCCACCCAGGCGCCCCAAGCTTTTAAATTTTGATAAAGTCAAATTATCCTTTGTTTTCTTTTGTTATTTTGGTGTCATATCCAAATCGTTGCCGAATCCAATGTTGTGGAAATTTCCCCCTGTTTTTTTCCTAAGAGTTTTATAGTTCTAACCCTTAAGTTCAGGTCTTTGATCCATTTGAGTTGTTTTTTATATAACTTGGTATTTCAGGGTTTTTTGTTTTTGTTTTTGCTTTGCATGTGGTTATCTAGTTTTCCCAGTATCACTTGTTGAAAAGACTGTCCTTTTCCACATCAAATAGTCTTGGAACCCTTGTCAAAAATCAACTGACAATATAAACTTTGGTTTATTTCTGAGATTTCTATTTTATTCCATTGATGTCTATGGCTGTCACTATGTCATACAGTCTTGATTATTGTAGCTTCATAATAAGTTTTGAAATCAAGGGCGCCTGGGTGGCCCAGTGGGTTAAAGTCTCTGCCTTCTGCTCAGGTCATGATCTCAGGGTCCTGGGACGGAGCATCACATCAGGCTCTCTGCTGAGCAGGAAGCCTGCTTCCTCCCTCTCTCTCTGCCTGCCTCTCTGCCTACTTGTGATTGCTGTCTGTCAAATAAATAAATAAAATATTTTAAAAATAAGTTTTGAAATCAGGAAGTTTGAGTCTAATTTCACTCCTTTTTTCCAAGATTATTTTGGTTATTGGGGGTCCTTGAGATTCCATATAAATTTTAGGATGGGTTTCTCTACTTCTGCAAAAAAAAAAAAAAAAAAAAAAAGAAAGAAATGCTGTTGGGATTTTGATAGGGATTCCCTTTAGTCTGTATATAACTTGGTATGGTATGGATATTTCAATAATATTAGGTCTTCTAGTCCATGAGTATGGGATATCTTTCCATTTAAGTCTTCTATAATTTCTTTCAGTGATGTTTTGTAGTTCTTAGTGTGCAAGTCTTTTGCTCTTTGGTTGAATTTATTCCCATATATCTTATTCTGTTTGATGTTATTATAAGTAGGGTTATTTTCTTAATTTCCTTTTCAGATTGCTCATGGTTGTTGTATAGAAATGCAGCTTTTTTTGCGTGTGTATCCTACAACTTTGTAGAATGTATTTATTAGCTCTAGCAGTGTTTTTGTGGAATCTTTTTAGAGTTTTCTACATAGAATTTCATGTCATTTGTGAACAGAGATAATTTTACTTCTTCCTTTACAATTTGAATTTGCTTATTTCTCTTTCTTGTCTTATCGTTCTGGCTAGGACTTCTAGCACTAAGTTGAATAGAAGTGGCAAGAGCAGACATCCTTGCCTTGTTTCTGATCTTAGAGGCAAAGCTTTCAGTTTTCACCATTGACCTTCATCAGGGGCCTTTCCCAGAGCCCATTGGTGGATGCTTGAGCCCAGAACCAGGAATACCAGGGTCTCTCTGTTCAGCCAGCACCTCTCTAATTCTACCAAAATTTTCCCTAAAAAATATAGAGCTGAATCCTTTGGTGCCTTTCTCAAAGGTCCCACTTTGCAGAAAGAGTCTATTTTCTCTTCTTCTGGTAGGGCTGTGCCCTAAGTGATTAGCATAGATGCCTCAGAGACCCTTCTAATTTAGCCAGGTGTCTGGGCACCTGAGCCTGGCACCCCTGGGGTTCCTTGTGCTTCAGCTTTTTATATATCCCCATAAAATTCATATGTTGAAATCCTAACCCCTAATGTGATCGTATTAGGAGGTGTGGCTCTTGGAGCTCTCATGGATGAAATCAGTGCCCTTATAAAGGAGACCTCACATAGCTCCCTCATTCCTTCTGCCACATGAAGACCGAGGGAGAAGTTGGCTGTCTATAAACCAGAAAGTAGGTTTTTACCAGACATCAGATCTGCTGGTGCCTTGGTCTTGGACTTCCCAGCATCCAGAACTAAGAGGAGTAAATTTCTGTTGTTTATAAACCACTCAGTCTATGGTATTCTGTTATAGCAATCTTAAATAAGACAAGCTTTTAGAAACCATTGTTGTCTTTGTCAGTTTCTTTACATTCTTTCTTTCTCTTTTAAAATTGGGACAAGATTTACTTCAATAATATACACAAATCTTAAACGCACAGTTCCATAAATGTTGTGCAGTAAACCACCACCACACACAATTAAGCTATAGAATGTTCTATATCCCAGAAAGGGTTTCCATCCCTCACAGGACTTGTTCTGATTTCTACTGCATAGCTTTATTTTGCCTGTTCTGGAACTTCTTAACCATGGAATGAATCCCAGAGTGTGGACTCTGTGTTTGACACAGTATTTGTTAGATTCATCTGTGTTTATGGTTCCAAGTGTCTCATTTGTTATTGCTGTGTGGCACTTGTTGCATATGACTACACAATTCGTTCATCCAGTCTCCTGTTAAAAATCACATTCATGTGATTTTTAATTCGGAGCCATCAAGAACAAAGCTATGAGCATTCTTGAAAAAGTTCTTTGTGTTGACTTAGGGTTTAATTTCTTTAGGGGGAATATCTATGAGTGGACTTGCTGGGTCATGGGGTAGGTACATATACTTAACTTTATAAGAGGCTGTCAGACGTTTTCCAAAGTATCTAGAACTTTTACACTTCCTCCAGCATGGCATGAGGATTCCAATAGCTCCACCTCCTCACCAACACGTGGTATTGTCAGTCTTCTTACTTGTAATAATTCTGGCCGGAATGGAGTGGTATTTCTTTGTGGTTTTGATTTTCCTGACAACTAATGATGTCCATGCTTTAATGTGGTTGTTTGTCATATTTTATTAATTTACACGAGTTTTTTCATCCATTCTTCATTTAGAAGTGTTTGTCAGATATATGTATTGTATATATGTTCTCTTAGTCTGTCACTTGCCAATTCATTTTCTTTTGAAGACTAGAAGTTTCCCATCTTCGTGGCTAGTGCTTTTTGTAGCGTAAAAAAAAACCTCACTACCCTAACATCATGAAGTTTTTTACTATGTATACTTCTGGAAGTTCTATTGCTTTAGTTCTTACAAGCATGTCTGTGGTATATTTTGAATCCATTTTTGTGCATGATAGGAGTTATGAGTTGAAGTTCATTTTTATCCATATGGACATGCCAATTTCTAGCACCCTTTGTTGAAATAAAAATGGTCCTCTTCTCAGCTGCATTACCTTGGCAATTTTGTTAAAATCCAGTTACCACATTTGTGTGGTTCTAATTCTGGACCCTCTACTCTGTGACTGATCTTTGTCCTTAGGCAAAAAAACATACTTGATTACTTATGTAGCTTTAGAGTAAAACTTGAAATCAGATAGTTACATCCTCCAATTTTGTGTTCCTTTTCAAAATTGTTTTAGCTACTCTAATTTTTTTATACTGTCATATGTTTTAGAACCAACTTGCCAATTTCTCTGAGAAGTCAGCTTGTCAATTTCTAATGAGATTTTGATTAGGATTGTGTTGAATCTATAAGTAAATTTGGAGATAGGGAACTTCTTAACGATATCACGTTTCCAATTCATGAACAGATTATACCTCTTTGTTTATTTAGGTCTTCAGTAGTTTCTTTCAGGAATTGTTACAGTTTCCAGTGCACAGATCCGCATGTGTTTTGTTAAATTTATCCCTAAGCATTTTATGGTTTTCGATGTTATTATAAATAGTACTTTTACATTTTTTCAGTTTGCAGTTTTTCGCTGCTGGAACGTAAAACTAGAATTGACCTGTTATCTTAAGCTTTTGCTAAATTCACTTACTTGTTCTAGTAATTATTTTATAGTTTCATTAGGATTTTCTAAGGATATAACCCTGTTATCTACAAATAAAAACAAGTGTGCTTCTTTCTTATATATATATGACATTTGTATATTTATATCTAGACATGTGTATGCATACATACATATTTGTACATATAACTACATGATTTTTTTCCTTTGTTGCTGTGGCTGGGACTTTCAGTAAAAAGTTCAGGAAAAGTGGTAGGAGTAGACACCCTTGACCTACTCCTAATCTTAGAAGAAAAATGTTTGATCTTTGACTATGAAGTCTGATGTCAGCCGCAGATGTTTTTCATAGACACCTTTTTATCCGGTTGAAGGTGTTTCTTTCAGTCCTAATTTTCAGCATTTTGTTTTTTCATAAATGGGTGTTGAATTTGGTCAAACGCTATTATGCCACCTATTGTTATGATCACAGTATTTTTCTTTTTCATTCTATTAGTGTTATAAATTACACTGATTGCGTGTTGAATGCAAAATCACTTTGCATTCCAAGTGCCTGTAGACACTTGGCCATAATCAGTTCTTTGTATGTATTGCTAGGTTCAACTTTCTCATATTTTGTGGAGGACCTTCGCATCTATGTTCTTGAGGCATACTGGTTTGTTACTTTCTTTTCCTAGAACGTCATTGTCAGAGTAACACTGGCCTCATAAAATGACAGGAAGAGATTCTTCCTCCTCTGTTTTCTGAAATAATTGGTACAATATTGGCATTATTTCTTCCTTAAGTGTTTGATAAAATTCATCAGTAAAACCATCTTGGCGGGGAGTTTTCTTAATGGAATAGTTTTTAGTGAGGAATTTAATTCTTTTGATAAACATGGAGCTTTTTATATTTTCTACTTCTTCCTGTGTAAGGAATCCGTCCATTTCTAAATTGTCAAATTTATTGAATTAACTTTGTTCATAATATTGTCTTATTATCTTTATTTATTTATTCTTAAAGATTTTATTTATTTATTTGACAGGCAGAGATCACAAGTAGGCAGAGAGGCAGGCAGGGTCGGGGGGAGCAGGCTCCCCACTGAGCAGAGAGACCAGCCCCACTGGTCCATCAAAGGACCCCGAGATCGTGACCTGAGCCAAAGGCAGAGGCTTAAGCCACTGAGCCACCCAGCCTTATTATCTTTTTTTAAAAGGTACCCCAATTTATTGGGGTATAAGGTGACTCAGTGAGTTAAGCCTCTGCCTTTGGCTCAGATCATGATCCCGGGTCCTGGGATCCAGCCCTTTGTCAGGCTCCCTGCTCAGCTGGGTGTCTGTTCCTCCCTCTCCTTCTGCCCCCATACCACTTGTGCTCTCTCTCTCTCTTAAACAAATAAAATCTTTATTTATTTATTTATTTTTTTTAGAGAGGAAGGGAAGAGATCACAGAGAGAGGAAGGGAAGCAGGCCCCCTGCTGAGCAGAGAGCCCGATGTGGGACTCAATCCCAGGACCCTGAGATCATGACCTGAGCCGAAGGCAGCGGCTTAACCCACTGAGCCACCCAGGCGCCCCAAAATCTTTATTTTTTAAAAAAATATTTTATTTATTTAAGAGAGAGCATGAGTGGTGGGGAGAGGCAGAGGGAAAGCAGGAGAGAGAAGCAATTTCTCCACTGAGCAGGCAGCCTGACATGGGGCTAGATCCCAGGACTCAGATCACGACCTAAGCTGAAATCAGATGCTTAATCAACTGAGCTGCCCAGGAGCTCCATTGCCTTATTATCTTTTTAATGCCTGTAGACTCTTTAACAATGTTTCTTCTTTTCTTTCATTCCTGATAATGGTAATTTTGTTAATAACCAATATTTAATTTTATTGACCATCACTTGTTTTCTATGTTACTGATTTCTACTTTTATATTTACTTTTTCCATCTTCTTTCCCATGATCTGAATTTGCTCTTCTTCTGCTTTCTTCAGGATGTTGTGTGATCAGAGATCATAAACACAAGTATTTTTTAAATACAAGTAGTTTTCTTTTTGACACGAGTATTTTTTTCTTTTTAACACAAATGTTTTAAAGCTATACATTTGCTTCTTGTCCCTTCATTGGCTGCATCCCAGAAACAATGAAGTGTTATGTTTTTATTATTGTCAGTTCAAAATATTTTCCAATATCTCTTTTGAGTCCTTTTATCCCTAGATTATTTAGAAGTATGTTGTTTAATTTCTAAATATTTGAGGGATTTTCAAGATATCTTTCTGTGATTTTTTTTTAAAGATTTTATTTATTTATTTGACAGAGAGAGAGGAGGAAGCAGGCTCCCTGCTGAGCAGAGAGCCCGATGCAGGACTCGATCCCAGGACCCTGAGATCATGACCTGAGCCGAAGGCAGCGGCTTAACCCACTGAGCTACCCAGGCGCCCTGCAACCATCTTTTTGCTATTGTTACATTTTCCATTCATATGAACCCAGTCATACATGGTTACAATCTTTGTTTTAAGTAATCAGTCCCTTTTAAAGAAAATAAGAGAAGGAAGAAAATAGAATTTTATTTTAATTTTTTTAAGAAAATAGCATTTCTAAAGTTTTATTATATTTAGTTATTTTTTAAATTTAAAACCAATTAGCCAACATATAGTACATCATTAGTTTCAGATATAGTGCTCAATAATTCATCAGTTGCGTATAACATCCAGTGCTCATGACATCACGTGGCCTCTTTAATTCCTATCACCCAGGTGCCCTATCTCCCTACTCACCTCCCCTTCTGCAACCCTCAGCTTGTTTCCCAGAGTCAAGAGTCTCTCATGGTTTGTATCCTACCCTCTGATCTCCCCCTCTTCAGTTTTCCCTCCCTTCCCCATGGTCTTCCGTACTATTCCTTATGTTCCACGTATGAGTGAAACCATATGATAATTGTCTTCCTCTGCTTGACTTATTTCACTCAGCATAATCCCCTCCAGTCCCATCCATGTCGATCCAAATGGTGGATATTTATCCTTTCTGATGGCTAAGTAATACTCCATTGTAAATATGGAACACATCTTTTATTTTTTTTTAATTTTTAAAGATTTTATTTATCTGACAGACAGAGATCACAAGTAAGCAGAGAGGCAGGCAGAGGGTGGGGGGAGCAGGTTCCCTGCTGAGCAGAGAGCCTGATGTGGGTTTCAATCCCAGGACCCCGAGATCATGACCCGAGCCGAAGGCAGAGGCTTTAATCCACTGAGCCACCAAGGAGCCCCAAGGACCACATCTTCTTTATCCATTCATCTTTTGAAGGGCATCTCAGCTCCTCCACAGTTTGGCTATTGTGGACATTGCTGCTATAAACATTGGGGTGCATGTGCCCTTTCTTTTCACTGCATCTGTATCTTTGGGGTAAATACCCAGTAGTGCAATTGCTGGGTCATAGGGTAGCTCTATTTTTAGCTTCTTGAGGAACCACTATACTGTTTTCCAGAGTGGCTGCACCAACTTTTATTCCCAATTGACCTACATATTTCCCATATCCAGTACTCTTTTTTGCTCTCAGTCAATCTGAGCTTCCATCTGGTGCAATTTCCCTTTGGCCTGAAGAAACTCCTATTGCATTTTTTTGCGGTGTGTGTCAGCTGAGGAATTATTTCAGCCATCATTTAAATATCTTCCATTCTCCCTCATTTTTGAATATTGTCTTTGCACATAGATTTTCTGAGTTGGCTTTATTTTTTTTTCACACATAAATTTTGTTCCATTGCTTCCAATCTCCATGTTTTTCTGATGCCAGAAATGTGATGTGTCCTTATTCCTCTGGCATCTTTCAGGATTTTCCCTTTATCTTTGGTTTTCAAGAGTTTGACCAAGATATGCCTTCGTGTTTTCTTCATTTTTATACTGCTTGGGATTTGCTGATATTTTTACATATGTAAGTTGATCCAAAATTCATTAAATTTTTGGTTCTTGCTTTTTCAGATTTTTTTTCTGCCCCATTCTTATTCTTTTTCTCCTTCTGAGCCACAATTACATTAGACCCTAGTATGGTCCCTCTGGTCTGTATTTCTTGTATCGTCATTCTCTCTCTCTCTTTTTTTTTTTTTTTTTTAAGATTTTTATTTATATGTTGGGGCAGGGGGCAGAGAGCACAAGCAGGGGGAGAAGCAGGTTCCTCCCTGAGCAAGGAGCCCTATGCAGGACTTGATCCCAGGACCCCAGGATCCCAGGATCATGACCTGAGCAGAAGTCATCTCCAATCTCATCCTACGGTCACTTAAAGTCCATCCAATTACATTCTATTTGTTGTACTTTTCAGCTCTAGAATTTGTTTGGTTCTCTTTCTCTGCTGAAATTCCTTCTGTTCATTCATTGCGACCCTTTTTTTTTTTCTCCTTTGAGTACTTAAACATATTTATAATACCTGTTTTAAAATAGAATGAATTGGGACGCCTGGGTGGCTCAGTTGGTTAAGCCGCTGCCTTCGGCTCAGGTCATGATCCCAGCGAGTCCCACATCGGGCTCCTTGCTCAGCAGGGAGCCTGCTTCTCCCTCTGCCTCTGCCTGCCATTCTGTCTGCCTGTGCTTGCTCTCTCCCCCCCCCTCTCTGATAAATAAATAAAATCTTAAAAATAAAATAAAATAGAATGAATTGACTTAGGGATGCTTTTTCTTAGCTGCTGTTTTTTCTTGGCTAAAAATCACATTTTCATGTTTCTTACCCATCTAGTACTTTTTTATTGCATTTTGGACATTATAAATGGCACTTGGTAGAGGCTTTGGATTTTCTTCTGAAGCATGTTAACTTGTTTTTGTTTCATTTTAAAGTTTCGGAAGCTTACTTTTATATTTGCGAGGGTAGGTCTGTTATAGTTCTGTCCTTGGTCCTCATTTCACAAATCCTTTCATCCTGGAACATAATTTTTTTCTCCTAAGGCATGGACTTCCAGTGGTTTCAATGGAGAAGCCGTGGTGTTTGCACAGTCTCCACACCTTGGCAGGTCTTAAGATGCGCACTCTCTCTCCTTTGTGGTAGGCAAGAGCCGAAATATCTGTCCATTGTTATCTTCCTACGAGACCCCTTGAGTTTCATTCATACAAGAGCAGTCTAGGAGTCAACCAAGGATTTACATGCACATTTTCGGGGACTTTCTTCCTCATTTCCAAATGCTCTGACTGACCTAAACTCTGTTCTCTGGAACATCGAGCCAAAAGGATTACAGCTTTCTGCTCACATTTCAGTCACCCATGCCATGTCATGCAGAGGGTGCTTAGGGGAAAAGCAGTACAAATGCGGATCTCACCCAGGACATTTCTCTCCTTTCAAAGGTTGGATTCCCTCTAGTTTCCACTACTTTTATTTACTTGTTCTTTAGTGCCTTCAAATAGTTATCTTTTCTATTTTTTTTTAAAGATTTTATTTATATATTTGACAGAGAAGAGAGAACACAATCAGGCAGAGCAACAGGCAGAGGGAGAGGGGAGAAGGGAGCCCAATGCGGGGCTCAATCCCAGGACCCTGGGATCATGACCTGAAGGGAAGCAGACACTTAACCGATTGAGCCCTTTCTATTTCATCTAGAATTGGCCATTACTAACTCAGGAAAGTTAGCCCTGGGTAAGCTGCTCAGTCATTACTCAGACCGGCCCCATCTTACACTTACTTTATAGGCACCGATCTTGCTGTGCCTGCCTTTGTGGTGAGGACACACGGTGCCTGATGAAATGCTTGAAGCAAATCTCGTGTTCCACTCACCTCATGTGGCCCTGGCATGTCAGAACCAGGAGGCGGCAAGCTGAAGGAAGTTGGGTCGGGTTCTAAGCCATTACCCCTTTTCCAAGGATGCATAGTGTGTGGCAAGAGCATAGCCCTCAGACCTTGCAGAGTGGCACATCATGGAAATTTTGGTATGGAAAACACAAAGATTTCATGCCAATGTTTATTTGGCAGCCATATTTTGAGCACCTATTATGTACAAGGCATTATGCTGGGGACAAAGACGTGAATGAGGGTGGCTCCTCTGAGAGGGAAACACCATTCTGTGGGAGCCCTCGGCAGGTCCCTTGCTGGGTATCAGGGAAGGCTTCCTGGAGGGGGATCCTTGCACTGAATCTTAACCAAGGAAGGGAAGTCAGACAGGACAGGATGGTGGAGGCCCAGTTTGGGGCTAAGGGGACAGCATGGGCAAAGGCTTAAAGTGTTGTGGGAGAAGGTACAAGGCAGGAGTAAGATGAACCCCCAACTCACTGAGCACCTCCACGGTGGTGGGTGTCTGGTCTTATGGCAGCCCTCAGAGGCTGCGCTGGGGGTCAGGGCTTGTCTGAGCCTGTGAAGGCAGGACTCACTCACGCCGTCGTGCCTGGGCCTCCTGGTGCAGCTTCCCGTGCTGACGTGCCTGGGCACTGCGGAGCTGACAGGTAAGCATCTTTTTGAGAGCAGTAAGGTGCTGGATGGGACCCTGACTTCCAAAGAACAGGCTGATGTGAACAACACACTCCATTTATACACCATCTCCCCTGCCAAAGACTTTGAAAATCAAATACTCCCTAAGCTATGGAAACCCAACCACTGGCTGATTGTTAGGACTTTATTATTCTAATCACCCGGCCCAATTCCAGCCACTGAGGGCAGAACAATGAGCCATTGAAGCTGTGAGGAGGTCTCGCCTCCTATCCACCCTCTCCCTTGGTGGGGCCCTGGCGCTGAGGCCTCGGCGGGGAGGATGGCGGCGGGCCTGTGCCCCGGCTGCACCATTGCACCCCATGGGGACTTCTGGGGGGTCTAGGCATCGGTCTCACTCACCAAGTGGGAGGCCCCAAGAAAACACATCTGGACATTGCTTTGATCTCCCCACATTCAGTCCCATATCTTGACCCTGGTAGCTGAGGAGCTAATTATATCTGCTTGGGGAAATTTATGGGTATGAAAATTCTTCAAAGATGCTAAAGACCACGAGGCACCATTAGCTGTTCTCACCAAACGTGGCCTGTGTGCCTCACTAATAAAGCTATAAAAAGAGAGATGGTGGGGTGCCCTCTGCTGGGATGTTCACACCCATAAGCCTGGTGCCCAGTGCCTGGGAGCCCTAGCTGGGTGAGTGGCCAGTGGTGAAGGCAGGGAGCTGGGTCCAGCTGGCTCTCCAGTGACCCCCCACTGCTATGTAACAAGGTCACACCATCTCTTGTTTATGGTCCCACGTCATTCCCAAGGATTTGGTGTTATTTGATCATCAGTTATAAGCCAAATATCCCAATTTTATTAGGAAAAAAAAAAACCAGTTTAATTTTGTGGAACCACAAGGCCGGATCACTGTCCTGTGAAACTCGAGAGGCCAAGAGCAAAGAGGGCTTGAACTGGGTCTGCCTTGCCAGTCCCTCCTGTTGTTGCCGCTGCCTTTGGATTTTCTGCCTGAGAAGAGGCCGGGACATGACCAGCCAGGCAACAGAGGGCTGTGCTGTTTCCTGAGCTCCTCTGGGGTTCATCAGGGTCGGATTTTCACTCATAAGCACCAGCTCTCTGCCCTGTCCTAGGGGGTCATCTCCAAACCCAGCGGGCCCATGGGAGGGGTTCCTCTTGCTGCCTGCTCCGATGGCTCTGGACTGGCTGCTGGGACCCTGGCTTGGGTTTCAGGATTAGGGAAACCCAAGCACCGTAAAGCACATCAGGGCTGGGATTAGGCGGTCTCAGCTCTAAGATGCTTTGCTGGGCCCCATGGGCTGACGCCACAGCCCCTTCACTGCCCTCGAAGGCACAGGTGCTTGGCCAGGCACCAGGCCACTCAGGGCTCCCAGAGCCCTTGGGTGGTGAGACCAGTAACCCGAGAGCTCAGTGGAGGCTGTGCTGTGCAGCAAGGGCTGGCCGGTCGGGGAGGGGAGAGACTGGGGGGACAGGATGGTGGGTCAGTCCTGCTCAAAGGGGTTCTTTAGAGGGTGCCAGAAGCAGCATCTGTGAAACAGTCCCCAGGTCTGATCTCCTTCCTCCCAGGGCCGCCTCAGAGATCCAGAGCTAGTATGGGGGGGGGTGGTCTAGAAACAGGAAGTGGTGACACCAGTCATGGAGGCAGGGCAGGGAGACAAGCCCTGCTGCTTGATGTGAGACCCAAGGAGTGCTGGGCATAGATCCTTCCACACTCACAGACGTGACCTGGCCTGTACGTGTGAACTGATGTCTCTTTCTCCCAATTAATCACCACACTTCCTGCCTAGTGATCTCCACAGGCTGTGGCTGAACCTGCCCCCTCCAAAGGTACCTGTGCACCTCCCTCCTTCACCAGCTTGTCTGAGGGGGGTCCCCGGCAGCTTGGCTCCCCCCACAGTCCAGCCCGTTTGGAGCTGGGATGCCCAGCCTGGGTAGTGAGCAGCACAGAGCTGGTGTGTGCACAATTTGGGGGAAGGAACCCCTCCACCCACACCCACCCCTGTGAAAAAACCCAGCAGAGAAGCCATTCATGTGGAACGTCAAACACCTCCCTCAGCCTGGCGGTACAGAGTGACCTGTGGTGGGCAGAGCCGGGGTCCCATGCCATCTCATCCCCGCCCCACCCTGCTCCAGGAGGGAGGCATCCAGGGCATATCTCTACTTATTTATTAATGTCCCTGCCAGGTATCAGACAGGCCTAAGGCGGCTCCCAGGGCCACTCAGCAGCCAGCCAGAAAGCCCAGGTCTAAGATGGCGGCCGGGGAAGGAAGAAACAAGGACGGGGTGTAAAGGGCTGCCTACAAAGGCTACAAGGGCCACTTTCTCAGCCTGGAGTCCTCAGAGGTCTTTAGTGCTGGTGACCCCACCAAGAGGGCTTGGGGCTGTGGCATGGGGTTCTAGGACAGACCCTGGAGCAGGAGCAGGAGCAGGAGAAACCTCTGGTGTCAGTTGGCCAGCTCTCATGCCAGGTGGCCTGTCAGCAGAATGGAAGGCAAAGGTATAGGGATCAGGCCCTGGGTGGACGAGCAGTGGGGCCCCTAGTGGTGTGAGGCTAAAGGCTGGCAGGGCTCAGGCCCATGTGTGGCTCCACTGGAGGGACACCTGGTCCTGTGCTCTCTGATTCTTGTCTCTTCCACAGTATGACTTGGCCTGAAGTGAGGGCAAAGCCATAGCCCCTTGTCAAGCCAAAGATCCACAGCTTGTGAGTTTGAGGCCAGAAGCAAGCATCTGCTTCTGAGGCTGGGCACCCTCCACCCTGAGGAGCCAGGCCCAGCTTAGGCCCCAGATAGTGCCAAGTATGCAAGTACCCCCACCATCTGGGTCAAGAATTGGTTCAGAAAGAGAACACCCTACTGCTGCTTGCTCACCTGGGGGCTGGGGCACGGGCGACCTGTCTCTGGCAGTGACCAGCCCACAGTGTCCCCTGTATACACCCTGACAAGGACCCATGGTGGGTTGAGTGGGAGCAGTGGGCACTGATGAGGAAGAAGTTTGGTGGATGGAGGCCAGGGCAGGCTTAGTCAGGCTAGGCAGGACAAAGACAAGGCCGTGGCCCAGACCAGGGGCACTCAGGGACCACTCAGAGTGGAGAGAGGTAAAGGAGTGGCTCCCAGAGGGACACAGAGATGGGTGAGAAAAGTCTGGGACATGGAAGACTTGGCTGGATCGGAGTGTGCCAGCTTGGGGAGATAGGAATGGCCACTGGCAGCCACCTTGGCCCAGACCCCAACCATCAGCCCAGCACCAGGGAGCCTCACATGGCATATTTGGAAGAACTAGATGCCTACATGTGGGCTTCCTGTGCATTCTATAAGCCCACGCTGCAAAGGAGCCCCCAGACCAGAATGGGCTGGGCACCTGAAGCCTGAACAGGGTCTGGAGGGTTCAGTGACAGGGCCTGGTGGCCCTAAGTCTCTGAAAATGGCACAGCTTCCAGTGAGCACACTGCCTGGCTAACTTGGGTGTCATGTTTTACAGGGTCCCAGACAACCTGCGTAGCTCCCAACAGCTCTGCATGTAGAGCCAGGGGCAAGGTTCTCAGCCCTGCCCCTGGGGCCCGCTTCAGGCTGGGGCATGGTCCATGGCACAGAGCCCAGTCTACACCTTGGAGCTGCTGCCTGAGCCCAGTGAGATGAGGCATGTGGCCGAGACACTGCGGGAGTGGGAGATGAGCCACCCCAGGGACCTCAGGGGCAAGCCCAGACCTAAGGCCACAAACACAGACACCCCAAACCACAGGCACCATCTGATGCCAAGCTGTTTCTCATGGGGCAACTCCATCTGTGAGGGCCCCTGGCTGGGCACCGTGGTCGCCTCCCCAGCCAGGACACCCCGGCCACATGCGAACACGGCTGAGGCATGTATAGGGAGAGTTCCCTGATGGCTACCCAAAAAAGCTGACGGTCCCAGCAGAGCCGTGGGATATGGGGGGCATGGTGGGCACCAGCGACCAGGTTTGGAGACCTGCAGACTGAGCATCTGGGCCACCTTCTGGGGGCTGATCCCCCTTCTTGCAGCCCCCCATCAGCCCCAGATGTCCTCCTCAGGCCCAACCTGCTCCTTGCTTGCTGAGCCCCTTTGCTCCTGGTCCAGCCCTCCATAGTAACTTGTTACCCCTTCTCTGTACCCCCACCTTCCTGGGGACCTCAGGACCTTTAGAGACAGAGCCTCACGGGGCTAGAAGGAGGGGGACGGTGGGTGACCAGAGGGTGACCTGCTCTGTTTTGCAGCAGAGGCAGAGGCAAGGGAAGGGGTAGCTTGGCCCCTGAGCAGCACTCCCCCCACCCCCTAAGCAACATCATTGTGAAATCTGGAGCCATAAGTAGAAGCATGCAGGGCATCGCTGGGCTAATTATAGGTTACACGAACAATCTGAGAAATTAAAATCATATTTTCATTGCACCATAAAAACAGGCAAAGGTGGTGGGAAGGTAGCCCCAGAGCCAGGTGGAGAACACCTGGCCCGTGCCACTTTGTCCCCTCCCTGAGTTCCTTGGGAGGAGGCAGGACAGGGCAGGGGTGTGCCCAGGGTCTTGGGCCACACGGTGAGTCTGGACCTGGACAGTCCCTGGGATGTGCAGAACAGAAACGATGATCGCCCAACACATCGCCCAGTTCCCCCATGCTCTTAACTCAGACTGGAGACCCCAGTGCATGACCTGCCTGAATGCTGGGCAGGGGACCCTGGACTGCTAGGCCTCACCAGAGCAGTGGGGGCATGTAGGGCACCCTGGGTTCCAAACCTCACAGCCAGGCAGGCATAAGCTGATGCAGGATATGTCCCCAAAGGTGGCCCAGGTGATGACCTTCTGTGGCATGCCTTCGCTGGGAATGCCCACTGTTTGTGAACCAGGCCAGGCCTCTACCCACAGTTTACCAGGAAGGCAAGAGCCGCCATGCCCAGTGAGTCAGTGGGCCTGAGGCGGGGGCTGTGAAGCCTCAGGACCACACAGGCAGCATCCCTGACAAGGGCTGTCCCAAGTCCTCCCATGATTGGACAGTGAGGCTGGCGGGGCCAGCACCATAGACGCTTCTTTCTGTCCTAGGGGAAGGCACAGGCTGGATGACCTCGCCAGACACGGCGTGAGAGTGGTTGTTATGGACTCAGCAGGTGTGCCAGAGCAGAGCCCGTCCTGAGGGAGAGGGTGCATGGAGAAAACCACTGGTGGTGCTGGGGGGATGGGGTTTATGGCACCACAAAAGGCTGGCTGGCCCTCTGGCTGACTGGTGGGGTGGGCAGGGAGGTGGCAAGTCCTAGCACCAGAGACTGTCTGGTGTATGCTGAGAGCTCCCCCACGGGCTGCATCGTTTCTGCCATCCAGAAAAGCAGCGGAGCCATTTCAAGCTCCATGTTTGTCCCACGGCAGGGGCACGGCCCAGCTCCAGGGGCCCCCTCCTGCCCTGCCGCCCCCAGCAGCTCAGCTGTTTTAGCTGACCTCTGCAGACCTCTCCCAGTGCCTGCTAGGCAAGGGAACACCCCCCCCCCCCCGGGGAGTGTGAGCTACACCTTCCAAGGCAGGGGTGTGGCCGCCAACCGTGCGTTAAATGGGACACGGCTGGTCTCACGCTGCACTTGTCAGGAGGGTGCTGGCCCAGCCCTGCACTTGGCGTCTTCACTGGGTGTCTGAGAGCTCCTGCACACGCTTCGCACCAGGCGAGCAAGCGTCTGAGGCTCCCGTAGGCCCATCAGGTGCAAAGACATTCCTTTGTTCCCTGACAAGCAGGGTCCCATCCAGGGCTCCCGGGCGGGCAGACTAAGTGATGTTTTCTTAAGGAAGACACGAGATTAACCACCGTTAAAGCCCCAGCACAATGCATGGCCCTGCCCCTCACTGTCAGCGCTGTCTCTCTGCAGTGACTGACAGGTGCGGCCGGGTGCCGAAGGGCGCTCCTGGGGCCCGTCAAGCCCCAATGGGCAGGATTAGCCCGAGCGCAGCAGCAGACACGCCGGCTGGGAGAGCCACAGTGGAAATGTAATGAGGTGCCTGACGTTCGAGGGACAGAAAGCCTCCAACAGCCCTGCCAGCTCCTGTCACCGGGCCACAACACTGGCAAGTAGCTCTGGAACAAAGCCAGCGGCTTCCCCACCCCTGCTGAGTGTCTGCTTTGCTGTGAGGCGCAAGTAGACCCTGCAGAGGGCGGGGGGTGGGGGGGTGCTGCCTCTGTTCCCTGTGCCTGGGAAAAAGGGTCAGGGTCTTCTGAGGTGTGGCTGCAGGGGTCGTGGGGCATGCGGACAGCTCAAGAGCGGTGCCCTGACTGACAACTGTGAGGGGAGGAGAATAGGTTTGTGTGTGACAGGCCTGGGGCGGCCAGGCCCCACCCCAACCCGGGCCGTCCTGGGGGTGCATTAGGGACAGCACAGATAAGGGCACACTTCAGAAAAACACCCTCTTTATTTATACTCCAGAAATACCAGGTGGGGAGCTCAGATGTGGGCAGCCCACAGGGTGGGTTTCTGCACACACCGTCATCTTCTGGCATTGGGGGCTGGTGGGGCTGGCCTGGGCAGGAGGGTGCGCGAGGTGCAGGGGCTGATGAGCCCTGGAGCCATCCCTGCGGGGCACGTGGGCAGTCCGTCCAGAGGCCACCCACGCCGACGACCTCCGGGGCTCTCCAGGGGTGAGGCTTGCCTGGGCTCAGCCTCTGGTGTCCTACAAGAGTGGGGGGTGGGGCGGTGCTCAGCATGGGAGAGTCACGCCATCCCTGCATTGGCCTGGCCATGTCTCCCGTGCCCACACACAGAAGGAGTCTCTGCGGACAGGTGAGACATGGGCCCCAGAGAGAGCCCCTGCCCTCACCAGCCTGAT
The DNA here is from genome assembly GCF_030435805.1 of Mustela lutreola. NCBI lineage: Eukaryota > Metazoa > Chordata > Mammalia > Carnivora > Mustelidae > Mustela > Mustela lutreola. Next base: position 62,561,932 of record NC_081300.1, on the reverse strand, counting down.
GCGTCGCAGGGAACGCTACACTATTAAAAAATATTTTGAAATCATAAAAACACAGCTGGCTCTTTACAAAACAGCTCTGTTAGGTACGATGTTCTGATGAGAAGTTTCCTCAAGATGCCCTTCATTTGTCCGTATCAAGGGCAGCCCTGGCTGTGGAGGCTGTAGGACAGTGGGTGCCCAGGATGCCCCCAAGAGAAGCCCCAGGCCTGTGCCCAAATCCATGGGACCTTCAGCTGCCATTCAGGCCCTGAGGCCTGGTTGAGGGTGTCTCATGGGGTGCTCCCTGCTCTGTCTATACTCTACTTCAGCCCTCAGTACCCCAAACCTGGGAGAGGCCGACAGCTACAAGGGACACCCCAGGCGGGGCTGCTAGAGCTTGCAGAATGTCTCACAGGACCAGCTGAACAGGTCCTGACCACACGCAACCTTTCGGCAGGGGTCAGGGAGGAACTCACTAATTTCTTCCTCCTCAGAAGAGGTCTGGGGTGAACAGACCCCAAGGCTTCTGCCTGCTGTCCGGCTGGGCCAAACTTTGCAAAGCTCTAACAGAACCAGATGTGTGGGCCACTGCCGTGCACAAGGCAGCGTCTCCACCTTCTGGGTGACAGAGAAACGAGCCAGTGCAGCTCTGCATGGAGTGAAGCTGGAAAGGGAGGCCTGCTTCTCCTACCCAACAGCCCACTGAGCTCAGTCAGCCCAGTGTCCCCCAGCTTCCCCCCAGCGCCAAAACAGGCCACTAGGGTGTGAGCCCAGCCTCAAGACATTTCCTGCATTTGGGGACAAGCGGCAGCCAGGCCAGTGTCTGGAGAGGGAGGGTGTCCTGTTGTGAGGGAGGGGTGCCCTCACAGGGCCTCCTTCCCAGCCCTGTTTCTTCAGCTCCTGTAGTTGGGGCACAGGGCTCCCATGTCTGAGGTTGGCACGGTGGCTGTGGCCTCCCATGTATCTGGAGAGAGCTGTCACAGCGACACTTCCTCCACCCCCCGCCCCCCACCCCATGCTTCCAGCCTTAAACCCAGAGCCTGCCCCAGCTGTGTACCTGGATGTGAGCCTCCGAAGAACCTGGCTGTGGGGGGCTGCAGGCATGCCACGTGCCCTTGTCTGGGCAGGGATGGCTGCTTACCCTCAGCAGCCCGTCACGGTGGGGTCCAGGCCCGAGCGCTTGGAGATACGCAGCTTGGCCACCTCCTCAGCGCAGGTGGGGTGGATGCCCACTGTCCGCATCACCTGTGCATAGGAGGCCCCACACCTGCACACAGCGGGGCGGGGGAGGGGTTCAGGAGAGGAGTCCACACGGGGTGGCACGTCCACATCATCCCGTCTCTCAGAAGATGGCACATGGGAGGGCCCTGGAAGTCCTAGTCTCCTCGTTGCTCCCCAGGCCTGGACACTACCCTCTTCTCCAGCCAGCAGCCAGGAATACCCACACACACCTCTGCTGGACCTGTCTCCCACGTGTCTCCCAGCAAATGCCAAGCAGCCCCACCTCCCACCTCCCCTCGGCCCCCTCACCTGCTCCATCCAGGCTTCCTGCTGCTCCCAGCCCGCCAGGAGCAGACCTACCTGGGTCCATGGCTCCAGATACTCCTTCTGTGGGCCTGCTCCCTCTCCCCACCTGCCCCAGCGAGCTAGGTCGAGCCCACTTTGATGAGCCCTGCGCCGACCTGGCCTGGTCCTGCTCACGGCGCTCTTCTGCTCAGCACCCAGCTCTTGTCACACACACGTCCCCTCCCCCTGCAGCGGCGACCACCCACGGGGCACCAGGCCCCTCCTCAGAGGCACAGTAAGTGAGGACTCCCCGCAGGGCGCTGCCACTGTCAGCAGAAGGGGCCGCCACAAACAGCCCTCCTTCCATCTATACACACGTTGCAATAGCTGGTGCGCGAGTTCCCAACTTGAACAAGCGTGTGTTTCAAACTGTGGGCAGAAGGCCCCCAGAGGGAGCGTCCGGTTCACACCCTCCTCCTGACTATCTCTGAACATGGGTCCCCTCACTCCCCTGATTTGCTCAAACCTTCAGTGTCTCCACAGTGCAGGTGCTGGAAATGATCACCACCAGACTGGACGGTATCAAACCTTTCAACCCTCACTGACCAAAATGGTTTCTTGGTGTTTTAATTACATTAAAAATTCCAAACAATGCACAGCATCTTTCTACTATTTATTTTAGCTTTCTTTACCTGTGAATGGCCCGTTCACATTCTCTATTGGCTCTGTCCTAAAATTATTACTGTTACCTGCCAGGAAGCCTGGGGTGCCCCTGGGGTGTCTGGACTAGTCCCTCATAGCCCCCATCAGTCTTCCTGGATGGGGCCTGCCCCTCGACCTCTCACCCTGTCCTAAGACCTCCTAAGACCAGCCTCTGAGGCTAGATCTTGGCCACAGCCCCAAGCCCCAAGCACATGGTGGGGTGGCCCATGCAGCCCTTCTCTGTTCCTTCAGCTCCACTTTGCCTTCCACCCTCCTGCCTCTCACAGCCCCACACCCCTCTGTCCCCAGACAAACCACCCCCACCCAGAGCCTCCAGCAGCAAAAGTGCCAGGCAAGCCTGGGAACCCGGGACCCCGCAAAGCACAGCACATGCCGGCCCTGGGGCAGTGGGCGGACCTTGCTCATGACTGCAGGTGTGCTGGGCCCCGTGAAGGAGGGCCCCAGCCCTGTTCATTCTAAGTAGAGAAGACCCAAACTGGGACCCACCCTCGCTGGCCAGGGATTCGGGCCTCTCCCCTGGCCCCCCAGGTGGCCTGGCCACAGACTGACACAGTATGGCTGGCTTAAGAGCTGGCTGGAGAAGAAAGCTGCCTCTCTTGTGACGGGAGCTGCCGTATCTGAGGAGATGGTCTACCAAGCATGCAGATGATGGTACCTAAGAGCAACATCACAGCCGCAGACTTCCCACTGCAGCGCCACCAACTTTCAGAGCCACAGGCGCCAAAACAGTGCACAACGCTAACATCCCTCCCCACTTACTTGATCCCTAGAGCAAATCCTTGAGTAACTTCGCCTGCGTTGGGGCCAAGGAAGTGCAGGCCCAGTACCAGCTGTGGGGGCTTCCGCAAGCACACCATCTGAAAGCCACATGATCAATGGTCCGATTGGCTAGTGACAGGGCCCCGGGGCTGCACAGGCGGGCCTGCCCGGGGGGGATGGGCAGTTGCAGGGAGTTTCCCCACCCCCGGGTGCCAGCTCTTTCCCTGCCTCTCACCTCCTGGCATGGCCCACAAGGACACTCACCTTTATGTAACACTGGGACGCATCCCGCTCAGCCACTGTGAACTCCAAGGGTTTATAATACGCGTGATAAACCTAAGGGACAAGATACCAATTCCTAGAGTCAATAGCTTCCTGGGCTGCAGGGATGGGGTGGGGACCCAGAACTGCCCACGTGGCCTGCATGTCGTGGGTGGGGTAAGGACATGGTGGGGTTGGCTGTGAATACCACCCTTCTCACTCCCACACAAAACCAACCTTTGGCCAGGGCCACACTGTCTGCAAGACAGAACCTTTCCCACCTAGACCCAAGGCCCCCACGGACCACAGTAGCAGAGTGGGCCCCAGACTGGCTAAGTGGAGCCCACCATGTCTTGTCACAGAGCCCGAGTCTCAGAGCGTCACACCAGGTGGATGCTGAGGAGCAGATGGGGTGATGATGGGCAGTGGAAGGGGGTGCTCAGCCCACCCAGTGGCTCTGTGGCCTCCCAAGGGTACCCTGGTGCTGGCTGGGCCTTCACTTGAGCAAGGAGGGGGAGGCAGGCCTGGGGAGGCCCCTGGCCCACACCGGAGCTGTCGGCCAGAGGCTTTCAGCACCCAAGAAGGGCTCGACAGCGTGTTCGGGGCTGCGGCTGAGTAAAAAATGAGCAGGGCCCTCACATGTGCTGCACAGCCATTATTAATTAATGGAACTTCAGAGAATATTGTTCTAACTAAGACAGAATTGAAAAGAAAACAAACAAAGCGTATTTGGCCATTCAACATTGTGAAACATAAAACAACATTATAGAATGCCACGAACATATGTCCCCATGTACTTGTGATGAATCAAACAAAAATAGCAAATAAAGTGCTGGGGGGAAGGCTGGCCTGTCAGGCCTGGCCCGTTGATGGAGGGGACCGGGGCGCTGGGGCAAGGGGCAGGCCCTGGAACCCAGTGACTCATTCCCAGAGGGTACGAGGCCTGTGGTGGTGGCCACACAGGGGCTAGTTTCTCCCGGTCCGTTGCAAGCTGCTGCAGTAGCAAGATGAAGCCATGTTGGAGGCTTCCGGCTTCCCCGCTCCTGCCAGGCCACTTAGGGTACCCTCAGGGGCCACCCCAGGGCCACGGCAAGCTGACTGAGCACACTCAAGAGGCAGTCTTCCTTTGGGGGGGAGTACTTAAATCCGGGTTTTTGGGGGGCCTGTGAGAGCTGGACGAATCGCAGATCAGGAACAGAGACCCGGGTGGCAGGGAGGTGGGGGTACCTGAAGCCACAGCTGTGCTGTGGTAGAGTGGGGGCAGCAGGACTCTGGGAGCAGAAGCCGACGGCAAGAGAAGGTTGGGAGAGTCGGAGCCTTTCCAGGTAGAGGGAGACACATGCCCCGTGAAGGGCCACAGCCCAATGCTGCCCTGGTTTCTGGGACTGTCCTCCAGCACTCCTGTCCCAAGTGTCCCTCCGTGCCATATCTTGGCCAGCACTCTGGGCCCCCCGCCCCACTTTGACAAACTGCAGGCCCCAGGAAGCAAGGACACCAATGCTCCTGCTTGCCTGCCAGGTCTGGGTTGGGGAAGGGCTGTCGTCAGGGTGTGAGTGCCACACAGGCATTGTGTCCTGGCAGCCCTCTGTCCTTGGAGCCCCAACATACCTCCACGTGCTCCTCTCCGTGGCGAGCCACAGCCTCCTCCTCCGACAGCCCCACACAGCCGTACTCCAGTGGGGTGAAGACGGTGGTGGGAACCTGGAAAGCCAGTCCCAAGTGAGGTACACGCCTGGGGACCCAACACTGAAGATCCCCACTCAGGCCAGGTCCCCGGACATGTAAGTTAGCAGTCTGCCAGAGGGGGTGGGGGAGCTACCCTTGCTTGTTGCGAGGCCACTCCCACAAAGCTAAACCTTACTCATGAGTGTGTGCGTGCACACACAGAGGTCCACATGCCTGTGAGCGTGCACACAGGCTCATGCACGCCCCCCACCCCGTCCCCGCACCAAGAGTTACCCTGTCTCCAGGCTGGATGCAGCTCACTGAAGGGCAGAGGGTACTCACGTTTTCATAATCCATCACGTCTGAGGACTGACCACACAGCCGTTGGGCCAGGAGCTTTCCTGCCATTATGGCCGTGGGTGTCAGCTCAGGCCGCCCCTGATGCATGGGAGGAGCCCAGGGTTACTTTAGCACGTCTGGGGGAGTCTCCACAGGACCCCTGCCGCCGCCCATGCCTTCCTAGTGAAGCTTCTCCCCGTCTAAAACCTCCAAAGCCTGTTTGTCTCTGGGCGCAGGGCCCTGGGACAGTTTGCTTATCCTGCTTGCTTCCTTCTCTCTGTCCTGCTCTGGGGGGCCACCTGCGGTTATGGCCCCCATCCCTGGAAGAGCAGGTGAGCTGCCAGTGAGCCCCGCCACACTACCCACCCTGACTTGTGGCTTCCCTCTGAACCCCTTCTTCATGTTGGTGACCTTGGAGAGCTGCCCTCAGGACAGAGCTCGGAGTACCCGCTCCTACTTAATTGTCTGTAGTAACCAGGATTCAGGCTAAAACGGGCCCTGGAAGGATTTCGTGTGTGCCTGACATGCAGCTTGGCTTGCACGTCACAGTCCATTACAAATCCCAAATCCGAATGCCTTGCTGCTGGAGGCCCCTCCGTCGCAGGGTGTGTCCCGCTCCAGGAGCCAGGGGGGTGGGGTGGGGGGTGCACAGCCCCCCATGTTCCTACACGCGTCGGCCTGGGACCGGCTGCCAATCACCTCTGCAGCAGCAGGAAATGCAGATGTTGTTTGACATTCCAGAAATGAATAGAGATCCGCAGAGATAAACTCGTGAAAGCAGCCCGTGCATTCCACCGGGCCTAAGTGCGGAAACGTCCATGCGCGCAGCACAATATGTCACCAGACAATGGCTGCCCCGCCCGCCTGCGGGACTCTTCCCCACTGCACACCGGACCACTGGTTTAGTGTTAACTCTTTGGACTGCCCTGAAGGACCTTTCCAACTCAGTGGATTTAATATTTTAGTAGATGCCGCCTTTGTGTGTACTATTTCTGGCAAAACAGTCTGAAATACTATGGTTTCCTCTATGTTCGCACTCAGCTCCTGGGGTACGCAGAAAGCCTGGTATAATCTGCATGGCACTCTCTCCCAGGACCATGGGTGCTATCTTGGAGTGCAGCACACAGGATGAACACAGAGGGGCCACCAGAGAATGCCATGTCCCTACCATCGGAGATCACGTGAGCAACAGCACTGCCCGGTCCAGGGGGCACGTGAAGCCACTCACTTCTGTCCACACCAACAGGTCAATTGGACAGTCAGAAAGGTCTTGGTGGGAAGATGGGCTGGAGCTCTGAGCACACGCTCCAGCAAGCTGTCCCCGGGGTCCTGTCTCCGTTTGGTGGTCTGCTTCCCCTCATGTACCATTTCATGAGCCTGGGTCCACGGGCAGCCTGAGGGACTCAAGGGGCAGCCCTGTGGTTCACGTGCCAGCACGGAGCACAGCTAGGGAGTGATCCGTCTGGTACAATGGGCACAGCAGGGGCCGTGTTGTCCTTGCAGGAGGGGTTTGTATGGAGTCAAGTCTCTGCAAGAGGGGCCTGTGCCAGATGGGTAGGCTGGCCCCTCAGGAACAAAGGGAAAGCCCAGCCTTGCATGGGCTCCTGCCCTGGTCTGTCTCCATGAGTGTGTCAGGCTCTCCGGAAGACCCAGCCATCTTAAGCTACAGCAGAGGCTGAGGGAAGGACGGGGACAACTGCCACCTGTGCTCCTTCAGCTCTGGGATGCCCCACCCAGGGACCCACCTGCCACAGATTCTGGCTCCCCCACCTCCAGGCATTTCCCAAAGTGGGCTCTGGGGTGAGTGGGGGCAGGGCAGTGCTTACACTCTGGGGCAGGCACGAGCATCCTTACTGGGCTGGCCTGGGCCTCTAGCTCGCTCTACTCCTCCCTCAGGTCTTCCCTTGACCGCCACACTAAGCATCTTCTGACATCTCCCTCAAACAGTTCACTTACTCACTTATCAATCTGTGACTCCGACCAGGGTGTCACCATAAGAGCTACGACTTCTGTCTGTTCCTGCAGCAGTCAAAGAACCCAGAAAAGTGGCTGATGCTAGAACACATCACAGCGGGTTTAAGGCATCCCCAAAGTTCATGTCTGCCTGGAACCTCAGAATGGGACCTTGTTTGGAAATGAGGCTCTTTGCAGACGTAATTAAGGAAAGAATTGAGACCATTTAGGATCGGTCACTTAGGGTGAGCCCTAAATCCAATGAGGATCCCAAGAAGAAAGAAACAAGGACACACATGCGTGCACGTGTAAACACACACACACACACACACACAGACCAGCAGAGAGTGCTGTAGCTCCAAGTCTGCACTGCCTGATGGATGACGACGTGTCCTCCCCTAGAGGCTTCGGAGGTAGCCCAGCCCTGCCCACACAGACTTCCGGCCTCCAGAATGTGCAAGAATACAGTTCTAACAATCTAAGCCACCCAGCTTGTGATGATTTGTAATGGCAGCCCCAGGACTAACACGTTGATGATGCTGGCAGGACTGGCCAGCAAGAGCCCTGCTGGGGTCTGGGGGCCCTGGTGTATCTCTCAGGCTTCTTTGGCCAAGGCCCCACCTGAGCCAACTTCCTTAAGCCATGATGCAAATGTATAGGAGAGGCCAACTGCTCCAGGGGCTTTGGGAAGGTGGTCAGGGGAGCAGGGGTCCCATGACTGACCAGCCATGATGGGGCCATGAAGAGGGGAGGGGTGCGGACCAGATGCCTCCCAGGCTGGGGGGCAGGGCTTCTGCCAGGGACTCACAAGGAGAGGAGCAGGCAGGCCTGGTGAGTGGGGCTGTGTCCCCATCTGACAGCCCAGTCAGGGACAGTACTGACCCATCCTCAGATGAGAGGGTAAACTGAGGTGAGGAGGTCACGCTCAGGGCTACAGGGCCAGACAGCCCCAAGGATCGGCCCACCAGGAGCATCTCTAGGGCTCTGTACCGCCAGCCCACCTTCAGGAAGTCGAGACCCATGTTGTGTGCAAACAGATGTCCCTCCCTCAGAGCAGACAAGAGGGATTTGCTGATGGCGCTCTTCGTTTTTAAGCCTCCCCTCAGCCCCCCACTCCCCACAGAAACATTTGAGTAAGCAGAGGCTGGTGCCCAATCCTTCCCAGCACTTGAGACTACCAGTAGTACTTGGGGTTTGGCCCACAGCCTTTGTGAGCCTCGTCAGGTCCCTGAGGCCCAGCTCGGGTGGGGGCACGGGGAAGTGACACCAGGTGGTATGTACAGGCCGTACCTCTGCTACATCTCCGATGGCATAAATGTGGGGGACGGAGGTGGTTTCCCGAGCATCGACCAGGATCTTCTGACTGGTGGGGCTGGTGTGTACTCCAGCCTTCTCCAAATTCAGGCTTCTGGTTTCTGGAATGCGACCTGAAGGAAATAAAGTGCAAGGCTCAAAGACGTTCAGCAGTTCCCACTGAGATTCCTCCCTTGAATCAGAATGCTTCTCGGCATGCCCACTTGGCATGGGTCAAGAATATATCAAAATATCAAGCACAACAGCGTGGAGGGGCTGTCGGCCTCTGCAGCCTCACACACACGCACGCACACAGACGCCCGAGGCACACACGCACGCAGCCCCACACCGTTACTTGCACAGAGTTGACAAGAGGAGGAAGCAGGATGAGGAGGAACAGAAAGGAAGGGAAAGGGGTGGAGGAAGCAGGCGGGGACAAGATTTCTCTAAAGTCCTGTGATACAATTTTGGTTTTTTAATTATATAAGCAGTTCACATATTCAAACGACAAAAAAGAAAAATGGAAAAGGAAAAAAAAAAAAAGTCCCTATAATTTGTAAACAATCTGAAACCCAGGGGCCAAATTGGATATGTGGTTGATAACCCAGCACAGACAAAGATAATTTGCTCAGGAGACTACGCCAACCCATATTTCCACTGTACGATTAGATCCTGACAATAAAGCTTACAAGCCATTCAAAGAAGACAGGCAAAACCCCGTGAAGTCACATTTGAGTTGGAAATTCATTCATTCTCCATTTTCTTAATACAAAGTTCTAAAGGCTCTGACCACAGAAAAAGTCTAAAAGTAGAGATGACCCAGCAGTATGCACGCCCCATCGCTGGACAGTGATCTCAACCCTTCCCCACGGCAGGGGCCAGGCTCTGGGGAGCCCGCCAGCCCACCTCGGGCCTGGATGCCTTGTGGACACAGCAGAGCATGATCGAAGGTCACTGTAGCCGTAGTTGCGGACACAGCGCGACAGGGCCTCACAGCCTCTGAAGGCATCGGACCCTGAGGGGAAGACAGGGGACATACACAACCCGGGTTCTCACAGAATAAGCCTGTGCACGTTTTCCAGCAGTGCCAGGTGCATGTGCATCTCAGTCTCTGCGGAGCACGCCTGTGGGCCCCAAGTGAGCCCATAGCCTCCTGAGTCCCCACATGGCCCTTCCTGGGATAGGGAATGCTCCTTCTCACTCTCTCTGCGACCCCGGTGTTCCCACCCTCCCACGGGATGCTCTTCCCGCAGGCCCATGCTCAGGATGGTGCTTCGTGATGGATTTATGAGTCTCTCCTGCCCTCAAATTGGGTCTGTGTGAATAGGCGGTGGCCCTGTGTCCCCAGAGCTGGGCAGTAGAATGTCCTCCAGAGCAGGCAGCAAGAAGGCACAGACTTAAGCCCTGCTCAGGGTCTCGGGGCAGGCCACGCAAACCCCCTCTGGCAGCAAGTGGGGCTAGAGGCCTGGCCTCAGGCAGCTCCACGCTACAAGCCCTTAGCTCCTCCTCTCGTGTGCCTGTGGCACCTGGTCAGCAGATATTCCCAGCTTGGAGACCTCTAGAGCAGAGAATAGAAATGGGCAGAAAGGAAGAGCCCAAACCACACACCATAACCACCCCTGGGTGCAGTCATTTTTGGCTAATCCTGGTGAGCAACTCTCGGGTACAAAGCTGGCAGGAGCAGGGGACAGCGGCAGCAGCCTCCCTGCCGAGCTTCACATGCTTCCAGCCCTGGGCCTTGTCACCGCCGAGTGCCAGCAGAGGTCTCCCCTAGTTCAGACAGTGTGGTCTCACTAAGCCAAGGGATGGTGGAGTCAGCTCTTCCTGGGGGGCCCTGGGAGGGCAGAGGCAGCCCCGCAGGGCTCCCGGTATGTCCTAAAGGCAAAGACGAACAGTTTCAAAGGCACAATTCCCACAGCTCGTGCTGCCTCAGATACACGAGAGATCGGGTGGCTGGTGATGCTAAGCTGAGCATCTGGAAGACCAAGTCCTGTGAAAGGGAAACCTTAAGTCTCCAGCTGCTCTCCCAGAGTGCGAAGTCAAAACACAGAGACTCAGCTAAGCCGTGCTTCTCAAGTTCATGGGGAGTCGGCTCCGGCCTCTTCAGTATGCTTGGCCGCAAGAATCAGGTGCTGGGTGGGTGGACACCCGTTGCCCAGCATACCAGACACTGGCGACGCGACCTGAGGCTCTGGAGGTCCCTGCCCTCTGACAGCACCAATGCCGGCCCTAGTTGAGTGAGCAGAGACGCGTGGGTGTGTGGAGCGCATCACGCCACGCTGGCCAGTTTCCTGCCTGGAGGAGGCAGCATGGGGGCCCCAGGCCTGATTCCTGAGTAGGGGATCCAGCTGTCACCTGGGAGCTTCTCCTGCAACTAGGAAGGGACTGGAAGGGGCTGCGCCTCAGCAAGGAAAGAGCTGGGCCCAGTGGGCAGGCCTGGTGGGGGTCTGCAGGGTGGGCCAAGAGTCCCTGCAGGTAGGGGACTCAGAGCTGAGCCCTTAGGCTCCGCCCCAGACTGCCGGTTTTAGGGAGCAGGGCCTCCAGCAGCTTGCCAGGCTCACGGTATCCTGGCGATTGCTCCAGGCTGAGGCTGGAGCGTCCAAGGACAAAGCTGGCTGCCCACAGACTACTTTGCTCTGACACTGGCCACACAGCACTCCTGCCTGGCAGGTCCCGGGAGACCAGAAGCATTTCCTTGGGCCTCGTGGTAACCACGGTAACCCTACACCTCGGAGATGTCAGTCTAACCACATCCCAGGTCTCAAGGAATATGGAGATAAATTTAAAAGGGGTAGCAGCAGCAGGGGTAGACAGAATACGCCCAAATTGCGGAAGGCCCGGGATCTCTTGCTCCCTGGGGTCTTGGTTCTTTGGTACCCAGCTCGGGCTTGCTGAGTACAGCTGAACGGCTCCCAGGCCTGGTTCCCGGATCTCTGCTCCCTGGACACCACCGGCATGGGGATGGCAGTCTGTCTGTGTGTCGGTTTAGTTCCTCGGGACAGTCCTCAGAGGAAGGCCCGCCGACCAGGCGGGGCTTCCCCGGGCCCAGGGCAGGGAGCTGTGCCTGGATGGTGGCCCCTTCTGGGGCTTGTTCCTTCCCTCTGACTGAAGTTTTAATTTCCACTTCTTTGACTACCAGTATATTTACCAGTAAAACTAAGGACTTTGGGCCACATATTCAGTAGCTGTATTTCCTCTTGTGAACTGCCCATTCCTTGCCTTTTTAATTTCATTTATGCGTATCTCCACGACTTGACTGCCTTGCAAGAGCTTCTCACATGATACCTGAGTGACACTCCTATTTACTGCAAACAACAAGGGTGTCAAGATTCCAGAAACAAACATGTTCTCACTTCCTCCTCAGACGCAGAGTCCAAACCAATGTGTGGATGGATCCTTAGAGATGCCTCCCTCACCAGGCTCAGCCTCGTCTGCTGAGTCCCTCTAAGTGACCCTGGTGTTACCAACATAAGACAGTCCTGGCATCTAGGACATCCTGGGGCCCTGAAGTAGTGCAGGAAGCCGCAATCAGCCTGAGAGCTCCCGGGGCAGCTGGACCAGACCAGCACTCCTCTCACGGCCCCAGAGTCCCACCAGCTGCCGCTACTGGTCTGGGGAGGCAGCCTGGCCCCCACGCTCACCAAGCCAGCTGGAGAAGGCTGGAGAAAGCTGAAGGTCAAAAACTCCCCAGATGGCAGTTTTGGTCCTTCCTACCTGCTCAGCTGGGCCCAGGGACACAGACAACTGGACATATGCAGTTTCCTGGGCCTCTGTCTCCCTGTTACAGGAAAACGGGCATTCCCTCCAATTTCACGCCTGCCTGGAGCACACGTTCCGACGAGTGAAGGGCAATCCGTATAATGAGTTAAGATTTAAGTGCCAGCAGGAGTATGACAGGGCGAATGAGGGGCTCTGATCACACAGACGCAGGCGAGTATCAGGAGGGTGGGGGTCCAGGAGACTGGACCAACAGCTTCACACAGGTTCACAGAGCACCCTTCCTGGCATCCCTCCTGGGGGGGAAACATGCATGGGCCTCAAGAGTCAGCCACTCGCCCTAGGCTGGCCTGCGAGTCACCCTGGGCCAGACAGGGAAGGCAGAACTCACACCTTTGGCACCTCTAGTATCGATCCCTTGAGGCTCACCTTTTAAAAAAGTTTATTATGTGTCTCTTGTCATCTTTGGGACTTTAGGGGAAAGGATGACAACAGCAAAGGGCTCCTTTTATTTTCTCAAATGGCCCCTTCTAAAATAGCCCCAGAACCCCAGTCTACACCTTAGGGGCCCCAAGAACAGGGCAGAGGACCCAACCTGCTGTCCTGGGTTCCAGGTAGGGCTCAACGTTTGCTGAATGAATAAGTGAGCCTTACCACGACCCGAGCACCTTAGCGTGACCTGAGGCTGGAGGCTTACTGTGACCACCAGCACCTGCCACTGCCCCCCAGGAAAACCTGAGGACACCTCTCACCACTGTCCACTCCGCATGAAACACAACATGGGCCTTTCCCATTCAAGCCTGTGTGCAGCACCGACAACACATAAAATAAGCTCATATGGGCCCTAAACCCCCAGAGCCAGCCCTGGAACGTGGTGCAGCCTCCAGCCCAGGCCCAGTGGCAGTTTGGTCCACAGGAACCCCCAGGAAGGGACACGTTCACTGGTAGGTGGTAATTATTGCTGTAACAATTACATATATCAATATAACCTTCCTGCTGGTTGACGGCTCCCAGTAGCGCTTGCAAAATTTAGATAGTGCACATTAATGCAAAAACAAAACAAAACAAAAAAAGATGCCTATTTATCTTTATAACCATTTTCACTAAGACTTTCTTCTTCTTTTTTTAAAAAACAACTTGCTTCCACTAAGTTCTAATCACAAATATTGAATCTGATTTGGTAAAAAGACCATAAGTGCGGAGATAGGCTGGCCTGGGTCTGACGGCTGTGGGGGTCAAGGTGACCCTGGACACGGGCAGGAGCCAGCTCTCCGGCCTGCCCCAGTGCAGGGCTTCCCAGAGGGCAGAGGGCCAGTCTGCGAGCACGGAGGCTGTTTTCCCACTGCCCTGCCTCTGCAATGGGTTGGTGCCACAGTGAGCCACAGCAGAGATGAATGACAGCCAGAGTCGACGGTATTGGCTCACGAGCTGGGGTCCATCACCCAGGGCCACATGGTGTGGCAGGGGAAGGCCGAGGTCTCAGGCCCAGCCGCTTCCCTTGGCCTGTGGGGGGGGGGGCCGACAGGAAGAACTCCCTGAACATCTCCTTTCCCTCCAAGAAAACACACCACATACACACAGACTGGAGTCTCTCTTCACGTGGCTAGTTACAAACTTGACGTTTAAACTGAAATAAAAAGGTGTTAGAATATGTGAGGCTCATGAGAGGAGCAGTGCTCCCCTTTCAGGCCTGGGGAGCTGAGAAAGGTGGGCCTTAGGTGACCTGGGGAGTCCACGTGTGGGAACCTGTCACAACGCGTTAGGTTGCTCCGAGGTCCCCCCCGGGAGGAACATAGCTTCGTGCAGTTTCCTACAGCCACAGCATGACACGGCCCCAAAGAACAGGCCCAGGGGCCTTGGACTGGGCTTCTCTCAACAAGGTTGCACCCACGTTCCACCTGCTAGTCCCTCTCCAGCAGCCCCACACCAGCCTGGGCTCTTCTCATGGCTATCAGGGGGCACAGGGGCCTGGACTGCTTCATCCTTCTTGCTGGACTCAAGAGACATCGCCTCCACACACACCCATGAATTCCCAGCCTCGGGGGCTCACTTCTGTTTTGCCTCCAGGTCCTAGTGCTGCTGCCCAGCACTCAGGGGTGGGGGGTGGAGGGTGGGGAGACAGTCCACAAGGACTCGAAGGGGTGTCTGTGGGATGGAGGACCCATTAGCTAAATGTAGCTGAGCAAGGCGGCCCCCTGGAAACCAAAGCCAGCAGTCCCCGTGGTGGTAGAGAGGGGAGCCCGAGTCTGCAGCCCACCCTGGGCAGTCGCACTCCACTCCCCAGGTACCGCAAGCCCCATCCCTGTCTCCACAGGTGCCAGCACCTCCCCGGCTGTGGTCCATGGGTATACTTTGTGTAAGTGGGCTCTACAGGGAGGGAGGTCCTCAATATGGTGGTTGGATTAAAGCTGGAGAGCCGGAGTAGGGGGGCACCTAGTGGCTTAGTCAGTGGACCATCCAGGTCTTCAGCTCAGGTCATCATCTCAGGGTTGTGGGATCAAGCCCCCCCGTTGGGCTCTGTGCTCAGCACAGAGTCTGCTTGTCCTTCTCCCTCTGCTATTTCTACCACCATCATCCCCATGTTCTCTCTCCCAAATACATAAATAAGATTTAAAACAAAAACAAAAACAAGAAACTAGAAAGCCAGTCCTCCAGCGCCTGCTGGCTCTCTTTATGCCATTTTAGAGACTTGGAAGTTATCTGTGGGTTTCACACCCAGGTGGGTGATACCAATTTCCCTGCTAAGACAAAAATCCGAGGAAGAGGAAGTGGCTGATTCCTAATAGACCAACGGGGCTGCTGAGGAATGGCCAGGACGGCCCTTCCTGGCACTCCGGGTGGTGGGGACACCAGCCGTCTGGGCCTTCTGACTGTGGGCAGGATTCTTGTGGCCCAGGGAGGGAAGAACCAAGAGTGTCCACCCTTGCCTCGAGAGGGGGCCAGGAAACCTTCCAGGAGGCTAGAGATGCTGGGGGGCACAGGAGAGTTTGAGCGGCTGGTTTTCCTAGGGCTTTGCTCCAGCCACCCTTCGTCCAGCCTCGGAAACAAAGTCGAAGCTGAACCTCAGCCGAGCTCCAGCTGGGAAGCGATTCCACACGCAAGTGTCCCGTCAGTGTCCCTGTCCTGCCCCATCCTGCCCCTGCTTCCCCCCCCCCCCGCCCCCAACGGCCGCCCCCGATGGCTGAGGATTCAGGCCACAACTGGTTAACTGCACAGGGTGAATTCGAGCCCAAGGCAGGCGCAGGCTGACTGTCTTCACTCAGCACCGTAATCGGCACATCTGCAGACAGGAAATCCTCCTCGCTGCGAGTTCCCAGTCTATTATCTGAGACACCTGGTGTGGGTGGGTGATTCAGAGACAAACAATGAGCCGGCCCCCTGCACAGCAATTAACTGCTTTAACTGCTAATGTGTTTAATCCACCACGTGGAGATCAAGGCTGGGCTGAGGAAGAGGCTCAGGAGTCCTCCCGGCTTGTAGACTGCAGCTCCTCCCCATCCCTGCGCAGACCGTCCTCACCAGCCATGACCCCAGTGCCAAGCACAAGCTCAGCCCCACGGAAGCTCCTCGTGGCCCTTGCTGTGTGTCCTCCTGACACGAGGGCCATCCTTCCCTCCTGTTTTTCGCACACGTCAAAGTCCCGCCGGTGTGCACGCAGCACTCGCTACTGAAGCAGGACCCATGGTGCCGGAGCTATTTGCTGCGCCAGCCCTTCGGGCCCCAAGAGAGCTTTATTTTAACCTCCTGGCCCACTGATCATCCTTCATTGCAAGCAGAAACGATGCTTGGCTAAAGGCTTATCGGGGTAAACCGGCAGAAAACATTCCCAGTTGTTAAACTGGGAAGTGGCTCCCGATTGTTTACAAAACCTGGCCCGGGAGCTAGCAGCAAAGTCAGCACATGCCCGTACAGCCCCAGGAGGCGTGCCAGAAACCGCCGCCGCCACCACAGCGCCGCCTCGGGAAGCAAGGTCAAAGGCTAAGGACTGTGAAAAGCTTCCACCCCCAGCATCAATCACATTGGGCAGACTGTCTGGGGGATGCTCTTTTTGAAAATACAGAAAATAAAACGGATTCCTGCAGAGGGGAGGGCAGGCATGTGCACCGGGGGCCTGGCTTGTCACCCACCAGGGACCTGTCTGGAAGCTGGGAGGACCTCGAGGCTTCCCCAGGGCACAGCCCCTTGCCCTCTGAGCTGCTGCCCTCAGCGTAGGCTGAGCGGACGGCATATTGGCATAGGCCTTTGCCTCTGTCCAACAGCGAGAGAAGGGATGTGGGTATTTGGGGTCCCCGAGGTGTTATCAGGGGACAAAGGAAGAGACTGGGAGTGCAAACGGGAAGGGAGAGACTTGCCACTGCCCCTTTTAGAACGGACTTTAAGATAAATGTCAACTTACACTTCTGGACCTGAATAGTTATAGAATCTTTCACGGTGTTTACCAAAATAAACCTACTTCAATTTACTTTTATGAACTGAACAAGAGTATTTCCTATGGCCATTTACTAAGTTTTGGGCAAGAGGCACTAACTGAACTGCAAGGAGTTTTCCTTGCTCCTTAAATCTGCCTGTGTTGACCACACACAAGTGAAGGGCTCCGACTCCCTCAGAGTTTATCTCATGGTCTGATTTCCAAGCATTCTGAGGACTCAGGAAAACCAGAGAAGCTTCTCAGAAGCACATTGCTCTGTGACGCAGCCCGGCTCCTCCTGGGAGCCTCCCCGCAGGGGATGCTGGGACTAGGCCAACCAGGTCCTGACAGACGCTGACATGACGGCCCCTCTGAGCACTCAGTAAACATTTGATAAACCGATGTGGGGGTGGCTGAGGATTCTGACAGCTACACGGTTCTGAGCCCGGGCTCACGGAGGAGGGACAATGGACCAGGCTCAGTGCAAAGAGACCCTGGTGAACTGGAAATAGCGCACAGGGCCAGACCCCACTCACAGCCACAGGCAGGCTCACGACGGACACTCTGAGCTCTCTGCTTTTCCCGCCTGGCTCCTGGCCAAGGCACCTTTCTTCAGAGCCCATGTCCCTTCCCTCAGACCAGCTGAGGCCCAGGCCCTGGGCAGGTGTCTCCCTACTCCATCCCCACTCTCCATCCTGCTCCCTTGCGGTGCAGGGAGGAGCCAGCCCCGGAGGGAGTACGTCCGGCAATGGCAGCAACAGGCTAACTCTGTCCAGCCATGCTTGCTCGACTTTCGCCCCCCTCTCCCCACAGAAAGCTAGACCCACACCTCTCAGAGAATGGGAGGATGAGAACACAACCACATGTGGGTGCGCTGGCTTCCAAGCCATGTGCAGCAGAGGAAGGCCCAAGGCCTCGGCCCCATCACTGACGTCATCTTGGGAGATCTGCAAAGTGTGGTTTCCACAAAAGCCAGTGAGGCATTTACTCCTGCAGAGCTCAAACCAACCCAATGGAGGTGAGGGAAACACCTCCACGGGCTGTTCCGATGGCCTAAGAGGTATGCTATGACAGTTGGCCCACCCGAAAGCCAGCAGGACAAGGGGAGCTCTGGAGACAGCAGGAAGGGGAAGGCGATGCTGCTGGTCTCCATGCGGCTCACCTGTGGCTCGGTGCGCCCTTACCTATGGCCCACAGAACAGTGTTGAAGGTGCCCGTGTCCTCCTTGCCAGAGCTGGGGTCCTCCCAGGTAACCTGGAGCTGGCCATCTGGGAGCCTCTGTACTCGGGAGGGGGTACAGCCTCTCAGGAACCGGGTGCCTTGAGACGCCATGTACTCCGTGACCAAGGAAGACATTTGCTGCAAAGCATAAGAGATGTGCTGTGAGGCCCGGGTGGCAGTGAGAACATCTACTCCTAACGACTGTGGGAGGAGAGGACATGGTCTCCTGCCTGCTTGAAAAAGCCCTAGAGAGGGCGCCTGGGTGGCTCAGTGGGTTAAGCCGCTGCCTTCGGCTCAGGTCATGATCTCAGGGTCCTGGGATTGAGTCCCGCATCGGGCTCTCTGCTCAGCAGGGAGCCTGCTTCCTCCTCTCTCTCTCTGCCTGCCTCTCTGCCTACTTGTGATCTCTCTCTGTCAAATAAATAAATAAAATCTTTAAAAAAAAAAAAAAGAAAAGAAAAGAAAAAGCCCTAGAGGAGCCCAAGAAAGGTCCATTCGAAGGGGAAGGTCCAAGGCCCCCTGGCTGCTAGGGAGCCTCTGTCCACCCCCACTTCTGGGTCCCCTTGTTCTCAGTGGAACGGAGGGCGGAGCTGGGAGAGCACCTGATGCCAGCTCCAAATCCGAGAATCTGGGGTCCTTGGGTTAGGATGCACTTGACCTTCAGGGTCTTCTCTACATGCCGATTAACTAAGTCTTCACTGAAAACACTGACAGAGAAGCACCCCTTTCCCCTGGGGGCTCTGCACTGGCTGAACGAGATGACACTTGGCTCCATTCCTGCCACCACTGCCAAATGCTGTCACCTTCTCTGCCTCTGGGGAGTTGGGACAGTAGGTGCGCCCCTCTGCTCCCCACCAAGATATACAAGGCAACAGGCATGGTGGGGTGGGTGGAGGTGGACCCTGGCATCTGCAGAGAGGGCTCCCTCCTCCCAGCCTCGGAGGCTCTGTAACCCCTGGCTGCAGATGGGGGCTCAGCTCCTGGGGCCACTGCGGGGGTGGGTGGGCAGTGGCAGGGCTTGTGCTGGCCAGAGCCCCAGCCAGACAAAGCTTCCTCTTTGAAGAGGAAATAGAAGCCACTGTTTAAATCCTCTGGTGCCCGCTCATATAGAGACATACACCATGAGGAGCCCTGCCTGTTCAGGACTGTCACATGAGTCACGGGAACACAAGTGTAGGCGGCTCCTCCCTCTGGACTCCTGACGAGCCTGGAGTCTCTGTCGCAGTCCATGGGGACACTACTGGGCCCAACTGAGCCACATGGCCAGACCATGTGCCTGCCACCGGGGCTGCACATCCTTCTGAGGCAGGGCCTGAGTCACCTGGCCTGAGTCACCTGGCCTCCAACCTCTGCCTGGGCTGGAAGGCCAGTCTTCTGAGTGGTCCCTGTCCCTATGGGCCCCCCACTCCATAGGCCTTGTCCTTCTCAGTGTCCTACAGCGTGGCCTCATGTGGCTCCTGTCTGGTTTGCGCCTGGCGATCTCCACCCATGGCCCGAGGCACCGAGACCTTCCCAGATGTTGCCGCCTGGCCTGGCTAGCTCAGTCGGTTAAGGGTCTCTCTTTAGTTCAGGTCATGATCCCGAAGTCTTGAGATCAAATCTCACATCGGGCTCCTCGCTCAGGAGAGAGCCTCCTTCTCCCTCTGCCTGCCATTTTCCCTACTCATTTGCTCTTTCTCTTTCTCTCGGACATAAAATCTTAAAAAGAAAGCAAGAAAGCAAGCACACAGCATATACAGCATCTACCGGGTGGGCTGGGGCTGGGCGCTGTACATGGCAGGCCCACTGCTTCCCCACCCCTGCAAGAGCTCACAAGGCCGGAGAGCACAGACAGACGGGTCTGTCTTCCTTCTCAGGCACGTGAGAGGACATTTTGACATCTTGACAGTGACAGCCCTAGACTTGGGTTTTTGTTTCGGTTTTTTTTTAAAGATTTTATTTATTATTTATTTGATAGACAGAGATCGTAAGTAGGCAGAGAAGCAGGCAGAGAGAGAGGAAGGGAAGCAGGCTCTCTGCTGAGCAGAGAGCCCAACGTGGGGCTCGATCCCAGGACCCTGGGATCATGACCTGAGCCGAAGACAGAGGCTTTAACCCACTGAGCCACCCAGGTGCCCCTAGACTTGGGTTTTAATAGGTGGCTTTTCCTTGAAGAATTTTAGTTAAAAAAACAAACAAACAAACAGCAAACCACGTGCCCCTGACATGGATGCCTCTGCCATCATCAGGGCGTCTCTGGCCCTAACGCAGGTCAGGACAACCTGTACTCTCCAGACCCCACAGGGTGGCCCTCTGAGCTCCTGCCATGTGGCTGTCAGGAGTGGCCAACTGACAGGCAGGCCGTGAGAGGCGCTGGCCCCATGTAGTGGACAGGACGTGGAACTGGCGGGGCCTCAGAGGCTGTGTGGGACACTCTGAGCACTCAGGGTGGGCCGCCAGCCAGGACAGCCACCAAGTGCTCGTCTTGACTCATACATTCCTCTTTTCTGCCACCTCCTGAGGCTCCCATGGCCTTACCAGTCTGGTACCTGCTTCCCAACCTGGTGCTCCCCACAGAGGTGGCACCCTGCTCAGACACCAGAGGAGTTCAGCAGGGAAGACGGGGGACAGCGGACTAGCCACCACATTCTTTCTGCTTTCTAATTGAGGGACTAGAGGGTTGACCCAACCTTGTGGTCCATGAGGCTGGCCTGCTGTGCCCAGCAATGTCCCTTCGATCTGGGGGGACGTTACCACACATTCCATGGGCCAGCCCCTCCTTCCACACTCTGGCAGGTGTTTTCTGTTTTAGGAACAATCTCCTCACTCAACACAAGGGCCAGTTTTGAAAGACTGAGACCTCACTCCCCGACCACACCTGCACCCGCCTGGAAGAGAGCGCGGGGTGGGAGCTGGGGCACCCACGGCCATACCTGGTCAAAGCCCCGGAGGGGTATACTTCTTATCATGACGGTGGTGTCCAATCCGAGACCGGTGAGGAACCCAGCACACTCCAGGGCCACGTCTGCCAGAGGCTAAGGAAGGCTAATGGATCATGACATCAGGAGCCAAGGGACAGGGAGGGCACCAGGCAGCAGGAAGGATTCTGGCAAAGCAGCAGCTGTGGCCAGACACCCCCAGTGCTCTGGCCAGCCACCTGCTCCCCCACAATCTCCAGTCAGCCTGGAAGAGGCTCCCAACACAAGCCACAAAGACCCCCTCCCGCACCCCAACCTCAGGAACACATGCCCAAAGTGAGGAGGGGACTCTAAGAGCCACGGCACAGGGGAACCCTCCAGCACCCAAGGCCAGGTGGCTTCTGCCTCCATGGGGCATCTGTCCAGGCTCCTTGTAATTTAATGTCAGCCTTTGGTGCCAGGACCCCCAAGGGGTCCGAGTAGCAACAGAAGGGAAGAGTGTCCTTCATGAAAGAACAGGAAGAGCCACCTTCGAACCCGGTTCCCAGCTAGCAGTCCCAGCTTTCCCCTTCCCTCAGCTATCCCCTCTCCTGACCTCAGATCCTCCCTGGCTCCTCCCTTGAGCCAATCTGGTGTTACCGCTCCTTCTGAAGGAACAGGCCCGGATGGGACTGCTCTCCAGGGAGCACCACCTGCCTCACGGCTGTGTCCAGCTGCCCTGAAGGGCTTAGGCGTCTCAGTGTACAGCTCAGGAAATGCCTCCAGGAAGCCCTAGCCTCAAAGGTCAGCCTCAAATTGTCCCCCGGGTACAGGTCATCTGCCCTGAGTGGCCTTGGAAACGCCTGACTCCAGGCAGCAGATGGTCCTCCCTGCTGGAAGGGAGGGCCATGGGGGAGGGGCTGTAGGAACCGGGTGTCCCCTCTCAGGCCTGTGAGCACAGCCGGCTGTCACCTGTACGCCAGCAAAGGATACAGCTGGCCCCGACCACCAACCTGTTAGAGGAAAGGACACAGAGGGAAAGAATGGTGAGTACCATACGTGGCTCACCATGGCCCCCGTGCAGCTGTCCTGAAGGGGGCCTCTGCCGGGGGGGACAGGGCCCTTGAGCTTCCCTGCAAGGTGCCTGGTCAGCTGATGTGTCACTGTTGATGAATCAGCTGAGGCTCACTGTTCAAACAGGTTGTCCCAAGGTACAAAACCCACTTCCCAGAGGCTCTGACTGTGAGATAAATGACAAACACAGTGTCACTGAATCAGAAAATTGCCAGGTGGTGAAGGATGTGAGTGGTCAGTGACAGAATAGCCCATGTCCTGCGAGAGATCCCAGGAGAGCGACCAATGTGGAGTCCACGGGTGTGTGGAGGAAAAGCCCAGTGGAACAAGGGGAATGGTCTTCCTTCTGTCCTAATGTAAACTCTGCCATGGGGCTCCCTCTGGATCTCCGGTGGCAGACATGCTCTGCAGGATGGGGAGGGCACCAGACAGCAGGGAGGATTCTGGGAAAGCAGTGGCTATTCAGAACATCCTCGGACCCTGGAAGGCCAGGCTGTCCAGCCCCACCTCACACAGGCCAGGGCCTGGAGGGCCAGTTCCCTGGAGCAAAGATGAGGACACCTGGGGGCAGCGGGAGACATAGAGGACACTGGGACCCAGAAGAGTCATTTAAAATATCTACCCTAGTGGCATAAGCCCTCTCTTGTGATTCAGCTCCACTCTGCATATGTGAACACATATGCACACCAGCACAAACACACACACACATGCGCACAGCCTAACACAGACCGAAAATTCCTGGCCCCGGTGGCAACATGTGGGTGGGCTTGTCAGATCACCCCTTCAGCCTTTGAACAAGAGGAGGTGATGTAAGGACGGATAAGCCCAATGTCAGCACTAATCCCGGCAGGTACTAATGATATAATTCCATTTCAAAAAGCAGTCTATCCCGTGGAATACTGCCGCAGGTGCCCCGCGGGAGGCAACTGGCACACGGCTTCCTCTTGGGGGCCGGGGACAGAACTGGGCTGGAGTCACGCTCGGGGCGAGTGAACAGAGCTCACCGCATGAGAAAGTTGAGAAGAACACTAGGCCCCGCAGCTGGCAGGAGCACGGAGATGCATTCAGGGTCCCATATGGGCCTGGCAATGTCTAAGAAACAGACACGGTGGCGTTCACGTGGATCCACACGTGGATGTGGCAACACACACAGGTGTGTAACAGGTAGGTCTTTGCAGAAGGACGTTTTCAAAATGACACAATCTAACTTCTTTTGTGCTCGATGTATGTGGTGAGAAGCACAAGCTTTCCTCTAAGATGTGAAAGCCACAGCCACATCATGCTGTCGTGTGATATGGGAGCCCCTCTGTTGGACAACAGGGCTGTCCTGGCCTGTCTTGGAGACTTCTGGCCTCTGGGACGTGGGCCCTCCAGCAGGAGCTAGCCAGTTGCCAGCTATTACCTGCAGGACATCTCCAGACCCTTGTATTACATTGCTAAGGATGCGGGAGGGCAGTCTCCGGATTTCAGCATGACTGCTTTGTTTCTGCTGCCCCCTGGTCCCTCACCACTTCTTGCCCTGTGTGGTTGGGAAGCCGGACAGGGAAGTAGGCAGGCGGCCACACAGATGTGGAACCCCCAGGTCCCCCTATCCCGGAGCCACCTCAGCACTCTGGGCCTCCCACTCTCACCTCCCAGTCACGGGGACCCACCCTTCTCAGGCCACCAGCTCTGAGTTGCCAACAGAGGGCACATCTGGGAGGAGGCTGGTGCCAGCCAGCTCAGCCACTCCAAAGTGGGTGCCTTGACTGCATGTGTAGAGCTCAAATCTCATAAACAAACACGCGTCCTGCCTTCTGGAAGGTAATTTGAAGTCTCTTCTTGTCTTATCAACAATACTGGTTTTCACTCCACCCTACCCCCAATTTGTCAAATGGTCATTATTCTTTGCAGAACCCAGGCTCCAAGAACTCAGAAAACTCCCTTCAAATGAGCTGAAGTAGGAAAACGCCAGAGCAAAGACAGATTCTGGAGTCTCTAGATCGCAAGAGGTAGGGAGGGCCAGAAGAGGGGCTCTGGGCTCTGGGTTTTTTTGTTGTTGTTGTTTCGTTTTTTTTTGTTTTGGGGGTTTTTTTTTGTAGCCTTGAAACTGCACAGAAATTCCTCTGGTGGCTGAGGAAACTCCTGGCCAGAAAGGGGGCCTGGGAACAACAGGGCCAAGGTCAGCTGCCAAGGAGCAGGGACCAGTGCCGGCCTTGACCTGCCACAGGACAGGGGTGCTGGCAGCAGCAGAAGTCAGGACCAGCTTGTCAGGTCCGGGGTGGAAGGGCCCAAGTGAGCCTCCGCAGGATGGAAACCCTCACCTTGTCACTACATTAAGAGACCTGGACACAAGGGCACTGGCCCATGTGGCCAGTCACCACCCTCCATCCTGGGAGCCCCTGATGCGATTGTACATGTGTTCTGGGCAACCCTACTGTCTGTGCCCTTCGGTGTGCAAACATTTCATGTGAAGCTGTAACAACCAACCGTGGGATTAGCCTAATCACAGGGCAGGCTTTCTTGTTCAAAATCTGAATGGGGGAGGAAGCAGAAACAAAAGCCTTAATTCAAACCCTCGAAGCCCCAGCTTAAAGAGCCCTCCACCTGCCTCTCGAGTCTGAAGGCCCCTGATCCGCTCCCCAAAGGGGAACACACAAAATGAGGGCCTCAGAGCGGGCACCTGGCTCCTTGGCAGCCCCACCAGTGCAGGAAATGCCAGGCGGGCTGCCGAGCGCAGGTGCCCCGGGAAGGCCATGGGCGTGGGGCAAGGCCTCCTCCCCAGTGGGGGCTAGCTCCAGGCTTGCCTGGGATCTGCCAGCCCCATCCCACCTATCTGGGTCCGACACTGGGCCCACCTGCGCCCAGCCAGAGCCTCTCTGTTCTGGCCTCTTAACAATGCCACCCCGAGTTGTTGTTTTCCTGGTTGTCTTCCTCCCAGCGGCCCTCGACACACCCGGGAGAGAACTTTACGGGATGGCAGACAAGTTGCAGGCAGAGAGCTTGTCTCCCTTTTGCTGGACACAAGGTGTCACACCAAACGAACATGGGTATTAAGCAGGAAATGAGAAAAATTCACAGCAAGGAGGTTTTCCAACCCAATGGCTGTGGTTCTTTGCAGGATAAAATTTTATCCTTCCCTTTTGTGCTCAGGGAAAGAGAAGAATGATCATAATACCTAATCAGCTTCCAGACTTGAAATAAGGGTCCAAAAAAAAAATGCTCTTTCTAGGACCAGGTCTGACAGGCAGTATAAGGTCAGCCTAAGTTAAAGAAACACCCTGCTGCACAGAGCTCTGGGCCACAAGGAAAGAGCAGCTGTGGAAGGCAGGACACTCTTTGGCCGGCAACTGGGAAGAGTAGTGAGTGTATCAGGCCAGCATGGGGGAAGAGCTGCCCCAGGTAGCTACAGTCTCATTCAAGTCCTCTGCTGTCAGAGAAAGGTGATGGCACTGGGGTCACCCCCAAGCTGCCAGCTCAGAGCCCAGCTGTGCAGAGAGCTAGCCTGCAGACCTGGAGTGAACCCCAGGCGGGCGTGCTGACCAGCTGGGCTGGGGAGCTGAGGGGGTGTGGAGCAGAGTGACCCCGGTTCCCCACCCTTAGGGCACCTAAACTGTTACAGGCGGTGGAGACCTGAAGATCCTGGCCCGGGGAAGGTTGGGAGGCCAGGCCCAGGTCCCAGCCAGGATGCCCAGGCCCAGAGGGCGTGGAAGAGGTGGTCCTCCAGCTGAGTGAGCCAAGATCACCAGGCCATGGGATCAAAGGTGGAGTCGATATTCTCTGGCCTGCCTCCTTGAAGGCACTGTGGGGAGCTGGCCTACCTTTCTCCCTTCCACCTGCCGGGGAGTCGCCGGGCTGGACATCTGGGACACGCAGATGCCGTCTCTAAGCCTCCCCATGAAGGGCAGCGCACTCCCTTTGCACCCCCACTTCCTCCCCTGGTGGTCGATAATTTCTGGAAGTGACCATTATTCCCCTGATTGTTACTTTTGAAGGGGCTCCCTGCTCCCTGCCCAGGGGACCCTGTTCTTCCCCCAGAATCTTCCTTACTTCTTCAACCTGTGCCAGCCACAAAGCTGGCATTCGGGTGGCTGAGGCTGAGTAGATGCCAATCTTGTGGTCCCATTTCGGGCCGAGGGTGTGGCTCCAAGGGTCTGGGGCACCAGGGCTCCCCCAGCCCCAGCCTGGCCTCCGAGGGCCCTGCTCACAGACTTGGGAGCTCATGCTGCATACAGTGGAGGTTTCCATACATGATCTGTCACTTTGGGTGCCAAGCCGGGCACCCAGCCATGTCGTGAAGACTATTTCATTCTTCCCAAAAGCCGGGCTTGAGCTTCATCATCCCCTCTCTGCCATCTCTCTAGCCCTGGGCTCCCCAAGGCTGGATTCAAGCAAAGCAAGACAGTGGGGAGGGGCTCCTCACATGTCTGGGAGGCACAACACCTCTGTGGCCACTGGGGTCCGTGCCTCAAGGGGACAAAGATTTGGAACAACCAAAGGAGGCTGAAGGGCTGTGGGCGCCCCCGAGGGCTACTGGCCCCTGTGCTCCACTTGAATGCACCCCAAAAGGTTTCGATGCTGCCCATGCCCCATCATGGGAAGGGATGGAGGGAGGAGAGCCCATGTGCATGCTGCAGAGCACACAAGGGACGCGGGGCCAGCCATGCCCCTCGGGAATCTCTGATGGGATCGTGGGGAGCTGACTGGTGGGGACCACACTCGCTGGGTACCCTCTACCACAGGCCATGCCTCCCGACGGGACCCAGCGGAGATGCCCCACCCGCTACAGGAGGCACGACAGGGCCAGGGGGCCAGCCCTCAGGTCCATATTAATTTCAGCTCCATTTTAAAGGCGAGTTAAAATAAACACAGGGAATATTTATAAGGCAAATAAATCTGGCAGAAACAGCCCCTCCAAGTGTGAGTGGAGGCCTCCCCCTCAGCCCCAGCCCAAGCTGATAAAATACAGAAATGCTACTGTAGACCCTCCGGGCTTATTTTGACTGCAGGAGAGGAATGCAGCATGTAAACAGTGCCTCCCATATCACACTGTTACAACTTGCATTAACGGCACCGGACAAAAGCCGCATTTTCACAGAAGCATCGTACAGGGATATATCTCCAGCTTAATTTTTTAAAAAAACCATTTCCTCACATAAATCATGCTCAGAACGAAACGGGTGACTGATACATTGCAAACACTTTTTTTTCTTCAACAATAACATACCTAGATTCCTTCTAAACGAAAGAGCTTTTTTTTTTCCTTTAAAAAAAATTTTTCTAAATGTTTTATTTCTGAAGAAAATAAACACAGTGCTTGCTCTCCTGGCCTAAAGATCTGGGGTGGTGTCTTTGCGGCCTGGCTGCCCTGACTGTAAGGTTGCGGAGGAAGGGACCAGGCCCTGGGCCACTGCGCTGAGCACCGGTGGCACACCGGCGCGCCTGGGCCTCCCAACCTCCCCAGCCCAAGTGATGGCCCAGGCCAGCCTCTCTGCGTACTCAGCCTCCTGTGAGAGTGGCTTGAGAGGCGATCACTGCAAACTGACCCCTTCCTGGACACGGAGACAAGAAAACAGCAAACAAAGGAAACAACAGAAGATAGAGGAACTAATCTGATAGAAGACCGGGATTCAGCAAATGTTGGCCTTTGGTTACAGGCTAAGGTGACCGAAGTGCACGGGGGCCTCAGACAGGACACACACTCCAGTGGCAGCTGGAGCTGTCTGAACCACAGCTGGAGGACCACTATGGAGAGGCTCAAAGAACGGGTCTACACTCCACCCACAGCAATCAGTGCAAAAGAAAACTGAGGAGATCTGAGGCCAGGGCTAAGCACTTGGGCCAGTAATACAGGAAAGTCAGAGTCAGAAGCCAGAGTGGGACTGGACTCCACTCAGGGACGGAGCTTTCTCACTGGCTTGTGGGGCTGTTGGTCAGTGACACCGGAACCCTAGCAGCCCGGGTGCCAACCCGCCCTGACACACCATACCACACACCACACCAGCATGCTACACCAAACATGAACTGCCGACACCCTAAGAATGTAGAGGAAAATGCGACCTATGGAAGCCCTGAAGGAAAACACAAGGGCTCTTTTTTGAAAGCTATCTTGGGGGTGGAGCAGGCCTTCCTGAACATGCAATAAATCTAAAAGCCATTAAGTGTAAAGAAAGATCTAAGGTAGGTTAGGAAAAAAAAATAAAAAATAAAAAACCATTTGTACACCACGCAAGTGAAATGACATGACAAGCCAAGAAAACGTGCGGTCAAAATGGCCTGAGATCACAGCCGGAGCCCGCGAAACAGCTGGAAGATAAGGAACAGATAAGAAAAAAGAAAAACTCGATAGAAAGTAGGCCACGGACCAAGTTGACAGCAACACACACACACACGCACACGCACACGCACACTCTCACACACTCATGCACTCACAGACACACTCAGTTTTAAACGGCTAGTAAATACATGAAACGACGACTAAAAATAGCAAGGGCAAATAGACTCAAGGTCACATTTAACCCCTTAGCGAGCTAAAGATAAAAGAACAGATAACCCAGACAGTTCAGCATCAAGGAAAAAAGTGATCAGTGTCACAGCATGAAAATTACGAACTTCTATATGAAATAATATCACCAAGTAATTGTGGAGGGACGAACTTCTGTATGAAATTATTTCTGTATGAAATAATGTCACCAAGTAATCGTGGAGGGACCACACATGCCTTGGGCCAAGTCAGCGTGAGCTTGACCACACTCATTGGAGGGACCACACATGCCTTGGGCCAAGTCAGCGTGAGCTT
This sequence comes from Mustela lutreola, assembly GCF_030435805.1. Classification (NCBI taxonomy): domain Eukaryota; kingdom Metazoa; phylum Chordata; class Mammalia; order Carnivora; family Mustelidae; genus Mustela; species Mustela lutreola. Next base: position 62,533,380 of record NC_081300.1, on the reverse strand, counting down.
GACCACACTCATTGGAGGGACCACACATGCCTGGGGCAGAAACAACTGCCGTTTACCCCTGCCCCTAGAGCAGGAGGAGACGCTCCTTCCTGTTTCCCCGCTCATGAAAAAGCTGATGGCCCAGCCCCGTTAGGGGGAAGTGGGGAGCAGGCAGAGGTGTGCCTGGAAATGGGGGACAGCCCACCAGGAGGGAGCACCTGCTAGCAGGACGTGGGAAGCCCTGTACCTGGGTTCTCTGCTTACAGGACAACCCCCCCACCCCCGACAGGTATGTAAAACACGTAAGACGCATTATGCCAGCAGATAAGATGCACACCAAAGGTGTTCACTGCAGCATTTCATAACGCCGACAAAAAAAGCCTAGTGAGACACTCGTGAGTGGTGGGAAGATAAACTAGAGCACATCCACTCAAGGGAATCAAGCCCTGACCCCAGCCAGAGATGCCTCAGGAAGTGGGAAACATCGAGGAGGAGAGCACATGCATGCCCGTTCACACACACTGCCCTGTACATACACTTGTGCCCACACAGCCATCCTCCCTGGCACACTTTTCCACCTGTATTTTGTCAAAGCCAAGTCCCAAGGCAGCTGACGACAAAGCCTCTGCTGCCCTCTGGTGGCCATTCCAGTCCCTGAGAGCACGGTGTCCCCCAGCCGCTACTCCCAGGGCCTGTGTGGACCTGGAACCCCCCATGGTCTGCTCTGTGGGGACAGGAAATGCATTTAGTGCATTAATACCCACTCAGGGAGTGTAAAACTGCTCACACACTGCACGTCTCATTTCCTGGGCTACAGTTTCTGAGAACTTTGGAGACTTTGCTGCTTTTCAGAGAAGCCCAAGTTTCACGCCAGGGGAAAGGGGATGTTTAATCAAGGCCTGTAGAAAGGCCAACGGATTTCCCAGATGACCTGGCCTTACTTTCTCCTCCTGGAACATCCTTCTTCTGTGATGTCCCTGATGGACCCACTGGAAGCCTGCGGTTCCGGGAACCCTGTTTGAAAACCACTGCCCGAGATAGTGGCTGGTCCATTTGGTAATACACGGGTCATCACTTCCAAGACAGGCAACAGCCCCACCAAGGGGGCACAAACACCATCCTCCCTGTCTGTAGACAGGAAAGAATGCACTAGGGAGAGAGGACCAATGTGTGGTTCTGAATGGCTCTGATGCTTGGAAACCGTGAACAAAAGAGGATCAACAGGGACACCTGGGTGGCTCAGCCATTAAGCATCTGCCATCAGCTCAGGTCACAATCCCAGGGTCCTGTGATTGCGCCTCGCATTGGGCTCCCTGCTCAGCAGGAAGCCTGCTTCTCCCTCTCCCACACCCCTGCTTGTGTTCCCTCTCTTGCTGTGTCTCTCTCTGCAAGTAAATTAATAAAATCTTTAAAAAAAAAAAAAAAAAAAAAGATCGCCATTAAGGCACACATGGGGTCTTACGTTTTTCCAGGGGATTCCTTCAGCCAGAAGAGGTCATCACTTGTAATTCCATATTCCAGGGCACCTTCGATCTATCCGGGAAAAAAAAAAAAAAAACAACGGTCAGCATGAGAAGAGCGTCACTCAGCCTGTCCCCAGAGACTTTCCCTTCAAAGAAGATGACCACTTCATAGACACAACTCAAGCAGAACCACCCCAACCCACCCCTGGGGGTGCGCCCCTGCTCTACACACTGACCATCAGGTTGTGGCCTCTAAGGACAGGTGACCTGGGTTTATCTGACTAGGAGCACCATGAACTTTCTGGGCAAAGCACCCAGCACTCCTTGGCTGTTCGAGGTGGCTGGGAGCCGGTGTGGGGCCCGCAGCTTTTTCCTCCCTGCTCTCCAGGGCCTTGTCCTTGATCCAGACGCTAGGCTCAGGGAGGGCAGCAGGGAAGTGGAGGGTGTGGAGGGGCAGGCCGGCCCCAAAGGGCCTGATGCTCCTGGGCACCCTCGAAGGAGCCCAGAAATTGCATGGACTCCCCTCATTCCCAGCAGAGCCTGAGGAGGGGCTGCTAAGCAGGTGGGGGAGATCCAAGGACCAGCGTCCTCTCCGTGGCCCAAGAGAGTAAGAACAATAAGATGTGCTGGTGGAGAGGAAGCGGGATGCAAACAGTTTATGATTCCGATTGGCAATAAAAATAAAGTCAGGAATTTCTCGGGTTTGTGGAAAGAAAACCAAAAGGTCTAGAAATCAAAGGGACTAAAACCCAAGCAAGCCTTGGCAGGCACCCAGGGAGGAGGTGGTGGGGGTAGGCGGTAGGAGAGCAGAGCAGCCACTGAGCTTCCTTCCCCGGGGCCAGACAGCTCCTGCTCTATCCCCTGCTGGCCCGGGGAGATGCAACGGCCGCCTAGGCGAGGTCCAGCAGGCTGGGGCCCAGATGGCCGCCCAGCATCTAGGAGCAGACTGTGGCCTTCGGGGCCATTATGCGGAACCAAGGTAGGCCTGGCTGAAGGGTGAGGGGTCGCTTATGGCTGCCCACCTCTGTCGGCAGTTACCTTGAACAATAGCACTCCACCACCCGACAGAGCCAAGCAAGCCAGCCAAGGGCCCTCTCTGTGCACAAGCCACCCATCCCCTCCGGAGGCCACTCTTGCGGGCCCAACAGCTGGAGGCAGGCATAGTGTTCCTCTGAGGACCAGAGTGTGCCTTTTCCACCATACCCCCTCTGTTCCCTGTTTCCAGAGAAAGCACAGAACCAAAAGGGGAGGCTTGGGATTTGGGCATCTGAGGAGAAACAGAACCAGTGCCTTGTTCTTCCGCCATCTGGAGGCAGAAGTGGCCTCTAGGCCCAGGGAGTCTGTGTGCCTCGTGCACTTTGCTGCAGCCTGTGTGGAGGCTCAGGGCTTGTGCTGTCTGCTTCCCAGGGCCCCTGGAAGACCCATGAGGATATGTGGCCTTGGCCAAGCCCCTTCCTGCTTCCCATCCCCCTCTCCATGACCTTGATCGTATAGCCCCTTCCTTAGCTCCACCTGCCTTGTGGGAGTGAGGGCAAAGCAGCGCCCTCACAGAAGACTGGGCCGGTAAGGGGGACGCAGGCATAAAACAGTGGTGCAAGGACCTCCCAGTGTTCACCCTTCCATAAAAACAGCCAGACAACTAACAACAGTCAGATTCAACTTGTAGAGTACTCCAGAAATGAACCAAAAGGCTGCGACAACACAGGGAATATTTAGTTAAGAAAAATGGCTGAAACTTGGTAAGAATGGTGAGTTGTGGTGTTGTGACAGACTGTAGACCCATCCCTCAGCACAGCAGCAACCTTGAGCAAGGGTGAGCAACTTAAAAACCATATCGGGGAGAGGCGAGTAGAGCCGGGCTGGAGCCATGACAGAGCTCCTTCCCAGGAAACAGTCATCGGTCGACTTGGCTGGGCTTCCCCAAGAGACCCCAACTCAAAAGGCTGGTCTTCAACCTCGCGTGACCTTGCCCATGGCCAGACACCTCTCTCCAAGAAGGATCTGTCCCGTGATGTATGTCACAGCTGCCCAAGACAATGACAGCAGAAACAAGCAATGCACCATCCCAGAGCTTAAAAGGAAAAGCCAAGGAGTAAGCTGTCCACGGGGGCTTTGAAAAGCTCCTGCACACTCCTGGGGACCTAGAAGGCTGGGTGTAGGCCCTGGGCTGCACACACACCTGGGAAAGGCCTGAGACAACCTGAGTTCTCACTTTTGGCTGGCCTCGGGGCCTTGCTCAGGCAGGAAGTGAGAGCTAAGGCAGAGTTTCTGGCACCTGACTGACGGCCCAAAGCTTGCCCTCAAATGCCTACAGAATCCCTCAGCAAAGACTGGGCCATTTCTCCTGGCGTTTCAGGAAATCTCTATCTAGTTACTCACTGAGCACTAAGCCAACGAGCAGAGACCTCAGTGGCCTCCCTTGACAAAGAACAGACTTTACAAAATCGCTTCAGACATACAATGGCAATAAACAAAACCCTGTAGTGGAGAAAGATTCAGATTTCCAGAATTCATGCGTTACTTTATTTGAACTACTCATTGCTCGAAAATAACAACAAAATTGTGAAATACAAAGAACCAGGAAAGCTTGACCTTCACACGTCATTGGGGGGCAAGGGGGTACGAGAAATGGTGCAGCCACTTTGGAAAACAGACGGCCGGCTCTTCAAAAGGTTAAAGACTATGTTACCATATGACCCATCAACTCTGTTCCTAGGTCTAGAGCTAAGAGAAGTGCAAACTTCAGTCCATGAAAAAACTTGTTCACAGCAGCGTTATTCACAACAGCTCAAAGTGCAAACAACTCGGATGTCCATCAACAGACAAGTGGACAAACAAAATTATGGTCCAGCCACACAATGGCTCGTTATTCAGGCATAGAAAGGAATGAAGGTCTGACCCAGGCTACCACGTGGATGAACCTTCTGCTGAGTGCAGAAAGCCAGGCACAAAGGCCACATGTTGTCTGATTTCATTTATGTGAAGTGCCCAGAATGGGCAAATCTACACAGAGACGGAAACCAGACTAGTGGTTGCCAGGGGCTGGGGAGCCAGGAACATCAGTGACCATTCATGGGACAGGATTTCATCAGGGGCATGAAAATGTTCTGGAATGAGGTAGTAGAGACTGATGGTTGCACAACTCTGTGAATTAACCAAAAGCCCCTGAATCGTACCCTTTCAAAGGTACATTTTATGGTAGGAGAATCTTATGTCATGATGTAGAGTGGGGGCAGGAAGGAGAGGCTTGAGTCCTGGATGTTCCAACACCCTGACGCTGAGGAGAAAAGGAAGAATCGGCAAAGAGAGATAAAGGAGACCAGAAGCAGGGGTGTCCCAGAGCCATGTGAAGAGTGGGGGGATGTGGGAGTCCCTGTTGGCCTGCGTCCATAGAACGGAATTGAGAGAGCATGAGAAGGTGACCAGAGTGAATAAAGAAAAAAAAATTATTTTTTTTTTTTAAAGAAAAGAAAGAGTATGCTGATTAAAAAAAAGAAAGAAAGAAAAGAAAAGAAAAGAAAGAGTAGGGGGTGCCACTGGTGTGGGAAGCGTGAGCCGGGAGACCGTGAACGTGCCCAGGGTGCGAGGTAAGGCTGTGTGCTGGGGACACTCACGTGGGTCGGGTACCTCGGCCGCCCTCCGGTAGCAATGATGATATGCTCAGCCGAAAGCAGAGTCTGAGAATAAACGGAGGAAGCTGTGGTCAGGCAGGTCTGCAGAGGCTGCTGGCAGAGATGCATGCTTTCTAATGACAGCCCCTGCCTTGCAGTGTGCACCCTGGGGCCAACAGCTCAGGGGTCCCTCGGAGCTGGGAGCCTGTCCAGCGTCCTCCAGCCAGGAGGGAGTCCAGCAGGAGGGGGCAGGGAGACATTCTAACTCCAAGCACCCTGCAGCTTACATGGCACCTGCAGGTGTCTCATTGCCTCCAACCCCTGCAAAACTCCGCGAGGGTCTGATCGCCCTGGCGCAGCAGGCAGCTGGGCACTATGTGCCTCTTGGTGATGCGTCTCACCATCCATAAAGCATCATAACCAGCCTCAGAGGGATCTGTGGTCAATTCCTGCCGTGCTCATTACTGAGAACAGCACTGAGGTCAAACAACGCTGGAGTGCTTGGAAGGGTCAACACCACCCGAGCGGAGCCACTCGGGAGAGCCAGGCTCTCACCTCTTTCCCGCCTTTTGAGACACCGCAAACCGTGTGTGCGTCGACAAAGCTGGCCTTGATGTTAAAGTACGTGACTTTTCTGCAAAATTAAAAAAAAAAAAAAAAAAGACTGTTAAATATTTCCTCTGCAAATTAGGCATCACCGATGGGACCAGAGAGGGAGCAGATGGTTAAAAGGCGAGCTCGGGGCCCACAGCCCCCGTCCCCTGCCCAGGCCAGGGCAAGAGGTGAGTGGAGAGTGGCACTGGGAAGTGTGCAGGGGGAGGAGGGCCATGGATCCCTAGAACTGCCAGGACAGAAGCCAGCTTGGGATGGCCCCAAGAGCCCAAGTACAGCCCCGGCGTGTGATGACAGACATGGCTAGGTTTCCCCAGAGTCTAGCCTTGTCACCTGGACACATTCTAGTAGGGAGCAGAGGCCCTCCCTCCCAGTGACCCCCGCCACCCAAACGACCAACTTCTGGGCAGACATGGGATGGTGCCCACCAGATAGGCATCACCCCCTGCCTTTAGGGGATAGTAAGGCTGGAAAACAGGTATGACGAGGACAGAATGCTAGTCAGGTACGTGGTGTGCAGAAACGATCCACACCTCCTAATAATGAAGGCCACTCCATATGGTGGGTTCTTGGCGCCTTTGGTAAGGCTTCCCCACCTCGACTGTACGTCCTCCCCACAGTTGTGCCCTGTGACTCCATTTGCCGCCTGGGCTGTAAGAACCAAGCCCTCACTTACCCCCATGGCCCAGTAACAGCCACACTGTTACTGGCTTCCTTCTGTGGGCACCTCAGAAGGTGGGCTGGGGCCTGCCTGGCACTTGCCTGGGAGCTGCCTGGGGCCAGCAGGAAGCATGGCAGAACCCTGTGCTTCCAACAAACTTCCCTGTGGAATACTGAGCCCCACACAGAGAAAAAGTGGTAGGATGCAGCTTAGCTCCCTGAGGTGGCGGGGGATGGCCGGGATGGGCAGGTGGGTCACTTCTCCCGCTCAGCTGTCCTGGGCTTCATGGGCACAAAATGGCTGCCTACTGCATAGCCCCAGGAAGACTCCTTGGAGCCCAGCGCATAGTGCTCACATGAAAGCCACCAGACCTCAGAGGTCACACTGTCCCCTCCATGACGTGCACAGGCAAAGGGCAGAGCTATAGGACTGGGAGCCAAGCCTGGCCAGAGCCGAGTGCAGCATGGGGCACCTCTCCTTCTGGCAGCAGCTCCTTGGGGAGACACTTTGGTGGAAGGAACCATTGGCATCGGGGCTGGGGGAGCCCAGAGGGCTGATGGGAACCGGCCATTTCAGGCCAGAATGATCACGTTGGACGTGGTGAGGTGTGGGGTTCAGAGTATGCTGGCTGGGTATTCTCTTTGCAACAGCAACTTGGGGCTCACTGGGCTCTTTCCACATCACTGTGGTCGATCCTGCCAGAAGAAAGGTCACCTGCCTCGAGGAAGGCATCGGCCACCAGGATGGCCCTCTCTGCGCCCCCACTCTCTGGCCTTTGGACTCCGTAGCGCCAGCCCCAAGCATGCCTCCTCCCTGGTGTAGACCCAGGCTCCGGCTGTCCTGCCAACATGCCCCTCACCACCACCACCACCCCCGCTACTCCAGGCTCTGCTGGTGCCAGCTTACAGGCCGGCCTTTCATTCCCAGGGCCCTGGCCCCATCCGCCCTGCACGCATACATCCCACCCCACGGGCAGGGACTTCTTGTCTTGTCACTGCCGGGCCTCTGGCGAGAGAGTGCCCACAAAGGAAGGAAAGGTCCCCAGAGAGGGTGGGAGGGCTGACCAAGGCCTCAGTACCTATCCTGCAGCTGGACCCGGTGCCCCCAGTTCAGAGACTTGACATGGTTCTGCACGGCCTCGGCCATTGTCGCCCTAGGAACACACAGGACAGGTCAGAAACCGCCACAGGAGCACGAACTGCTGAGTCCCACAACACATGAGGAGATGCAAACAGCGAGGAGATGCAAATCCCGAGAAACAAGCTGATTCTAAAGGTGGAGAAACGTTGGGCACCTGGGTGGTTCAGCTGGATATTGGAGAAGTGACTGCCTTTGGCCCAGGTTATGATCCTGGAGTCCTGGGATCGGGTCCCGCATCAGACTCCCTGCTCAGCGGGGAGTCTGCTTCTCCCTCTGACCTTTCCCCTCTCATGCTCTCTCTCTAACATATAAAATCTTCAAACAAAAAATAAAAATAGGGACGCCTGGGTGGCTCAGTTGGTTGGACGACTGCCTTTGGCTCAGGTCATGATCCCAGAGTCCTGGGATCGAGTCCCGCATCGGGCTCCCAGCTCCACGGGGAGTCTGCTTCTCTCTCTGACCTTCTCCTTGCTCATGTTCTCTCTCATTGTCTCTCCCTCAAATAAATAAATAAAATCTTTAAAAAAAATAAAAAATAAAAAATAAAAATAAAGGTGGAAAACATGACATCTATGCCCACAGCCACTGTCTCTGTCCTGGGTCTGGGCCTGTGGGCCTTGGGCCTCAAGGAAAACGGGGGCCTTGGGCCCCGTTTGGGCCCCTCCATCGGGACACATCAGCGGCCCTGAGTCTCAGTCATCTGAGCACCACTGAGGGGCCTGTGTGCAGCTTGGAGCAGACCTGGTGCCACCTGCGGAAGCTCCATCAATTTCTCGCTGCACACTAGTGGCCCCTGGGCCTGGACCATCCCTTGTGAGGGTGTCCTATGTGCACAGGACCTTTGAAAGCATCCCGGGAGACACAGCAGCCCCCGATCAGCAGTGATAGCCAAAGTGCCTCCAGACTTTTCAAAATGTGGGGAAGGGGGTCGCCCCTTGGTTAGTGTTCCTGTCTGGTAGCTGACTTCCATGAGGGTTAAGGGGGCAGCAAACCTCCTCCCCCACCCTCTTCCCCCACCCCAGGAGCACAGAAGTGAGGGGAATGGGCAGGGCTCCTCACCAGTCATGCGGGACCGGCTGGAGGGCCCAGCCATAGTGGGGGGCATCTCGGACCATGCCCCCTAGCAGCGCCGCCTGGTGCATCAGCTTCTTAGGGATGCAGCCAACATTCACGCACGTGCCACCGAGGCCCCACCTGGTACCTGGCAGGTTGGGAAGACCCTACTTAGATTCACATTCGGGGTCTGGAAGGCTCTCCTGCTCCTCTCCAGCCGGGTAAGAGTCCTTTTAGCTGTTGTAACTCAAGCGCGCTCCGGGTGAACCCTGCCCTCGAAATTTAGTCTCCATGACTATAGTCAGAGTGGTCTTTAAATCGCAAGACTTTAAAGTAAGGGCAGCTGACTTGCCAAGGAGGACACTGGCCAGAGATCCCAGGCAATGGTGGCGAAGCGTTCCGGGTTCAGCTGCCACCCCCATAGGTAAACCAGGACCCCATCCTCCTGCTCCCCCAGGACAGACGGCTCCCTTCCGGGGCTACCTACCTCGGGGGGAAGGCTCCACGTAGTCTACCACGGCCACCTTCTTTCCCAGCTGAGCAGCTGGAACGACAAGAGAAGCGGGAGGGTGGGGAGCTGCTTTGGGGCTGGGGCTGAGGACCAGACGAAGGCAAGGAAGGAGCCTCCTACCAACTCTGCGCCTGGTCTCCCCCGCTGTGTGCTGCCACGTGGCTGTGCTGTCCACGGTGAGACCCCGTGGGGCTTCTCGACTGCAGCCTTCATCCCACCCACCACAGCGCCAGGACCTAGTGGGACACCCTCCCTCCTTCATAAGCCTACTACCGCAGCACTGGGCCCAGCCCTCCCTTACCTCCTGCCACAGCCGGGTCCAGCCCAGACATTCCGCAGGAGCCCAGTGCCCACCTGGTGCACACTAGCAGGCATCACAGGGCACCCACGCACCGAGAGAGGCCCCGGACTCAGAGTTTCCCCTGGCTCTCTCCCCAAGCCCTCCCAGTGGACTCGCTCACCTCCTCTGGTCCCCACCAGACATCGGGGGGGGGGGGCTCCCACCCAAGATCTACTCTTGTGGGTATTTGCTGCCTCATTCTCAGGGTGAGGAATTGAAAGTTCTGAAGTCAAATGGCACGTACAGAGTCAGCCAACTTCCAAAGGGGGAGGGAGATCTGGGTTCCAAACTGCACCTCCTGCCTGGAGTCTTCTGGCCTCCCCCACTGGCTGCCACCAGGTTCCTCCCAGGGCCACGAGTCCCAGGTGTTAACCCTGTCACCAATTAGCCTGGGTTAATCGTGGGGCTTCCCCTTGGCTTGCCTGGGGAGCTGCACTGTGAACCTGGGCTCTGGACTTGACTGCCCCCAAGGGCATGCCTGACTTAAACTTCGTGACCCATGAATGTTGGACAAACTACAGAACGCTCTTGATCCATAGTCATCGACCAAGAGCAGAACAAAGTTTTAGAAGCCTTCACATAAAAACCCATTTCATTTGACTGACCAATAATGGGACTGCAGTGATTGCTTTAAAAACTCCAGCCAAGGGAGTACCTGGGTGGCTCAGTCGGTTAGGCATCTGCCTTTGGCACAGGTCATGATCCCAGGGTCCTGGGATGGAGCCCTCCATCGGGCTCCCTGCTCGGCGGGAAGCCTGCTTCTCCCTCTCCCTCTGCCTGCCACTCTGCATACCTGTACTCTCTATCTCTCCATCAGATAAATAAAATCTTAAAGAAAAAATCCAGCCAAGGGGACTCTTCACACATGCCAAGGTCTGTCTTCCACAGCTGACTACAATGGAGCATCAGGGACTAGATTTATCCTTGCATCCGAGACAACCAAAGATCCAGAAGAAATACATAAAATAATGCTTTCAAGAAACTGAACATCAGAAGACTAAGGAGAGTGATTCTTGGATGATGGGAAATAAATACGGTGATGCAGCATGGGGAGGAGGCCCAGGCAGAGTCCACTAGACTCCCTGGCTGAGGAGAGGGCTGGGAGACTGGGGAGACCGAGGCAGCCAGAGCTCCAGGCATGGAGGACCAGAGAGGAGAAAGCTGTCCAGAACCCCAGATAGCTGATCGGTACATGTGCGTGAGGGAACTACAGTGGCCCGGAAAGAACCATTCAGAAAGACTAGAGGACAAAGTACTCACACAGGGCAGGAAGTAGTGCCTGTTCCCAGAAGCCAGACTGGAGAAAACACATAATTTCTGGAGAGCAGGGTAAGTACTAAGGTCAGACCCTAGTCACTGAGAACAACTGGGCCCAGCTCCAGACCCACTGAACAAATCTTAAGTGGAAGACGCAAAAGGATCAAACTCTCTTCCCTGCATCCCAGAACATGCTCGAAAATGTATCTAGGAATCTAAAAATATCCAGAAGCCAGGAAGAGAAAGTCCAAAGTATCTGGAATTCAATAAAAAATGACCAGGCATGCAGAGGAGTGGGAAAAGATAAGACCCAAGGGAGAAATAATCAGTCAACAGAAACTGGCCAAGAACTGACACAGATTTAGCAGAAAAGAAGTAAAACAAGTATTGTCACTGTATCCCACATGTTCGAAAAGTTCAGGAGCACCATGGAAGATACAAGAAAGGACCCAAGTCAAATCTGTAGATATGAAATTACAAGAGATGAAAAAATATATCACATAGGATTAATGGTAGATGAGACCTCGCAGAATCTTTTATTAGTGAATTTGGAAACACGGGAATAGAAACTCTTCAAAATGAAGAGAATGTCCAAGAGCTGAAGGGAAACTTTGAGTAGCCTACATATGTGTGATTGATGTCTCCAAAAGCGAAGGAGAAAAGGAAGGACGGGAAAATTCCCTGAAGAAATAATGGTTGAAAATTCTCACAACTTGATGAGAATGATCAACCCACAGACCCAGGAAATTCAGTCAACTCTAGCAGAAAAATAATTAAGAACTACACCAAGGTTAAAAAAAAAAAAAAGAACTACACCAAGGTTGCACCCTCTTTAAATCACTCAAAACTGGCACCTGGGTGGCTCAGTGGGTTAAGCCTCTGCCTTTAGCTCGGGTCATGATGCCAGGGTCCTGGGTTCGAGCCCCGCATCGGGCTCTCTGCTCAGCCTGCTTCCCCCTCTCTCTCTGCCTGCCTCTCTGCTTACTTGTGATCTCTCTCTCTGTCAAATAAGTACATAAAGTATTTTTTAAAAACCACTCAAAGCCAATGAAAAGAGAAAATCCTGGAAACCACCTAAGACAAAGAGACACATGACAAAGGTACAGAGATAAAAAGGGCAGCAGATGACACGGGAAACAACATAGTGAGAAGCCAGGACAGCAACATCTCTAAAGTACTAAAAGAAACTAAGAAAAACTGTCTACCTTGAATTTTCCAGCTAGAGAAAATATGTATTTTTTAAAGATTTTTATTTATTTGAAAGAGAGAGAGACACCATGCTTGAGCAGGGGGAGGGGCAGAGGGAGAGGGAGAGAATCCTAAGCAGAGGCCATACTCAGTGCACAGCCCCACGCAGTGCCCTGAGATCACGACCCTTAGATCATGACCTGAGCTGAAATCAAGAGTCGGATGCTTAACCGACTGAGCCATCCAGGTGCTGCCCACACACCTGCCTCACCAAGAAAATACCTTTAAAAAATAAAGGCAGGGGCACCTGGATGGCTCAGTGGGTTAAACCCTCTGCCTTCAGCTCAGGTCATGATCTCAGAAGCTTGGGATCGAGCCCCACATGGGGCCTTTCTGCTCAGCAGGGAGCCTGCTCCCCACCCCCTCTGCCTGCCTCTCTACTTACTTGTGATCTCTGTCAAATAAATCAATAAAATCTTTTAAAAAATAAAGGCAAGATAAAGATGTCCTCAGACATACAAAAGCTGAAAGAATCCATTATTCTTAGAGCCATCATACAAGAAATGTTCATGGACATCCTCAGGGTAGAAGAAAAATCATGCCAGACGGCAACTCAGATCTATACACAGGAAAGGGCACCAGAAATGGTGACTTCTCGTTAATCTTTCTAGAAGGTAACTGTTTAGACAAAATATAACAATGGGTTATGAACCTCATAACATGTCAAAGTAAGACGTATGGCCACATGGGATAAAGGCTGGGAAGGGAGATGTGCAAACAAGCAGCCATCGCAAGGTTCTTGTACTATACGTGCATTGGACCATATCATTTGCAGGTAGACCGTGAAGAGTTCAAGATGCCTTCAGCAAACCCCCAGGCAACTACCTAGCACCATATTTGTTACGTGAACCCGAGATGGACTAGAGGCCCAAGTGTCAGGGCTGAAACTGGAAAAGTCTTAGGAGGAGACATGGGTATACATCTTTGTGAGCTTGTATTAGACAACTGCTTCTCAGATACCAAAAACATGGCAAAAAGGCAACAGGTAAACTGGACTTTAATCAAAATAAAAAATGCTTGTGCTGCAAAGAACACCGTCAAGAAAGTAAAAAGATAATCGAAGGAATGGAAGAAAGTATTTGCAAATCACATGTCTGAGAAGGGTCTAGTATCCAGACTATGTTTATGTAAGAATATGGAACATATGTATATGAGCTCATGGAGCAGTCATGAAAACACAAATAACCCAATTTCAAAATGGGCAAAGCTGGGGCACCTGGCTGGCCCCAGTGGGGGAGCAGGAGATAGGGGCCAATTCGAATCCTCCGACAGTGCTGGTGGGAATATAAAATTCCCAAAAGTGAAAACAACTAAATGTCCATCAATGGCCAAGTGGATAATAAAATGTGGTATGTCCATGCAATGGAATGATATTCAGCCATTAAAAAAAAGTGCCAGCATACACTCTGTTGTGGACGAATGCTAAAAACAGCACGCTAAGACCACCTATTTGTATGAAATGTCCAGAATAGGCAAACCCATAGAAAAAGAAATCAGATTAGTAGTTGCCTGGGGCTGAGGGGTAGAGGGGCTGAGAAGTGGATGCTACGGGGTACAGAGCAGTTTTGGGGAGTGATAAGAATGTCTACAACTGATATGATGGTTTTACAACTCTGTGAATATACTAAAAATGACTGAATTATGCACATTACATGAATGGATAGTATGGTATGTGACTTAATCTCAAAAAATGATATTAGAGGGGCACCTGGGTGGCTCAGTTGCTAGGTGTCTGCCCTCGGCTCAGGTCATGATTCCAGGATCCTGGGATCAAGTGCCGCATCGGATTCCCTGCTCGGCGGGGAGCCTGCTTCTCCCTCTCCCACTCCCCCTGCTTGTGCTCCCTCTCTCACTGTGTCTCTCTGTCCAATAAATAAATAAAATCTTTTTTTAAAAAAGCTATTTGGAAACATATGAAACACATTAGGGACAAATCTGACAAAAGCTTTAAGTTGAAAACTACAAAAGGTTGTAGAAATATATGAAAAAAAATACCTAAAGAAGAAATATACTACACAACCTAGCAGCTCTACTTTTAGGCATTTATCCAAGAGAACTGAAAACACGCATCCACGCAAACACACAACCACAAATGTTCACAGCAGCACCGTTCACAGTAGCCCCAAAGTGCCAACAACCCAAACGTCCTCCTGCCCGTGTACGTGAACAGACAAAACATGGTGTATGTGTACGACAGAATGCAGATCAGTGATAGAAGGGAATGAGCCCCGGACACACACAGCATCACCAACGAATCTCAAAAACAGTTAGGCTTCGTGAAAAAAGCCAGAGAAGAACACATATGACATGGTTTCATTTATGCAAAATTTTAGAAAATGCAAACTAATCTGCAGTGAGAGAAAGCAGATTATTGGCTGTCTGGGGATGCAGCAGGGAGTGGGGAACAGGAAGGGGCTCCCAAGGTTTGAGGAAACTTTGAGGTTTGTTAGGAGCTGAGTCATGTCCCCTCCAAATTCTTCCCCAGAACCTCAGAATGTGACCCTATTTGCAGACAGGGTCTTGATAGCAGTGATTAAATTAGACTGTGACCATATAGGCGGGCCCTATTCCAATCTGACTGGGGAGCATAAAGAGAGGAGATCGGGGCATAGACATGCAGACGGAAGACCATGTGAGGACCCTGGAAGTGATGGCCATCTGCAAGCCAAGGACGGAGGGCTCAGAAGAAACAATCCTGCCGGCACTGTCATCTCAGACTTCCAGCCTCCAGAGCTGCCCCAGCAAGTGAATATGGGGGTGATGGCTACCTTTGCCAGTGTGATTGTGGTGCTTGGTTCCACAGGTGTGTGCCTATGTCAAAGCGTATAGCAAGTCGTCCGCTTTAAACATGTCTGGTTTGTTTTATGTCAATTATAGCTCAATAATGCTATAGAAAAGGGTGATGATCCACAAGGAGAATGTCGCTGTTCCAAAAAGCAAAGACAGACCTAGGAACCGTGGCAGGTGAAGGGAGATGGGCCTCTGCAGGTAAGACACTGGTGCGGACACAACATCCAGGGCTTTCTTCTGCTGTAAGGGACATCGCTGGGACAACTGGCTGTCTAGACACTGTTTCTTGCGGTGGCTCTGTGGTCCAGTGGGATGAGGACTCGTGTCCCTCTGTGGGCTCCCATCTCAGCTGGGAGACTTCCCAGTTTCCTCCCCTCTGACACAGGCCAGCACTCTCCTTTGCCCCTTGGAGAAGAGTAGTGCACAGCAAATTTCCTTTATGCCGACTAGCCATGATTCTAAAAACCCAGGATCTGGGGTGCCCAGGTGGCTCAGTTAAGCATCGCCTTTGGCTCAGGTCATGATCGTTGGGTCCTGGGCTCCCAGCTCAGAGGAAATCCTCCTTCTCCCTCTTCCACTCCCCCTGCTTGTGTTCCCTCTCTCGCTGTGTCTGTGTCAAATAAATACAACCTTTAACAAAAATAAATAAATGGGGTGCCTGGGAGGCTCAGTGGGCTAAGCCTCTGCCTTTGGCTCAGGTCATGACCTCAGGGTCCTGGGATCAAGCCCCGCATCAGGTCCCAGCTCAGTGGGGAGCCTGCTTCCCCCCACCCCCGCCTCCCTCTCTGCCTACTTGTGATCTGTTTGTCAAATTAGTAAATAAAATCTTTTAAAAAGAAAGGAAGGAGAGAAAGAAAGAAGGGAAATGTCCGAGGGCTGTCCTTTCATGGTCAGGGTACCTGCTCAACTCCCTCTTGTTGCAGCCCTGTTTCTCCCCTGGCTTCCCCCCTCCCTCACCCACATCTGTCTCCTTATCATTTGGACAGGCAAGCAGACAGCCAAGCACTCCTCCAGCAGAGTGCAGAGCCCCACAGTGAAATGCTGGGTCTGTTCCCCACCCAGATTAGTGGCAAACTGCAACGTATGGTTTCCGGACGCCTCTGGGGCCAGCCCTTTCATTCAACCCATCTTCACTGAGCACCCCAGGGTGCCCAGGCCCATCTGGGTGCCCGGTTGAGGAGAGAGAGTAAGACACAGACAGCAGGACAAACCGGGATCTCTGTGGGACATGCCGGGGGCCAAGAATGAGGACAGTGGAGCTGGGGACGGGGACCAGATGGTGAGGCTGTCATTCTAAGTAGGGCCGTCTCAGCAGCAAAGGCTGAAGGAAGGTGAGTGGAGCTAACCAGGCAGGCAAAGAGAAGAAGACCAGGCCAGGCAGACAGCCAGGGCATGGAGCAAGGCCAGAAAGACCTTCAGGAAGCATCTGCAAAACACCGAGGTGCCGAGTGGCTAGAGTAGCACAAGGGAGCAAGGTGTGGGCGGTGGGAGACATGTCAGATGGGTGGGGGCAGATCCCACATGGCCCGGGACTGGAGCCCAGGAGAGCTGGCTAAGACCCAGGCTACCCTCCTGCCTACTAGGTACTGCACAGACACTGTGGAATGGCAGGGAGGAGGGACTGACAAAGGCCCCTGGGGTGACTCTGGCAGGATGTAGGACCCCAGCTACAGAGATAATGCCCTCCACAAAGCCACTCAGGGTGCATCTCCACCCAGCTTCGAGAACAGTACAGCCCTCTTGGGGGGTGGGGGGGCCCTGCCACGCCGGCAAGAGCAGGGCACAGGACACATACCTTCCTTGGCACAGGCCAGGCCGCCAGATCCCCCACCAATCACCAGAAGATCATAGTTCTGCCTGCCTGCGGAGGAAAGGGGGGAGAGGTGAGAGGAAGGGCCAGGACAAGTCTGGGGCACGGATCCCACAAGGTGCCGCATGATTTCCAAAGGGTAAGCAGTTCTGCCCGGTTAAATGTGGTATGGGATCCATGTCGTTGGAGCAAAGCCCGCAGCCCGTGGCGGTCTGGGGTGACAGTGCATCCCACATCCGGGCAGAAGGCAACCTCAGTATCCATCACCGTCGCGAATCTTGAAACTAAGCAACGGCAGGTGAGGTTGGCCCAGGGAGTATCACCACCTTTGCAGCAACAATCAGGTCAAGAAGAAGGTAATTTAAGTGGCAGAATGGCTCTGAACTTAAAATTCGCTGAATATTCTAAGCCAGACGTGGATTAAAACACTTTCCTTGAGTCTGTCTTTCAGTTCCAACAGTCACCTTTTGTTCTACATGAGGAAAAATCAAAAGCAGTCTCTGCATTGGGCAGCACAGCCCGGCCTCTCAGAGTGCCTGGCGCACCGTGAGCCCTGGGATAGAAGGGACTCTGAAATGCCTTTTGGGGTCCCCACGATGTCACCTTGGAGGCAAGGCACTCCCACACCCAGCACAGAGGCTGGCTCACATCTCTGTTGCCCTGCAGAACACTTTCTCTGTCTCTCTTCAGCAAACTGCTGGCAGGGAAGGCAGGCAAGGGACAGCCAGAAAGGAGGAGGGGGTGAGGAAGGGAGTTGGGGGGGGGCAGGTAGGGGAGGAGCAGGAGTGTCCTTAGGTGTGGCCTGTCAGTCAGAGCCCATGACTGAGATACCCAGCACCAAGCACCGGTCCACTCCCTGTAGCGAAAGGAAGAAATCATAGAAAATCATCAGTATGTGGGGAGGGAGGCAAGGGTGCCAGCTGCTGCACTGTATCTAGAGCTGACCATTGCTCCTGGGCCAAGCACCCAGGTCCTGGGATCAAATCAGGCTCTGCCACCCAAGGCCAGACCAGCTGAACTAGGGCCTCAGAAATGAAAAGACTGGGACGCCTGGGTGGCTCAGTTGGTTAAGCAGCTGCCTTCGGCTCAGGTCATGATCCCAGCGTCCTGGGATCGAGTCCCACATCAGGCTCCTTGCTCGGCGGGGAGCCTGCTTCTCCCTCTGCCTCTGCCTTCCATTCTGTCTGCCTGTGCTCGCTCTCTCCCCCTCTCTCTCTGATAAATAAATAAAATCTTTAAAAAAAAAAAAAAAAGAAATGAAAAGACTGTATCTTCCTTTGGGGCCACCTTGACTTTCCTGGTGGGCAAGGCTGTAGAAAATATTCCTGAGGTCTTGTGTTCCTCAGGGACCTCGGCTTTGTAGGTCCCTGCACTCACAGACAGGTCCAGGACTTGAGATCTTGCAAGAACACAGGAACTCCAGCCTAGAGGCGGCCCTGGCTTGCAGCTGACGAAGCTAGGGGAGCTGGCTAAAGGAGCTGTGTCCTGATGCTCAGCTGGTAGCCTGCTGCCACCAGGCCCACCCTGGCTTTGTACCCACTCCATCTGAGGGCACCTGAAATGTGCACACAGGCAAACATGGGACCAAATGGAGCCACAGCTTGGTTCAAACAGCCAGTCCGAAGGAGAACCAATTCCAGATTCAACCCAGAGGGGTCTGAAGAGGCCTCAACTTTTGACAGTTATTCTGGTGGCTTTGATATGAGCCCAAAGAACCGAAGACAAACTGCTGGTTGGAGAGAAGCAGCTGCAGGTTCCCCCAGGGAGCACTCAATTCTGGCTGCTCTGGGCTTGGGGGGGCGGGTGGGGGACGTGAAGCTTTTGCCCAGGACAATACCCCTACCTTCCATTGCAGGTGCTGATGCTGGTCCTTCCTGCTGACAGAGCAGGTCCTGGCTCCAACTGTCCCAGCTCCACACTGTCCCCTCTGCCTACTATCAGCAGAGGGCAGAGCAAGCCACCGAGCTTATCTTTGTGGGTTTGCCCTCCCCAACTGCTGCTCATACCCTGGAGCTCTGACAGTTAGATAAACACTTGGACGAAGACTCTACCTTAAGGACAGGGAAGGCGGATGAAGCAGGTGCTGCTCTGAGAGGGCTACCTGGGGACATACCACTTTAGTGCCTGGGGCAGCCTTCCAGCCTCACCTTCCCCACTGCACATTCTGGGCTCAATCCCAGAAAAGCCTGTCTTCTTTTCGCTCTGAGCCCATCGTCCTTGACTTTTCTGCTCCCTGCAAGCATGACAAGGCCAAGTGAATGGTGCAATACTCTGGGAGGGCCAGTAGAGGCGTTGCGGTGTCCACAGGCATGCTGACCACCTCGGGGAGCCACCTTGGGAGTCCTCCGGTGCTGTCCTCCCCACCGCGCATTCTTTCCTGGTAGCAGGTGTTAGGGGACAGGTGACACCAGTGATAGTGTCATTCTGGTTCCTGTTCTGGAGTGGCATGGGCCACACCCCCAATCCTGGGATGGCATATGTGCCTCCCTGCTCTCAGATGGAAAGCTGGGCTCAGAATCAGACCTTGTGTATGCTTGTTGGGGGCTGGCACTGTGCCCAGGCCCTGTCGGCCCCGACCACTGCAGCTAAGTAAGCTCTAGCCTTGGGGCTTCCTTCCCCTTGCTGCCCAAGGGCCATGGGTATAGAATCTCTGGGGCTGGCCGGCTGGAAACAAAAAAGCTTGACCCCACGGCCATCGTGCTCTGCCACAAGGCCATGGTTACAGTGGCCTGAAAGGCCTTGGACTTGTAACGGCAGCAGCAGCATCTATTACTTGCATCCAATGGGGTGAGGGCCCCACCGCATAGCTGCTATCCTGACCCACGCACCAAGGATGCTTTCAAAGACTGGGGACCTTGGCCAAGGTCCCAAGGGCCAGCAAAGCCATCCTAAGGGCAACATTATCTCCCCTTTTCCTAGGACTCCACAGACCCAAAGCTCCCCAAGGCCACAGCAACACACAGCTTTGCCTTCCCATATCCACTGTCAGCACCATTCCACAGCTGGCCAAGCGCCCTGCCACTCTCCCTCTCACAGCCACCATCTTGGTGAAGGAGGCCTCATCCCTTCTTTGCTCAGGCCCCTCAACACTCGTGCCCCACGGGGAGTCATCCAGGGGCAAGGTCTGGGGGCCAGTTACCAAGCAGGCATGTGGTGGGGAGCACATCACTACATGTGGGGCTGGCCATGTCACCATGGCAAGTGGTGGCCCTGTGACTGGCACTGGGGAGTTCTGTGCTCGCTCTGAGCCCATCTGCTTGGCTAGGCAGCTGACCCCGCACCCAGTCAGTCCCTGCTCTGGAGCGTGGCACCGCCTCCTGAGCCTGGTGCTCTGATAAATGACCCTGGTTTGATTGATGATCCTTGATGGCTCCAGGAGGACAAGCCAGGTACTGTCCCCCACCCCAGGACACCCACAAAGCTCTGCAGACAGCCGGTGCTTGCTGCCCATCAGTTTGCAAGCGTCCCCGCCCCTCAAAGACTCCATGCAGTGCGCCGACTGTGCACCTGCTGGGTGTGGCCACTAGGGTCTCCGGAACGGAGGCGGCCAGGTCTGACTAGTGAGGTCTGCGGGTGATGGCCTCTGGTTACCTCAGGAGGGGAGCCGCCCCCACCATCATCAGGACTATAGTTAATATTGGGCTGAGGGGTGGGGAAGCGAGCACAGAACATTTTACCCAGCAGAACCTCCGGCGGGGTCCCCCACTGTTTCCCCAGCTGGAAAGGGGGTTGGGGTGGGTGGAAGCCGGCAGACTGCTGTCCCAGCCAACTGCTGCTCGCGGGGACACCCCCACGTGGACAACCTCTGGCGGGTACCCCCTGCCCAGTCCGTGCAGAAAGCCCCCTCCCCGCCCCGCCCTACCTGCTGCCCTCCGTGTCGCGCCCCGCACCCCGCCCACCGCCGCCGCCGCCGCAGCAGCAGCAGCAGCAGCCCGAATCCGCCACCGGAAGCGCCCGCCGGCTCCCCGCAGCGCAGCCGCCATCGCAGCTGTCGCCGCGCGGGGCCTCCTAGGCGCTCGGGGCTGTCCGCCGCACTGCCTGCGCGCCGGCTCGGGGCGGGTCCTGCAGACGAAGGACGCCGCCGCCGAGGGCAAGGTGAGAGCGCCGGCGGACCGCGGCGACCCGGCCTAGGGTGGGGTCTCCGGACCCGGGGCGGATGTGATCAGAGGTGCGGATCTCGGGACCTGCGGCGGATCTGATCCGGGGTGCGGATCTCGGGACCTGCGGCGGATCTGATCCGGGGTGCGGGTCTCGGGACCTGCGGCGGATCTGATCCGGGGTGCGGGTCTCGGGACCTGCGGCGGATCTGATCCGGGGTGCGGGTCTCGGGACCTGCGGCGGATCTGATCCGGGGTGCGGGTCTCGGGACCTGCGGCGGATCTGATCCGGGGTGCGGGTCTCGGGACCTGCGGCGGATCTGATCCGGGGTGCGGGTCTCGGGACCTGCGGTGGATCTGATCCGGAGTGCGGGTCTCCCGACCTGGGGCGGATCTGATCCAGGGTGGGGGACCTGGGAATCTGTCCTAGGAGCTCCGGAAGCGGGGTGGCAAATTAGAAACCCTGTGAAAGGATCCGACCTTGCGTGGGAGTCTCTGGACAGAAAAGAAGGGGCTGGGATACCAGACTGGGTTGAGGGAGTGGAAGATCTGTATTGGAGTGTGAAGATCCGACTTGGGGATGGGGTTCCAGACAAAGATAGGGGATCCAGCCTCCTGTGGGGATCCATACACTAAGGTGGGGGCTGTCTCCTGGGGAGGGCTTTGACTCCATGGGCTTTCGGGGTCAGAGCCTGACTCACCAAGGAAGGGTCACACTTGGTCTTTGAGCAGGGGTCATACCCTTGGGTTTGGGAGAATTGTGGGCATCCAGGCCCTGAGGAGCTCAGTGATCTTTCCAGGGGAAAACTTGTGGAACCTTCAGGCTTCTCCTTTCAGAGGAATGGCTGCCACCCCAGAAAGGAAGCGACCAGAGCCCAGCGCCCCACAGGACTGGGTCCAGCTGGTGTGGCCTCAACTTCAAGTGAGAAAGATTGAGAAAGAGGAAGTTACCCCCAGAACGGACCTGACATAACAAACAGCCTTTCAGATTATAAGAGTCAGGGAATTTTCTTGACCTATTGCCTGGGGCTAACTTTCCAGACTGCCTGCTGCCTCCCAACTCCCACAAGCCCTCCTTGGAGAGTAGTGCCAGGCCTCGTGGGGAGAGGGTTGCCATAGATGAACACAGCTGGATGGTAGTTACCACAGTAAGGACAGATTTTATTCAGTAGCCAAGGATAGTAGGGGAAAGAGCTGAGCTCCATTTGGATTTGTTCAGAGGCACTTTTAAAGGAAGAGTAAGTGTGTGGGGGATGGGAATGATTGAGTCAGGAAAATGAGAAAATACTAAAGTGGGAAAAAAGCAGTTTGTCATTGTGACTCCCTTTTGGATATGCTAAGTGTTGCTTATGGAAGTTAGGCTTCTCTGCTTTGCCTGAAGTTGGGAGATGGAGCCCTATCCTCAGGTGTTGGCTGAAAGTCCTTTCTTTTGGAACCCTTGAGTTCTCTGTCACACACCTTAAGGAGACCAAGGTCATCCCAAGGATGCAGCCTTGAGCTGTTAGACACTATTTAGTGTTTGTTGAAGTCTTCATAGGCCAAGGTTGAGACCTAATTGAGAGTTCTGAAGGCTCAGAGGAGCTTGGATAGAGTTCGGTCAAGGAGAGAGTCTGCGGCAGGTCCCCCTCTGTTGAAGGAAAGAAGAGATGTTCTGTCTGCTGACTAACAGAAACCTGTTTTCCATTTGATCACCTTTTGTGGAGCCAACTGTTGGGGCTTAGTAGTGGAGGATATTTGCAGGATGATTCCAGTGATCAGGCTTGAATGAGGGACATTTCTGTGGAAACAGAAAGAAAAGCAAAGATGAATGGTCGGAGCTGAATGTAAACCTGGTTTTTGAGCCCTACAGGTGGCCAGTTGGGACAAGTTTAGACATTGATGTGTAAACATTTCTAGATTATGGAGTAAGATCGCTTCTCGGCCTTTTGGCTAAGATCAAGTGTAGATTATGGAGTGAGGACAAATTCAGTGAATTTCCCAGTTTGTAGTTTGAGTATTTGTGGTGACAGTATAGATATCAATGTCACAGTCAAGGTTATGGACAGAGCAGAACATGGGAGATGTGGGAGTTCCCATGGACTGGGAGGGGCCCATGCAGCCGCAGCTCTAGGAACGAAGGCAGGCACACACCATTTGTTGCGGTGATGAGCTCTTTGAGGGGCATGTCAAGCTGTCTGCATGCTTCAGCATGAGGGGCTTTTCAGATCCTGGAGGAAAAAGGGTGACAGCAAGATAACCAGTGTCCCAGGAAGGGTCTGGGTAGTCAGGTGATGGGTAGTCACTGGGTAGTCAGTGATGCCAAGTCAGGAGGGAAGGAGGAAAAGTTGGAAACATCGACTTGGAGAGTTGTAGCCAGATACTGAAGGAAACTAGAGGACCTGAGGGTTTGGTGAGGGCCCGTAAAATGTGTAATATGGGAGGATGGCAGTCCCAGTCCCCTCAAACACAATAAATAGGATTAAAATCTGATAGCCCACAAGGGTGTATTATTTTTCCCCATTGAGACATAACA
Source organism: Mustela lutreola (assembly GCF_030435805.1). Taxonomy (NCBI): domain Eukaryota; kingdom Metazoa; phylum Chordata; class Mammalia; order Carnivora; family Mustelidae; genus Mustela; species Mustela lutreola. The sequence goes on along the minus strand of NC_081300.1, from coordinate 62,510,296 downwards.
TTTCCCTTAGAGCCATCTCCCTTTTTGATCAAAGATAATCAAAGGAAGGGGTGCCTGGGTGGTTCAGTTAAGTGTCTGACTCTTGATTTTGTCCCACGTTGTGATCTCCGGGTTGATTGGGCTCCATACCTAGTGGGGAGTCTGCTTCTCTCTCTCCCCCAACTTCCTCTGTCTCCAACACGACTCGGGTGCTCCCGCACACACACTCTCTCTCAAATAAATAAGTAATTCTTTTTTTTTTTTTTTTAAAATATAGTCAAAGGGAGGTTATTCTTGTTTTACAAAATAATTCTGGTCTCATTAAATGTGGCCTGATTTTTTACATAAGTACAACAAAAAAGGCAATTGACCTCATAGGCCTTGTTAAGTTTGCTTTGTGGAACTTTTCATGGGGAATCTCAGATTGGAATTTTAAAAGCCTGTCAAGGCTAGGAAGCCAAAGCAAGAACTTGCCATTAGACTTCACCTATAGATTTGGGTGATTTCCTCTCTTCTCAAGCTCCCCCAAATATCTTAGGGTTCCTGGGTCTGCCAGGAAGTGACCTTCCTTACTCACTTGTAAGGCTGGGAATTTCTAAGCCAAATACCAGGCTGGTTTTTTCCAGAGGGCTTTGTGAGTGTTGCTCCTTATAAAGTTGACTGCAGCTCCTCAAAACCTTCTGGTCATCTGATACCATGCATCATTTTCAAACATGATGTTCCCTGGTTGTGGCTCAGTGGGTTGAGCCACTGCCTTCAGCTCGGGTCGTGATCTCGGGGTCCTGGGATCGAGTCCCGCATCGGGCTCTCTGCTCAGTGGGGGGCCTGCTTCCTCCTCTCTCTCTCTCTCTGCCTGCCTCTCTGCCTACTTGTGATCTCTCTCTGTTAAATAAATAATAAAATCTTAAAAAAAAAATTATGTCCTATTGCAAAGAGGACAGATTTTTATTGAACCTATGCAGATAACTATATTGCCATGAAAATAAGAATACTCAACAATAGATTCCAATTTTTGGAGGAATCAAGCAGGGAGAAGAAGATAAATGCTTCAATTTTGTTTACGAAAATATAACTTGCTAGAGTGGGATGATTCAGAGATAGCTTAATAGAAAAAAGAAAAGGTGTTTTTTGTTTTGTTTTGTTTTGTTTTTTTATACCCGGAAAATAGAACACTAACGAGCCAAGAATATTCCAGATGAAAGCCATATAAACTTAAAATCATCTTTTATCAGTTCATCCAGTTCCATTTAGTTGATTCTTGCCTAGTTTCACAAGCCCACTGGTTTCTGCACTAGAGTTCTGGAGCTCCTTACTCAGTCCCATGGGATGATCTCAGAGGCAAGGCCACCAGAAGTCTGTCCCAGGGACCTGTCATAGTCCTTTCCATGGGTCTCGGAGACAGTCTCTTTCTGTTGAAGATGAAGCACTCTGGCCTATAGCTGATTGCAGATGCTTTTGGAGAAGAATTTCTCCAAACAGAAACTATCTGTGGGTGACAAAGACTTAAAATGACCTGGGGTTAAAAATTTGCTGGGAGTCCCTTTTAAAAACAACACAACTGACAAAGAAAGTTGGTTGTTTCTGTAGCATACATGCCATTTAAAGTATTAACTGGAATGGTGATGATAACATTGTACCAGAATATTTCATAGTCACTGAGGGCTCTCACAAATGTATAGGAACTTTATGTAAATTATGACATCCTTATATCAAATAACATCTACTCACAAAACTCTTGGAAGGTTAAGCAGCATGTCTTAATTTGACAATGACTTTCATTAAATCCAACGTGTTAGTAAAACTACTTAGTTTTAGGGGCGCCTGAGTGGCTTAGTTGGTTTAAGTGTCTGTCTTCAGCTCGGGTAATGATCCTGGGGTCCTGGGATCAAGCCCTGCATTAGGCTCCCTACTTTACAGGGAGCCTGTTTCTCTCTCTCCCTCTGCCACTCCCCTGCTTGAGCTCTCCCTCTCAAATAAATTTTTAAAAATATTAAAAAATAAATAAATAAAATATTAAAACTACTTAGTTTAACTCTTCTCTTTTATAAGGTAAAAGAACAAACCCTTTGAGATCTTCTAGAGGCCCTCTGGGAAATCCCAAAGCCAGTTTGAAGTCAAGAAAATAAATTCATGGAGCTCCTGGATGGCTCAGTGGGTTAAGCCTCTGCCTTCAGCTCAGGTCATGATCCCAGGGTCCTGGGATCAAGCCCCACATCGGGCTCTCTGCTCAGGGGGGAGCCTGCTTCCCCCTCTCTCTCTCCGCCTGCCTCTCTGCCTGCTTGTGATCTCTGTCAAATAAATAAAATCTTAAAAAAAAAAGAAAGAAAGAAAAGAAAAGAATTTCATTTAGGATTTGTTTTGGGGAAGACAGAGTTGTCAAAAATATCTAAAGGTGTGAATGCTTGGCTAAATAGGATCCCAGTTGACTGTGAAACAATTTTTTGGTTATTTACATAACCTAAACGACAATAAAAGAATTCATAAATAAATATAAGTGATAACATGATTGTTTAAAAAAACAAAGTTGGCTTTTTTGGCACTGAGAAGACTAGATTCTCTTATGTAATCAAGAACACAGTAATAACAACATGAAACACAGGAAATTATTTTGATAGGAGAGAATCTTTGTTTCCACAAAAGGAAAAGGTTGGTAAAGATTACCCAAAAGGTAAAGAAAAACCTTTCATGATCTCTTGTTATAAGCAGACCACTAATCCAAGAAATTGTGTTGCTTGAGCAGAGAGAAAACCAAATTCTAGTTTTACATTAGTATTTTACTGATGGTAAAGGTCATTTCAAAAACTTTGTATACAAACCCATTTAATCTTAGCCAGCTTTGACCTACAACTTCCTATATCCATTCAGATTCTTGTTCTATACCTTCCCTTTTTTGAAAATGTAACTCTAGAATAAAATTGCTATCCTCCTTTCCTTACCAAAAACAAATCCTACATTCTTTGCATACTTTTCATGTGAAATACATGGTATTTTCCTCAAATTCTTTGTATACAAAGTTGTCTCCCTTCACTCTTATTGTTTGTAGTAGTTTTATTTTCATATACTGATTATAAATTTTAGCCATTTGCAACCTTTATTTTATAGAGAAAACTAGGATAAATGATTATGAATCATCAGTCATACACCAGCATTCTGTAACAGATCAGCAAGTTTTATGAATATGCCAAGTTATAATCTATAGAGGTATATACTCTGAATAGTACAAATACATTTTTTTTAAAGATTTTATTTATTTGACAGAGAGAGAGACAGCCAGGGAGGGAACACAAGTGGGGGGAGTGGGAGAGGGAGAAGCAGGCTTCCCGCCAGGCAGGGAGCTAGACACAGAACCCTGGGATCATGACCTGAGCCAAAGGCAGACACTTAAGGACTGAGCCACTCAGGCATTGCACAAATACATTTTTTAAAGATTTTATGTATTTATTTGAGATAGAGAGCAAGAGACAGCACATGCAGGGGGAGGGGCAGAGAAGAGGGAGAAGCAAGCTCCCTGCCCTATTGGGGGCGAGGTGCTCTGGGAGCGGGGTGCTCGGTCCCAGGACCTCAGGATCGCAACCTGAGCCGAAGGCAGATACTTAAGCAACTGAGTCACCCAGGCGCCCTAAAACTTAAACTATAATTAATAATGACTGTTTCAGCACTTTATCTTATGTAGAAATCATTTACATATTCAATGAATATCTGTTATTTGACTTAACTTGGCATAACTCTAAGGTACCAAGTTACCAGAAGTGTCTTTGGAGACAGTTTTTAGAAGCAGATATGTATATACAAATATATTTTAAGTAATCTCTACCCTCAACATGGGGCTCGAACTCACGACCCTAAGATCAAGAGTCACATGCTCTACTGACTGAGCCAGCCAGGCACTCCGAGGCAGATATATTATAAAACACGAAGATTGTTGAGGGGTGTGCTTCAGTGGCTTGGCTGGGTGACCCGCTCTTGATTTCAGCTCAGGTCATAATCTCAGAGTCATGGAATCGGCCCTGCATTGGGCTCCTGGCACCATGGGGAGTCTGCTTGAGGTTCTTTCCCTCTCTCTCTCTCTGCCTCTCCTCACCCTTGTGCTCACTCTCTCTCTCAAATAAGTAAATAAATCTTTAAGTAAAGAATAGGAACTCAGGGATGCCTGGGTGGCTCAGTGGTTAAAGCCTCTGCCTTTAGCTCTGGTCACGATCCCAGGGTCCTGGGATCGAGCCCCGCATTGTTCTCTCTGCTCAGCAGGGAGCCTGCTTCCTCCTCTCTCTCTGCCTGCCTCTCTGCCTCCTTGTGATTTCTCTCTGTCAAATAAATAAATAAATAAATCTTTTTAAAAAAAAAGAAAAGTGGGGCGCCTGGGTGGCTCAGTGGTTTAAGCCGCTGCCTTCGGCTCAGGTCATGATCTCAGGGTCCTGGGATCGGGTCCCGCATCGGGCTCTCTGCTCGGCAGGGAGCCTGCTTCCTCCTCTCTCTCTCTGCCTGTCTCTCCATCTACTTGTGATTTCTCTCTGTCAAATAAATAAATAAAATCTTAAAAAAAAAAAAAAAGAAAAGAATAGGAACTCAGTTTGATGAAAATCAGATTTATCATATGTGCAATCTTAAACATTGAATAGATAAAATATTAGCTTATTTGACTAAGAAGCCAAAGTAGAATAAAAATGTATGTTTATATTACATTTAATGTCGATAACACTGAAGATATACCTGTTTCATTAAATCAATAATATTAAGTTAGTCTTATTTACCAGAGATTACCCAAATTATGTAAACCTGAAAAACAGTTGAGTTGATTCTTCTATTTCTGGGAGTTTGGGGAAGATTTAATTTATTTAAGTGCTTATTTTTCTTTAAGCCAATTAGATAAAGCTAGAACTACTTCAAGGGATTTTTTTTTTTTTAAGATTTTTTATTTATTCATTTGACAGACAGAGATCACAAGTAGGCAGAGAGGCAGGCAGAAAGGAGGAAGCAGGCTCTCTGCGGAGCCAAGAACCTGACGCGGGGCTCGATCCCAGGACCCCGGGACCATGACCCGAGCGGAAGGCAAAGGCTCCAACCCACTGAGTCACCCAGGTGCCCCTTTAAGGGATCTTATAAATGAATTTGGTGATACCATCTGGAGGTAGAGAAATGCTATACAGACACACACACACACACACACCCATGCATCATACATAAATAAACACACAAACTGATGTAAATGGAGATCTTATGTTTTTCATTTAAAACTTTTAGCTATGGGCGCCTGGGTGGTTCAGTTGGTTAAGCGACTGCCTTCGGCTCAGGTCATGATCCCGGAGTCCCGGTATCGAGTCCCACATCGGGCTCCCGGCTCTGCTGGGAATCTGCTTCTCCCTCTGACCTTTCTCCTCTTCATGCTCTCTCTCTCTCAAATAAGTAAATACATAAAATCTTTAAAAAAATAAATAAAACTTTGAGCCATGCATCAGGCATAAATACGATTCTATAAAACTCACTAGTTTACGTAAGAATTGGACCTTGTCTTTGTTTCATTTGATATTTTTATCTGGATTGTATTTCTAGCAGACAGAACCGGTTAGTTACCTGTTCAACGTGAGGGCTAAAGCTTTTCACCAGTCTTCACGGAGGAGGCCTTTAAGATCTTTTTGCCCTGATATATAATCTTATGGAGGCCATGGACTAAATGTCTGTTTCTAGTTAGCTTTTTTGTTTTCTTTTTCAACCTCAGGTGGGTACTTTTGGGGGTTCCTGAGTTCTTTGAGAGCTCCCAATGGACAGGGGGTTCTTTGTGGCAGTGACTATGGGAGCTAAAGGGCTGGAAATGAGGGGAAGGTCTGGCAGGCGGGACAGGAAGGAGGAGGTAGGGGCTTCCAGGGGTCAGATCAGAGGATGCAAGGGAGCTGGAGAGAGAACAAAAGGCAGAACAGGAGGAAGAAGGAGTAGAGGGGATGAAAGGGAGAGGTCTCAGGAGCCACTCTGGGGAGATCTGCAGTTTCCCATGAATGCCACTGAGGTTCCAAATTATCCTTAGCGAAGTTATGCTGATCAGAAAGGAAGCGGACCGAATTAGCACCATGATGACACACTGTCAGCAGGGGTGTGAGAAGGGGGTTTCAGTCAACGGAGAAGCTCCTTGTGGGAAGAGCTGGATCAACCAGAGAGACAAAGAGGCCTCCCCAGCAGCCGGGAAGTACTTCCAGCCCCAGAGCTGCTGTTTAGAAGCCTGGCCTCTCGCCCAGCCTCTGAGAGTATATTCAGAATCCTGAAACTGAGACCTGCCGTCACTGCCATAGTGGATGTTTGTCAGGAGCACTGGATCGGGAGTCAGAACCACCACCAGATGCCCTAAATGAGCGGCAGACCGGAGACGGAACAAAAGGCAGCCATCCAGCGTGCGAGGAGTAAGATGGGGAGTCCGCATTCAGTGTACACAGGGGCAGGGCTGGAAGCAGGCAGCTGCTCAGGTTTTGCTGAAACTGCCCGTGCACTGCCAGAACTCTCACAGTACCCAGGCAGCGCGGTATCTTGGGCTTTGTCCTAGACGGCTGGCCAGTGGGGCAGGTAGCCAACCATCCCACCCTGGCAGGCATCTTCTGGCCCACTCCACCCCCATCTTTTCTGTTCTCCCCACAAGGATCCTGGCCAGCCTGCCTGTTTTTGCCCCCAGAATGTTCTGTGCACTCTGAGGCCTGGCCCCCATTTAGAGCCAAGACAGCTGGCCCTGTTTCTAGTGCATGAGTCTATTGACCAGAAGAGGGGCTGGGCCTAGGGTGGGGGTCCTCCAAGAAGCAGGGGCTGAGACAGTGTCAGATGTGACTGGGGGAGCTGGGCTGCTTGGCGCTGTAGCTCTGGGTCAGGGAGGGGCCTGAGTTCCTTCTGGCCTGGGCTTTTCTTCTGTTGCTCCTGCAGCCTCAGATACAAGCACAAGCATCCTGGCCCTCCCTAGTGTCCAGAACGAGCGTGGGCAGAGAGACCTGCTCTTCAGAAGGAGGTGATGGCAGTGTGGGCCTAACAGCAGATTCAGAGCCTCACAAAGGGACCAAAAGTTCTAGTGCACTTTCGCGGGTTTTTTTAAATGAGCCTAGGAACGATGTCATACCATTGATTCATCATTTTATAGAACTCTAAGAGTCTCGGTAATTTATCCACCGACGGTTGCTTGCAAGGTATTTATGAAAAACATTTGCATTTCCTTTAGAGAAAAAAAGAGTGTCATCTAGGATACATTACATGCGTAAAAAGATCACTGACCAGCTGACAAAATGGTAGGCCATCTGGCTACGATGCAGAGACAGACAGAAGCACCCCCGAGCTGGCCATCCTGCAGGGCTGGAGTTTAAGAGCGGAGTGGACAAGGGAGGGGCAGACTTAGCGGGGAGTGGAGCCCCCACACCCCCACACGCACACACTGGGGGTGCAGGTCTCAGTGAAATTGTGCTGTGTGTCAGGCTGTATGTGGGGAAGCACTTTGGTCACAAAGGATCATGAAACTGAAGGTCCTGGGACCAATGGCTCTGGGTGTTAAGGGCCCATCCGCCTATCCTTAACCTTGGTTCAAGGGTGGCTGGGGGTCTTGGCCCAGCTGCCAAGCATCTTGCTTGCCCCCTTTGGGTCTGGAGGATGATAAACGGTAATCAGAGTTGATGGAAGCTACAGTTTCATAGTTGCTGGGGGAATACTGAAGGACCAGCTTATGATAAGGAGGGTTTGGGGCTGGGTGTTATTTTTGCTGTGTGGGGAGAGAGGTCTGTGGAGAGGTGGATGCTGGCTGAGGTGGATGCTGGCTGTACACTGTAGGCCTGTTGGAAGGAAGCAGACGGGGCGGGCAGACTCTGCTGAGACAGGAAGGCCCCTTCCCCTGCCTCCAAGAAGGACCATGAATGTGGAGGCAGGTGTCCAAGCTGTACCCGTCCTCCAGCTGCCCCCCCAGGGCCAATCAGCAGGGTTAGAGCAAGAGATGCCTGAGTGCCCTGGATCCCCCAGGGAGATAGGAGCAGCACTTGATTTTCTGGATCCTGCTTCCTTATGGGGAATGGCATGTCCCTTTTCCATTTTTAGAACAGGAAGGGCCAGAAACAGGTTGTCCATTTTGTTTGTTTGTTTCCCAGTGTTCTTTTTCCTACAGTAAAACACACTTAAGTTATGGGGCGCCTGGCTGGCTCAGTCGATGGAGCAGGCAACTCTTCATCTTGGGGTTTGTAAGTTCAAACCCCACATGGGGTATAGAGATTACTTAAAAATAAAATCTTAAAAAAAAATACTTAAGCTAAAATTTGCCATTTTAGACATTTCAGTGTTACAGGCGTACAATTCAGTGGTATTAAATACATTCACAGCGTCGTGTAACCATTGTGACTATTTCCAGAACTTTCTCATCATCCCCCAAACAAACACCATACCCATTCAGGAGTAATTCCCTGTCCCCTCCACCTGCCTCCAGCAACTTCTGTTCTACTTTCGTTCTCTGTGGATTTGCCTGCCCTACAAAGTTCAAAGAATTGAACTATATGTATCTATATCTATATTTTTATCATATACTATATACTTATATTTATATTTATATTTATTTATATATTTATATTATATATATATTTTTATCATATAGTATCTATCTATATCTATATTTTTTTTACATACCATAACATCTTCCACGGTTCATCTAAGTGGTAGCATGAATCAGTGTTTCATTCATGTTAGTGACGAAGTGCGATTCATCCTGGGGACGCAACACGCCCCTTCTTCTGTGGATAGACAGGCTTTTTGCCCCGTTTGACTGTTAAGAATAATGCCACGGGGAACATCGGGGCACTGGTTTCGGTTCAAATCCCTGCTTCCAATTCTTTGGAGTGTGCACCCAGGAGTGGAATTGCTGGTCATAGGTTAGTTCTATATTTAACTTTTTGAGAAACCACCAAACTGCTTTCCACAGCAGCTGCACCGTTTCTCACTGCTGTCAGCAGCCCACAAGGGTTCCGGTTTTCCCACATTATCGTCAACATTTGCTATTTAACATTTACCAATATTTTTGGGAAATGAGCCACCTTAATGGGTGTAAAGTGGTATATCGGGTGGTTTCAGTTTGCATTTCCATAATGACTAATGATGTTGGGCATCTTTCCACATGCGTATTATTGGTCATTTGTAGATCTTTGGAGAAATGTCCTTTGCCCATTTTCTCATTGGGTTGTTTGTCTTTTTGTTGTTGCAAAATAGGAATTCTATATATAATCAAGACCACCCCCTTTTTTTGAGAGAGAGAGAGAGAGACCATGTGGCACAAGCAGGGGGAGGGGCAGAGAGAGAGAAAATTCCAAACAGACTGCCCGCTGAGCATAGAGCCCCACATGGGGCTCTATCCCACGACCCTGAGATCATGACCTAAGTGGAAACCAAGAGTCAGATGCTTAACTGACTGAGCCATCCAGGTGCCCCTATATATTTAAGATATTAAACCCTTATCAGATGTATGATTTGCAAATATCTTCTCCCATTCTGTGGGTTTTCCTTTCGTTCTTTTGATAATGTCCTTTGATGCTTTTAATTTTAATGAAATTCAATTTATTTTTCTTTTGTTGCCTGTGCTTTTGGTGTCATGTGTAAGAATCCATTGCCAAATTCAAGGTCATGAAGATTTACTATGTTTTCTTCTAAGAGTTTTAATAGTTTTAGCTCTGAAAATCAAGGCTTTGATCCATTTTTAGTTCCTTTTTGTATGTGGTGTGTGAGAGTCCAACTTAATTTTTTTTGCATGTGGAAATTTGTCCCCAAGCCATTTTTTTTTTAAAGATTTTTTATTTATTTATTTGACAGAGAGAGACCACAAGTAGGCAGAGAGGCAGGCAGAGAGAGAAAGAGAAGGAAGCAGGCTCCCTGCTGAGCAGAGAGCCCGATGCGGGACTCGATCCCAGGACCCTGAGATCATGACCTGAGCCGAAGGCAGCGGCTTTACCCACTGAGCCACTCAGGTGCCCCGTCCCCAAGCCATTTATTAGAGAAACTATTCTTTCCTCTTGAGTGGTTCTGGCACTCTTGTTAAAAAAATCATTTGATCATAGACATGGGGGTTTATTTCTGGCCTCTTCGTTCTGTTCTGTTCTGTTGGTTTATATGTTTACCTTAGGCTAGTACCACACTGTTTTATTTACTGTAGCTTTGTGGTAGTTTTGAAATCAGGAAGTAGGAGTCCTTCGACTTTGTTCTCTCTCCAAGTATTGTGGCTCTTTGAATTTGAAATGACCTTTTGGAGGACTTTTCTACTCCTACAAAAGATGACATTGCAGTTTTGATAGGAATTGCACTGTATCTGTAGATGACTTTCATATTGACATCTTAACAATATCAAATCTTCCAGTCCATGAACATGGGATGTCTTTCCATTAATTTGTGTCTCCCTTTATTTCTTTCATGCTCTCATGATACTAAATGTATCATCTGTGGAAGCCTTATAAAGGCCTAGCCTCTTCGTCCAAACCCTGAAGTCCGTGCGCAGCTTCTCCCTGCACTGCTACCCTGAGGTCAACAGCCACGAGAGATAGGAGACCCAGGATCCTGCACCGAAGCTTTGCCTCCAGCCCTCGATGTGGTCAAGAAGCCATGTTTGAGACGGTGCTCGGCGAGCCACTTAAAAACTTTCCCTTATGGCTTGTTTTGAACCTATACAGAACAGAGAGGATCTGAGAGTGCTGCTTGGCTTCCGTGCTCTGGCCTCCTGGCCCTGCGTTGAGTTTCCTTTATCCTCCCGATGATTCCCCCTCCCCCCAGAGTGGTTTAAAGTCCCAGCATTGCCCTTTCTGTTCGCATATCTGTTAGGTAACCAGGACTCAGAGCCAAAGCAGAGCCTTCCCCCAGGTTGCAGCCCTCCCTGTGCCCTCTTGTAAGCCCCGAGGCACACAGTGCTGTGCAGTTATAAACAGACAGACCTAGAGATTAGCGATTTACAAGCCAGGTTTTTAACACAAGGCAAGTATTACAGAGATTGAAATTTATAGTTTATGACTCTAGAGTCCTTCAAGTAATGGGATACCTAAGTAGAATATTACTTCTCATTTTTGATATTTTGATTATTTTCAACATTTACTGCATATTTTTTTAAATGCAGAGAATAAAACAGTGGTGCATTGTAGCATCACCCAAACAGTGCTATGAGTAATAATGGTAATGACAAATAAAGCAACACAGATGTGTGGTTAGGAAATCCTGAGCAGTAGAAAGTTCTAGCTCCTTCAGGCTGCAGGGGCCTCCCCTCACCGTTTCCTGTCGGCTGTCCACTGAAAGATACTCTACCCTTATCCACTGCATCCTCCCCTGCCTCACTCCGTGTTTTCCCCTCACCAGCCCCCTGGGTCACGGTGCATGCTGCCTCTCAGTGGGCCCTTGCCCAGCCAGGGTGGGCCCCAGAGCTATGGCAGACAAGACTCCTGAGGTGTACTCTTTCTGGCACAGTGGGGCCAAGGCGCACACCCTGCGCAGGGACACTGCCTCTGGTGCTGAGACCTGCCACATCCGCTCAGGACTTCAGGCCTTCTGCTATTGTCTGTTTCCCTGGGGTCCCAGGCTGACATCTCCCTACCTCTTTGGGGCCTTCAGCTGAGGATGGAAGGGTGAAGCGCTGCCCTAGGGGGCAAGGCTGGCCTAGAGGAAGAGGCCCAGATATCTGGACCCAGGTCATTTTCAGGTTATGGTTTCCATTAGTGATATCTAAAGGCAAAAGAATCCTGCACCAATTTTCTCTGCTTTGCTGCTGAGCTCAGAGAAGGAGTGCACACACCCACCCTTCAGCACGGAGGGCAGGAGGCGGCTGGGAGAGCGGCTCGGAAAGTCAGGGTGGCCCCTGGGAGCAGAAGAGCAAGTGTGGGCTGAGGGTTGGGGCCCCTTATGACTGCACTCCGACCCGTTGATAAAGTGTTCCGTGTCCGTAGACCACAATGCCTAAAGCACCAGAATCTGAGTGTCCATATTCACCTGGGGCAGAGCCTCAGTTTCCCACTCCTCTGCCCTGTTCCCCAAACCACCCACCATCTCCTCATGGTCCCGCGTGGTGGGCCCTCAGCGTTCCTCCAGCGCTCTTCCCACCAAGGCCCTCAGCCTGCCTGCTCTCCTGGATGTGCCTTTCCAAAACAGAGCCTCTAGGCTGCATGGCTGCTGGGGTTCCATGGCCCTTCCTTGTGAGTCACCTGTGAGCGACAATTGGCCCCAACCGAAGCCTCCCATGTTCTTCTTTATTTTTTCCTTTCCCATTTTATAAGGTGTCTGGCCTGAACTCTGGCCATCTGCCCAGAATATTGTGAAGTCTGCTCCATGCCCGCCAAGAGCCCAGGGCTGAGGGGCTCAATCTTGCTGGTGTCTCTAGGGGCCCTGTCTGGGTGGATCCCTAGCTACCTGAAAGGGGCTTGCCAGGCAGACGTGGTGCCATCCCCGTGGTTGTCTGCTATAGCTGGCGGGTCCCCTTTACCTATGGTGCAGGCGGCAGGTCTGGCCTTCACCGGGGACAGATGTAGCGAGGGTGGCTGTCCCCAGGGGGAGTGGCTAGTGGGTCTCTGCCTCTTGTGCCTGGCCTGGGGACTGCCTGTGTTCTTACCTGGAAATTCACTTAAAGGGCCGCAGACTTCCGGTATGAGGACCCAAGAACGCTATACGCAGATGGGGCCTGCCCTGTGCCCACCTCCATCAGGGCTGTCTGGGAGAGTATGGGGGAAGGAGGGCTGTGACTAGCAGGTCCCCAGGAAGGAGGGCCAGACCCAGCACCTGCCCTGTGTACCCGAGGGAGCAGCCCCAGGGGACTGCCTCAGACAAGAGGTCTACCTTCCCCCAGCACTGAGATGAGCTGGGCCACTGGGACACATGGCTAAGTTCTTGAAGGCCCCCATCAGCAATGGGGGACAATAGCAGCACCCCCAAACTGAGGAGAGGGTGGGTAAGCCAGGAGGGGCAGGTCTGCACTAATGCCGAGGGGCTGTGAGCCCCCAAGCCTGCTACGGGGCTTCCTGGCAGGCTGCAAAGCACAGAAACCCACTGCCCTACGCCCCGGCTCTCTTCCCTCCCCCTTCTCTCCCCTCCTCCTCACCCCACCCTATCCCTGCCCTGTCTCAGATGCCGGAGGCCCCACCCCTGCTGTTGGCAGCCTTCTCATTGGGCCTGGTGCTGCTGGTGCTTCTCTGCCTGCGACGACGACGCTGGGGCTTGGGCAAACTCCTTATCTACTGGAACGAGTTGGTCCTGCAGCCCCTCTACAACCTCTTCATGGGCGACACCAAGGAGCAGCGCATCCTGCGTCATGTGCTGCAACACGCAGTGGCTGGGGACCCGCAAAGTGTGCTGGAGGCCATCGATACCTATTGCTCGCAAAAGGAGTGGGCTATGAACGTGGGTGACAAGAAAGGTGAGTAGTCTAGCCGGCAGGTAGCAGGCACGGGAAAGGGGACCTGGAGGGGGCAGACTGGCCCTGGAAAGGGGAGGTCTGTTGTTGCTGTGTTTCTGGGCGTTGGGGTGGGGGATTGCCTGGAGCCCTGGAGGTCCCTGGAGCTGCTCATCCAGCTCCTCCCCGGCCAGGGGCAAAGGCTGTGCAAAGACCCCTGACGGCCACATCACTGTCCTCGTGAGAAGGGACAGCATTCAATAAACTGCCCAGGACCCTTCCTTGCCACAGAGCAGGTCAGCCCACGTTCGTCGGTAGGCCTGACCCTGGCATGCCTTCTGATGGAGCTGGGTGGTGGTGCACGGCAGCCGGTGGGCTCCTAGCTGGCCCTGCTGGGCATGAGGGCATGTACAGAGCTCCTTGGACTCTGCTCGGCCCTGGGGCCCCAGTTCCACCTCCTGATCTTTGGACTCCAGGCTGGGGCACAGGCCTGTGCTGTGCTGCACCCCTGGGAGTTGGGCCCTGGGGACAGATAGGATAGCCATTGTCCAGTCCCCTTGGAGACTCTGACAGTGTCCAGCCCAGGAGGTCAGGATGCAGCCCGTGGGCATGGTGGCGTGAGGGCTTCCGCAGACGGCAGCTCTGGGTTAGGATGAGCTGGGGTCCGGAACCAGGCAAAAGAGAGGGATCAGCTTGTGCTGAGACCCAGAGGCCAAAGGGACCAGCATGTGCTGAGACCCAGAGGCCCAAGGAACTCTGGAAGCTCTGAGGGTGCATTTAGTGCGATGGTAGGGGGGTGGTGACAGTGGGGGTGGGGAGGCAATCATTGGTAGGGGCCGATGCTCTGTCTGGAAGGAGCAGGTCTGGGACCAGGAGTGGGTCATCTCCTCCCGCTGTGCTCACCCTTCCCTCTACCCCACAGGCCAGATCTTGGATGCAGTGGTGCAGGAGCAGTGCCCATCAGTGCTGCTGGAGCTGGGCGCCTACTGCGGCTACTCGGCCGTGCGCATGGCCCGCCTGCTGGAGCCCGGGGCCCGCCTGCTCACCATTGAGCTCAACCCTGACTACGCTGCCATCACCCAGCAGATGCTGGACTTCGCGGGCCTGCAGGACAGGGTTTGTGGCCGCCCCGGGGCGTAGAGTACAGACACCCAGGTGCCAGGGGCTGGGTGCAAGGGGGAAGGGAAGTGCCTGGGTCACCCCAGCGTAGTTCTTTCATCCTGTCACACGTGGCCTTGTGCTGCCTCCCAAGCCAGGTTTCCCAGAAACCCCGCAGAGGAAACTCCCAAGGTGCAGAGTGGGGACTTGTCTCCCCAGAACCCCAAAGAAGACTGGTGATGACCCTCAAGCTAGTGTCCAGGCAGAGCCGTCTGTGAGGACAGATACTGACAGAGTGCTGTTCCAGGTCACCATTGTGGTCGGGGCATCCCAGGATGTCATCCCCCAGCTGAAGAAGAAATACGACGTGGACACACTAGACATGGTCTTCCTCGACCACTGGAAGGACCGGTACCTGCCGGACACGCGGCTCCTGGAGGTGAGTTGTGCAGCTACCTGACCCACATGGGCCTCATTGCTGGCTGCTGGTGCAGGGGCAGCCCTGGCTGGCCCCAGCAGCAGAGGTGATTTGGGCAGGGAGTGTGGAGGGCCAGAGGGTGGCATGGAGATGGGAGGAGGGGGGTTCTAGGCAGAAGGAGTTGGCCAAGCCCGCTAGGTAGCCTAGGCTGGGTGACAGGGAGGGGTGAGCACCAATGGGGCATCTCCTGGCTGTTTGCCCCTGAGGCTCCTTATGGTGCATTCCTCTCCACCCCTCGGTCCCTGTCCTCACACCCCATCCTGTCCCAGCCCTCAGTGCTGCTGTTTGGCTAGCCCCAAGTGGTGACCAGAGAGACTGCCCTGTCCCCACGTGGGGCACAGGGTGGGCCCTTCGTGAGCCGATGCACAGAACTTATATCGATGATTACTACCTTCCCCTACCTGGGAGGTCAAGGTCACACTTACTGGCTCCTTGGCCTTCCACCGGGGGCTTGGAAGTTTTGCCCCACCCTGGCCTACCCCTCCTGGCGGTCAGCATGGAGTGATTTCGTTTGTCCCGTGTTTACCCACCTCAGTTCCCCATGGGCTGGCCACTCTGCCTTGTGCAGTGGGACTATGAATGGGGGGATGCCTGGCCACCGGAGCTGTGGCTAGCAGTTGGCCAGGACCTTGCGTCCGGTGGATCTAGTCCCGACGTGGAAACCCAGGAGCCTGGACATGGCAGGAGGGAACCTGCTCTGACCTGGGGTCTAGGAGCGTACAGGATATCATGGGGATGGGCTGACCTAGGGCAGTAAGTCAGAGCCACATGTAGAGGCCTTGAACCGCACACACTGAGGGGAACATGCGGGGTTTTAAGCAGGTGAGGACAAGGTCAGATTTGTCACCAGGAAAGGTCTCCATTGGGTGCCTGGAGGGTGGGGAGGGATGGCCATAGAGGGTGGTACAGAGACCTGGTAAGTCCACCGAGGTGCCGAGCTCTGAGAGTGGAGGGGGACAGGGGACTGGCCACCTGCTGAGACAGGTGGTCAGTGTGGGTGATGGCAAGGGGACCCTTGGGCCAGGAGCCAGGCAGCTATGTGTGGAGCATGGCTGGCTGGGGGAGGGCCCAGCCTCAGGCTGGGCAAAGGCCAGCCAGCCAACCCAGCTGGGCCTGCACAGGGAGGGAGGGATTTCAGCAGCTCTGGTGTATGTGATCATTGTGGGGCCTGCATTTATAGGAAAGTAGCAAATATTGCCGTTTAGTAACTAGGAAACTGATAGTTTTCTCAGTGCTGCTTGTTCAAAGCTGGCAATTATCTCAAAAGAAAAGAAGTCACGAATTGGGAATGGCTGTGCTTTTTTAAAATACACATTCTTTAGCCCTGCAGCTGGGCTCTGCCAGCCCTTGGCTTTTGCCCTGTCAGCCCGGCTCTGCAGCAGCCCAGCTGTCCCTCTCTCTTGGCTGGTCTTGGAGGCTGGCAAGGGCAGATGGCAAATTGAAATCAGATGGCTTCTCTGAGGAGTCCTCAGTGCCGCATCTCACGGGCTCTCCACGGGGCTGCTCGGGTGTCCTCACAACCCCCATGTGGGGTCAGGGGGTGGAAACAGAAGGGGCAACAGTGGAGCTGTGGTCTCGGAAGGCATACACCGCCACTTCTGCCTCCTTCCCTTTGTTAGAAGCGAGTCACTGAGCCCAGCGCACTCCCAGTGGAAAAGGAACTGTGGACACAGTTTAAAACCATTATCCAGTACAGGCAGGGGTTGGCACGAGGTTTGCTCAGACTGGGTAGGCTTCTGGGCAGAGTTCTCCAGAGGGTCTGTGTCCTCTGTTGGGAGGCATGTGATGCCTAGGGAAAGGCAGGATAGGTGCTGCCTTTTCCTTCCTGCTGTCTCCAGCTTCCTCAAGGGTGGGTAGGGCCCAGCACCCTACAAACGTGCCCAGAGCTGCTTTCTTTCATTCCTTCTTTCCTGGTCAACTCACTGGTTTTTAGGGTCTGATGACTTTCAGGCCACTGACTGACCCATCTTGAGCTCCTGCTCACCTTGTCCGCTTCTGGCTAGAGACCTAAGCCACCTTTCCGGGGCCTGGGCCAGGGCCGCCTCCTCTGGGACAGCTCTCCATTCTAGAGCTTTCTAGGCAAGACTGCTAGGGAGCTTTCTTTTTATATGAGGAAATGCTCCATGATTCACAGTGGTACTTTCTGTTCCATTCTGGCTCATGGCTTGTCCCTAGCCTCCCTGATCTCACAGCTGTTTCCCACTCTCGCTGGAGGATCCTCGGCTTCCCCCACACAGCCCACAGGCTGGAAGTGACCATGGCCTCCAGGAGCACTGAGACACTTGTAAGACTCTGTGCTAGGGCACATCCCTGGAGAGGTGCAGAGTTAAAGCCCGTGTTTTTAAACCACTTAGAGATGTTCCATTTCATGTGGTCCTATTGGCAATTTGAGACATGCCTGTGGGGTCACTCTGATTTTGCTTTTGATGTCTCAGATTGCTTATTATTTTTCTTTTAACTTTTATGATCATGTGAAAAAGCAGCTCTACACTTCCAAAATTAAATCTAGGACAAGGCAACTGGGGTGACCAACTGCCCTGGGCTTCCCCTCTCCCACAGGCAAGCATTTCCTCCCAAGCTTTCTTTCTGTTGTTTCCTATAAGCTGGGCAGCCCTGTCCCCAGCGCTCCTCCCTGGCCGTGTCCAGCTGGTCCTTCTTTCTGCAGAGCTCCCAGGCCCAGATGCTGGTAGAGGGGTGTCTCACCTGCCAGACTTTGGGAATGTCCAGATCAAACCCCTGTGGGTGGTGAGGTCTACCCTGCCACTGCCCCCATCCTTGCAGAGTCACCCTGGTCGGGCTGTTGGGGATCTCCAGCGATGGCGCACAGCGGTAGCCAATACACTGGGCACTAGGCAGCTCACCTGGAAAAGCCCCATGTTCCTGGCACCCGGTGACCGAAGGACCCACTGGCCTGGAGTCGGGCCCGTGGCCTGAATCCTGGTTCTATTGTCTCTTCCCACTTATTCCTCTGGCTAGCATCCCTGAACAACTGTGTGGCTGCCACATGCTGTTCTAGGGGCAGGGACACAGGACCTAATGGGGAGCGAGTTTCCCTCCCAGAGCCATATTCTGGAGGCAGGACTTGTGCGCAGCTGCCAGGGAGGAGATGGAAGGCAGTGGGGAGAGGAGTGTGGCCCCAGGAGCTGGAGCAGGGCTGACTCCAGGCCAGGCACAGGCCAGTGTACGGACCCACCCTCTAGCCAAGAGCACTTACCCTCCCAGTTTGGGACTGGCTTGCTGGGTCCCTATCACCCTCACCCCTTCCCACCATCTTTCCCCTGCAGGAGTGTGGCCTGCTACGGAAGGGGACAGTGTTGCTGGCTGACAACGTCATCTGCCCAGGAACACCAGAATTCCTGGCATACGTGCGTGGGAACAGACACTTTGAGTGCACACACTTCCCTTCATACCTGGAGTACTCAAAGGCAATAGATGGCCTAGAGAAGGCTGTCTACCTTGGTCCGGGCACCCCAACACAGCCATGACCACCCACCCTGCTCCTGGATCCCTTGCTAAGCCTGCTTATGAAAGGCACCAGGGATGTGCTCCTGCCAAGCCACTTTTGTGGTTCTGGGGTCAAATGTACAACACTTGAGGCTTCTGAGCCACAAGCCTGCTGGCCCTGGCCCCTCTATAGAGGGCAACTCTGGGCTGTCACTCCCGGTCTGCCCCAAGTGCAGCCAGCTCACCATACACAGTCACTGCAATAAATCTGTAAAGTATGTTTGTGAGTACCAGATCAGGACGGGTGGTGCCTGTGACAGTGTCACTCCCACCAGCATTTCAATCAATAGGGTTTCTTACGCGGATGGGTCTTCAGGCATCAACTTTGCAGTAGACCCTTGAAGTAGGAACATTTGGAAACCAATGGACTGTGCACTCGTAGTCTGTTCTTGAGGTTTGCTGTCACCAGGTGGCAGCAATGCCTCAGTAATGGCACCGTGCCTAACAACTCACACCCACTTGTGATTCCTGGATTCTTTGACTTCATTTTTAAGAATGAAATGCAACTTCTTTACTAAAATCAGCTATTAACAATCTTGTATACCGGTATCATGTTTAAAAGATGCTAAAAGAGGAATTAAAATTTTAAATATTTACATAGATCAACGTAGTGCTTCTTTTTAACTGCTTCCCCGCTCCTTCTTTCCTGTAGTGCTCTCCTTCACTGGATGCTAATGCTGGCCTGGGATATGGGGCTGGGGGGGGGCAGCTTATGTGGTCAAGCTGAGGTTACCCGCTGCATCCCCAGGGGGATGTCAGCAGGCTGAGGTGAGCCCCCATCTGGAGGCTTGTCCTGGGAAACTGGGACACAGCAGTTGGTCAGCCTGCCTGTCCATCTCTGACCAAGCAGGCACTAGGGAATGGTGGACGTGGGGTCCCCGCCACAGTGCAGGGTGTGAGCTCTCTGGCACCTGGCCCCTTGGGGTCCCTATGTGGCACAAGTAGAAGCAACTCTCCCAGCCGACGTGGCATTGTTTATGGAAGACAGGACCCGGGTCAGCTCTGGTGCTTCCACAGCTGCCCAGTGAGCAAGGGAGATAGAATTGCTTTTCATCTCCCCAAATCCACAGCTGCCCAAATCCCCGGTCCCAACGTTGGCCTTTTGGTCCCAAGGCCCCCTAGCTACCTCAGAGGCTCCCCAGGGACCCCCCCCAATTCTGGCTGAGCCCACCTGTGTGCAGACCAGCCTCTGGGCAGGACACCACCATGGGACTTGGGGCCCAGCCAACCACCCAGAAGCAAGTCTTCTTCTGTGTGTGTGCAGAAAGGAGATCACAGTGGACCTGGGAGGACTTGTGAAGAACTCCCCCCCCCCCCCCGAGCCAGGGAGCTGAGCCCCCTCGGGATGTAGCACATGGACACCCATGCCCCACCTGGCAAGCAGGGAAGGGCAAGCAGCTGGTGGCAAGAGATCTGAGCCGCAGGAAATAGGAAGTTCCTTTGTTGCTTTTTTTAATTTTTAAATTTTCTTACAAAAATTTAGGTGTTTACCAATACAGTCTTATTTTGGTTTCATTTTTAATGCTTTTTGTCAGTGTTTTTCTTCTGTGTTTAAGTCCCGAACAGCAGGCACTAGGCAGCAGTTCCCCATTGCTGCCGAAGGTCAGTCCCAGAGCTGTGACTTGGGGCTCCAGCAGACAGGGCTCAGCATCCACGGCCAGGCCAGAGCCGCTCAGGGAAGCTCCTGCTACACTGGGGTGCCATGGAGCCAAGGGCAGGGTGGGGGGCAAGCACAGCCTGACCCCCATCTTGCTACCTCCAAAGCCTCTCTGTATGGGCTAGCACCACCCCCTCCCCACCATGGTCTGCCTGCCATGCAGGGTGGGACACAGCCCAGCAGATCCTGTCTACCTTCCAGAGTCAAACTCCTTCTCTGAGCCCCCTCCTCCCTTCCCCACTGCCTGCTCTCAGGGCCCGCCGCCAGGCTCCTCTGGGGCCCTGCACACACAGGAGCACAGGCTCCTACACCACCAGCCCCAGAGCAAAGCCAGGTGCCTTGTCCTGCCGCTTCCCTGGGCCCCATCCTGGCAGCTCCACTGGCTTTCTTTCTCTCTCTCACTCGCACACAGCACCATGTCAGTAAACAGCTAACTCAGCCTAGGGAGTTAGGAGGGAGGGAACGAGGGGCAGGAAGGGAGGCATGTCCAGAATTTCCGGCCCTGGCTCCTGGGTGAGAGGCGCTGCCAACCCCTGCCGCCAGGGGGCTCCAAGCTCCACAGCAGGTTCTGTGAGGGCCAGCCCTGGAGTTCCCTTCTTCCCATGATCAGATCCCTAAGAACAAACGGCTACGCTGGAGACCTAAGGAGGGAGAGGGGAAGGTTAAGCAGGGTGGCCCGGGGGCGGGGGACGGGGGGTGCTGGGCGGACCCATCCACAGGCTAGGCCAATGGAAGTGAGGACAAAGGCAGCTGCTGTAGGTGGCGGAGGCTGACCTCGAGAATCTCACTATCAGGGCCAATCTGACTTGCTGGTCACTGGGGGGCACTGAGCTTGGGCATTTAAATGTGGGGGCCCTGTTCCTGCTCTGGACCCATATGACACAGTGCCTGAGCCAGCACTGCATGCCCGGGGGGCATGACCATCTCAAACCCCAGCCTGTCCCAGAGATGGGCATTTGAGCCTGCTGAGCTTGAAGCCAGAGTCCCACCAGGGAGCACCAAGGGACAGAACATGCAGCCAGCAGAGATTAACGAGAAGCCCCTTCCCAGAGCACAGGAAACAGCTGAATGGAAAACCAGACGAGAGAACGTACCAGGCATGCAACTAGACCCAGGAGTCAACGGGCTGAGGCTTAGCGTCCCCCACGGCGTCCACCAGCCTGACTGCGGGCCTGCTGGGCCCAGGAGGAACCTTCCTGCTGGGGTCGGGCTGCAGCAGACCAGTGCGCAGTGGGCAGGCGGGCATTAGAGGCAGAACAAAGCAGGTTAGTCAGCGCTGACGGGTGGGGGCTGGGCTGCTGAGTGGGCGAGGCCAGAGCCAGGGTGCACACAATGGGGGAGCTGAGCTAGTGTGGCCCACATAGATACACACTGATGTGTAGACACACACAAGGCCTGTGCCCAAAGCCAAGAGACTGTCACAGAACAGGTTAACAGGAGCTGCCCTGTAGGCAGGACAACGATGGGCCCTCCCCCAACCCTCCTCCCCACACCACACAAGCAGAGGAGGGTGAAGACATGCTTGCTCAGACTCTCCTGGCCCTTGTGCTTCTTTGGGGCAGGGCCCTCTGTCCCGTGCCCCTGCTGTCCCAGTGTATGTGAGCTTTAAACCACCTGCACCCAGAGACTAATTCTGATAGTAAAGTTTCTGAGGCTGGGGGTGGGGGGTAGTCCCCCAGGCTCTGTCTCCCAGCCCAGCTGCCCTGCAGGTGAGCCCCATCCCAGTGAATCAGGTGGCCTAAACTCAGCACCTTCAGCACCTAGCCAGGGTCCCTCTCAGGCATGCCCTGGGTACCTGCCCACAGCCACTTACTTTCAACGGTTCCTTCTCAGAGGCTTCCCCTGCAGGGTCACTACCTCGAGCCCTCCGCTCCCTCCGGTCCACAGTGGAGTATCCATCTTGGGGTGGGGACAGGAGAGGAACTCAGGGGCAGGCATCACAGAAGCAGCTCTCCCTCTCAGCCCAGGCACAGGGGGCCCCTGGGACAGGGTGCACTGGGAGATAACCCCTACCTGCTCCAACACTGTGCTGGAGACTTGAGCCAGGTCGGTTCATGGTGGCTCAGAACCCTCCAGCCCCCTTCAGCTGACAGACCAAAGACCTTGGCTGGGCACAGACCCCTCCTTTGGCTACCCACTGCCCCGCCCCCAGCAACACCCCTAAATCAAATCTCTTTTCCAACCAGTACCTCCCTGGTAGGCTTTCCCAGCACCAAACACACAAGGCAAAACCACCTGGCCCATTTCAGAGCCTCCACTCCCCTCTGCCACCCACTGCCCCCCACCACAGGAAACAAGCAGCTCCATATCGGCACTCACCTGGGCCAAGTGCCTCCATGGGGATCACGTCCCGGCTGCCTGGCTTCTCACCATCTGCAAAGCACAAGCCAGGTGGCTGGCTGGTTCCAAGAACCAGTGGGGACACCAGGACAGACAAACCCACAGCAGGGATGGCTTCTGTGACCTTGGGTATCCTTTGTCACTAACATCTTAGCACCATTCTGCCGGTCCTCTGCCACGGACATACTCCCTCCCTCATCAATGTGGGCACCATGGGTGTAGAGGTTGTAGGAGGCTGCAAGCCAGGAAAGGGGCCCTCCCACCCCTCACCTGCCTCCTCACAGTCAATGCACTTAGGTGGAAGAGCATTTCTTATAACTCAGATACAGTTTTCCACGCCCTGACCCCATACTCACCAAAGCTCTTGTCCACCAGTGGCAGGGTGCTGTCATCAAAGCCTCCAGGACTCGGTGCTCCTTTGGGTCCCTTAGCAGTAGCAGTGGCTGACTAGGAGTGGGCAGGGGCACAAAACAGACAGGGTGTGGGGTCAGAGGCACTCCTGTGGGGGACCTAACCTGGAGAAGTGGAGGAGAAAAAGAGAAGCCAGGCAGGCCGCACCTGGAAGCGTGCCTTTGTCCAGCCATCCTTCTGTAGGGCACCGCGCAGCTCCTTGTAGCTCCACACAGTCTGCAGCACGTGGGAGGCGGCCTTCGCTTCGCGCACCGATTGGCTGCGGCCAGGCCCAGGGCGGGGTCAGCACTTGGTCCGTCCCGCCCTCCCCACCGGCCCCGCCCTCCCCCGGCCCCCTCTCCAGGCTGCACCCTCATCCACCTGGCAGCGCCAAGTGCTACCAGCGCTGGCACCCCTCGGGCCTGTAGCAGTGAGCGCGCATTGTCCAGGCTGTCGGACACGATCTCATGGATGGTGTTGAGCACGGCCACCACCGTGTCCTCCTCCAGGCGGGCACCCGGTCGTGGCGGAGTCTGTGCATTGCGCACGTTCCGCACCAGCTCCGCCATGGCGTAGCTCCCTGAAGGGCAGGGGCCGTTGTCAGGATACACCTCTGCCCACCCCAGCAGGGAGGAGTGGGATCCACCAGGAGAGCGCTCAGGGAGCTGCAAAGTCACCCACTGTGCACAGGGGCTAGGCCTTGAGACTATTTGGGAAGACCTGAGCTCCAGCGGCTGCGATGGAATGACAGGAGCAGGGCTGGGCCCCTGACCTCCTCCCCACCCTGCCCAGGGATGTGGGGGAGCACCCCAGAGCAGCCCCCTGGATTCTGCATCCTGGCTCTACCCCACCAGCATCCTCACCAATGAGGTCCTTGTTGCGCCGGTCCAGGGAAAGGTTGCGTAGGGCGATGGCGACAGCACGCACCACCTTGTCAGTCTCGGACTGCAGCAGCTCCACGAGCACCGGAAGGCCACGTTCCTTGCGCACCGTGGCACGGATGTAGGTGGCCCACTGTGGCAGTGGAGCGGGGAGGGTGCTCAGCATGCTGAGTCCCGCCCACAGGCCTAGACTCTCCTACCTGAGTCCTGACTGTTCCCTCTGGCTGGACCCTCCTCCCCGGCAGGACAAAGCCCTAACCAAGCATCTCAACTCTACCTCCACCTTGCAGCCTTTGTGCTGCGAACCTCCCCGGACTTTGGGGAGGCACCATGTCCCATGTGGTTCCCCCCCCCCACCAAGACTGGGCAAAGGCAGAGGCCGGCACCGATGGGGTACCTAGGATTCTCTGTGTCCCCTCCCTGCCATATTCGGCCTCTCACCATCCAGTTGCCAGCGCTGAGGTTCTGTAGGGCGCCAGCGGCAGCCTCCAGGGTGTTAAAGTTCCGGCTCTCCGTGAGGAGGGAGAGGTAGAGACGTACCACCTCGGGCTGATACAGCAGCTCAAAGCCTGGGCACAGAGCACCCACCGCCCACAGTCACCCAGGCCCCCCCATTACCCCCTCTTCCCCTCCTCCCATCAATGCCCCCAGGGAAAGAGTCAGCTGGGGCCAGGGATGGGTATGTGCAGTCAGGGAAAATTTAACCACATGTTCACCCCTTATGAGCCACCCAAGGGAGAAAGAATTCTCATTTCATGGAAGAACAGAGACTCAGTGAGGAGGCAGGGGCTCTAAGCCAGGTCATTGTTCCCTTGACCCTGCTGCCAAAGAAATGGTATTGGACCTGCCTGGTATCCAGAGCATCCAGGAGGCCTGGGGTAGGGAGGGAGGTGGTAACCTAGGCCGCTCTCCTAGCAATAGGACTCAAACTCCTTAACAACAGGGCCAGCCCTCCTGGGTAGATAGGCCGTGCAACTAACTGGGGGGGAGGAGCCCTAGCAGTGAGACCCATCCTCCCTAGTAACATGGCCCTATTCTCTCCTATGTAACTTAGGCTGTTACCAGTGCACATCCCTAGCAACAGGGCCCGCCTTCTCAGTCCGCACCCCGCTCAACCACTCCTGGTTCCCCATCAGTTGAGGCCCTGGCCCCCCAGTGCGGCAAAGTTGCCCCAAGGTACTCCAGAGAGAAGGAGCTGAACAGCCTTTCAGTTGTCCTGTACCCAGACATTATTCCTCCTCTCCTATCCTCCCACTCCACATCTTCTCACCCCCTCCCCATTCCTCATGCCTCACAGTCCCTCCACTCCAGCTCTGCTGGGCTTCCTTTCCTCAGATGCTCCAAGTACGTCTACCACTCAGGGTATTTACCCCTGAAGGCGTTTGCCGGCACTGGTTCCTCTGTGTGTGATGTTTTCCCCTAGATCCCATGGCTGGGGTCTTCCACCCTGCTTGGGGGTATCTGGGCTTGCAGGGTGGGCCGTGGCCTGGGGCTCACCAGGGCAGAGCTGTCTTACTGAGGCTAGATTCCCAGTGTACAGAACAGCACCAGCACACAGAAGGACTGCAACAGACACAGGGGACGAGAAGACAAACCACTCTGCCTCCTGCACGATCAGCCTCCCTACTAGACCTGACAGCCCACCTCAGCTCCTAAACCCCCGGAGTGAACATGAGCCCCTCAGCTGACACCAGAGGTCCTGCCTAACTGGTCTCTGCCCTTCAGTGAAGGCCTTACTCTATCCCCTCTAGTTGTTTCACATGCTGTGTGACCTGGTAAATGCCTGACCTCTCTGTGCCTCTGTCTCCCACCCTGCCTGGAGTGACCCACGGGACTGACCCTGATTCTGAACCCACAGCAGGTACCCAGGGACTGGACAGCCTTCTTGGGGGGGCACACCTGTGGACTGTTTCCCCATGGGATCCCCAAGGCCCTTCAAGCCTGCTTGGTAGCACAAAGCCTTGCTACCTGGATGGGCCTGGGCTTAATTCTCCCGCTGTCCACTCACCTTTGGCAGCCTCGGTTCGCTTGGGAAGGTCCAGTGTGTCAAAGTTCCGGTCCATGTCACCATCCTTCTTCCCTGGAACAGAGAAGTGGCAGAGGTGAGCTCACTAGCTCACAGTCACCCTCTTCTCAAATAAGGGAGCATCTTCTCCTCTGAAAGGCAGCAGAGCCGAGTTCAGATTATCTGGGCTCCCTATTCTGCCCAGCCTCACGGGGACTTTGTGTGGTCCCTTTAAGCCACATATCACCTCATTCCCAGGGGCAGACTTTGTTCCCTGGGGCCTGTGGGGACATATACACCCAGACCCCGTGCCCCCCCCCCTTGACTCTCCCTGTTCCAGCTCCAGGCCCAGCCCTGCCTGGGTAGCTGGGTCTGAGGTTACAGAGAACAGCCCGTTGGCCTCCCAGTGAGTCCAGGGCTGACATTCCTGCCGTTGCCATGTCCACACAGTTGTCATGGAGATGGCTGCCCGGGAAAGGGCCTGGGGATGGGGCAGGGCCTTGAGGCTGGACCGCCCTGCAGTTGTCATAGCGATGACTGCCTGGACAACAGGGTGGGCGGCACCTCCCTGGTGCCCACTGCACCCACTGGGCCTGGACAGCAGGACAAACAGGGACTCACCTTGGTGGAACCACTCCTCTGGGCGGCCGGAGGAAGCACAGGAGAGAGGAGACGAGCCTGAGTGGGCAGCACCCCCCCACCATGCCCTCCTAGGCGGCCTCAACTTCCCAATGCATACCCTGGGTTGAACAGATAGGTCGGGGAACTCCACTCCCATCACTGGGGAGGGCTGAGTGCCCGCAAGTGGAACAAGAAAGGGGAGGCCTGGGTTCAGAACAGGTCCACACAGGGTGGGTGGGGGGCGCGGGGAGCCGGGAGGAGGTCAAGGCGGTGCACAGATGCAACTCAGCAGGTGCCTGAGAATGTGGATCCCGGAACCTGCACCCAGCGAACGCCGGGTAGGATGGCGTGAAGGCAGGGTGGAGTACTGCCTCCAGGCCATCTCAAGGTCTTCAGGTGCTCTGTGAATGCCAGGAGGCAGCATCGACTTCAGTACTTTCCAAACAGGGGCCCAAAGAACTCTTCCTGGGGCTGAGGGACTGAGTCCAGGCAGCAGCAGGGACAACCATGTAGGTTCACCCCTGCCCTCCACGGGGGACCCCAGAGTGCAGATGAGGGACAGCTGGCCTGTCAGTTGGATGACCCTACAGCCTTCCCGGCTCCCTGCTTCCCCACCTGCCCATCACGAGCTGACCAGGTGGTCTCTGGCTTCCGGGATGTCCGCAGGTATGGTGCCCCTTCAACCTGGGGTAGCAGGGGGAGTCCTAGAGTGCAGTACCCCAGTCCCTCCCACACACCTTTGGCCTTCTTGCCACCGAAACAGCCGGCGTCATCCCTCCTCCGGCGCTGAGAACCCGCAGCACCGCCCGGGGGCCCTGGCTCAGCCTCCTGGTACCTGTCGGCCCCAGGCACCTCCTTGTGCACGTGGTAGGACAGGTTCCGCATGATACACACACAGTTCTCCACCGACTGCGGGGAGAGGAAAAATGGTGGAGAAGGGCCAGGTGAGCATAGAGACTGCCCACCCTTCCCAGGGAAGCCTGGCCACAGTCAGTGTGCAAAGAGGGAGCTGAGGGTGCAAAGACAGGGAGACCAAAGCCAGGGGGCCTACAGGGGTGAGGGCTCCCAGGGAGGGACTGAGGAAGGAAAAATGTGGAGAACACACTATGGGTAGGAGCTGGTGGGGGACTTCATAGCATGTCCACTTTGGAGTGGCCGCTTCGGTGTGGCCCATGCCCAGGGCACTGCCCCAGACTGCATGCCTACTTCTCCTGTGCTGCCCCAATAGTTCAGGGCCCCCTGGGCCCAGTACCTGCTCCATTTCCCTAACCCTTTGGAGGAGGCTATGAGACTCACCCAGCTGAGACCTGCTAGGGACATCAGCCCTGCCCCACCCACCTTGTTGTCCGTGTCCTTTCTGCCCACTGCGGACTGCAAGGCGTGCAACAGGGCATCCACCAGCCCCTCACATTCCCGGAGCCGCCGCCGGGCCTCTGCGCCATCCGAACTCACGTTCCTGGGTGGCCAAGAGCAAGCCTGGTAACCCCTGGCTCCCACGGGGATTTCCCAGCCCCTCCCCCACACCAGGCCTTGGGGTCAGGTCTTCATCTGTAAGAACAGCACTGACATCAGCCTGTTAGGGCTATTGACAGTGTCCCAACCACTGCGACCCTAGGAGGGAGCCCTGGCCTGGCATCTGTGTGGAGCTTGGGGCCTTTTCTGATGCCCAGCAGAATTGGAAGGGTCCAGAGTCCTGAATGCACACACAGGTAATTCTGCTCCCCCTGCCCCAGTGGCAGTTCTGAGTTCAACCTTACCCTGAGAGGAGGACCCCAGAGGGCCACAGGGCTACATCCTGATGGACAGGCAGGGCCATGGGAACCCAGGATCCCCTGTGGGGACTCTGTTGTGATGGCCAGGGTTGGAGGACTGGGGCTGAGGTCACCAGGATGTGCAATGAGGCCTCTGAGGCAGACGGAAGATGAGGGTCCTGGCTCCCCCTAACCTGGCTGTCACGGTGATAGGAATGTGGGTAGAAGCTGAGCAGGGCTGGAGACATGGAGTCCTACATGAGAGCGAGGCAGACCTTGTCCAGAGGCTGCCCCTGGGGCTGAATACAGCCCCATCAGGCCCCATTCTCCGGACTTGGGCAGGAACTGCGACATTAGCTAGGAGGCTCCTGAGACTTGGGTGGCTAATTGCCTTCCAGATTATACAGGACATGAGTACATTCCCAGGTCTGTGTACAGGCTCTGGTGCCTGGCTCCTGCCTCCTTGACCAAGAACGGTCCTGGGTGGCTGCAGAGAAGAGTGCCCGAGCCCAGCACCCACCCACACCTCAAGCAGCCCGATGTGTTCTTGAAGACTGTCGTCCACTCAGCATCCCTTGGCTTGGAATCCTCATTGGGCTCGCGCTCCCAGCCCGAGTGGGGCACAATGACCTCGTGGGTCAGCGTCTGCAGGCCGTGGTCAATGATGACCATCTTCAGGGGCTCATAGGATGACAGGTTCCAGAGTGTGCCTGCAGGGTGCCATCAACCAGCCCGTGCTCACCACACAAGCAGTGACCTTCCATCCTCCCCAGGAGACCTCACTCAGGACATGCCCCGGAAGGCAGGAAGATAACAAAAGCCATGAGAGGTCCTGGGTGCCCACCCTGGTCCAGGCAAGTTACCTAACAGTAGCTACCTACTGGGAGGAAGCACGGGGCGGGGGGGGGGGGGACACAGAGGAAAGGCTGGCAGGGAGCCCGTGGCTGGACAAGCAGGTACATTCTCTTCCCCCATCCTTTCCAAACCCGGGGGTGGGGGGGGGGGCAGGTGGCACTACTGCTCCACTGGCCCCACCTAAAGGTGGTCACATGACCCTACCTGGCTAATTGGGTCCCATAAGGCACCATCCCCCAGCACCAGCCCCATTGGAGGATGGGACCAGGCTAGACCTAGAATATGGGGATTGAGAGGGTGGGGGCAGAAGATAGAAAGGGAATGTGCCTGAGAGTCCACAGGTAGAGAGACTGGGGACCTCAGCCTAAGCCTAACGCCTACTCCCAGCAGCTGAACTCCTGACTGAATGGGTGGGTGGTGGTGGGGAGGGTCTTTCCCTGGAGGCTCACTCTCCTCTCCCTGAGGGATGGGGGGAGGCCAGGCGTCACTCACCGGTGACGAGCTCTCGGACCTCGTTATCCCGGGCAGCCCGCAGCAGGCGCACCAGGGCAGGCACACCACCGCAGTCCCGGATGGCAGCCTTGTTGTCCGTGTCCCGGCCATAAGAGAGGTTCCGCAGTGCCCCACAGGCCCGCCGCCGCACCTCTGCCCTCGGGTGGTCCAGCAGAGCCACGAGCAAGGGCAGGCCCCGCAGCTGCCGCACGCGTCGCTTGACGCCTTCATTCTCGAAGCACAGGTGCTGCAGGTAGGCAGCCGCATTGGCTTTCACAGGGTCCACGGGGTGTCGCAGCATAGCCAAGACCTCTGGCAGCTCGGGGTCCCGCCAACGCGGCTCCTTACGGGCACTGTCGACTGAGGGCGACCGCCGTACCACTCTGTCCAGACTGCCCAGGCTGCCCCGTTCCGGCTGGGCCAGGGGGGCCGTCGCAGCTGGAAACGGGGGCCGCTCCTCCATCAGCTCACCGCCATCATCTGCCACATCCTCATAGGGCCTGTGCAGGCAGGCAGGGCACAGGAATATCTCAGCACTGCCTGAGGATGTCCACTCCAAGGCCACCCACCATTATCTTCATTATCGTGGACCACGAACCCATGAAAGGTGGGGATAGGTCTACAGTATTCGTACGGCGTCCCAAGTACCGAGTGGGTGCGGCGAGTCACACCCCAGGCCAGCAAGAACTGACTCACAGCCAGCAACTTAGCCAAACACCAGCCAGTGGTTATCGGGGCTTGGATCCCCCTAAGATGGGGAGCTCACTCACTCCCATCACCATACAGCATTCCCCAATTGGGAGTTAAATGCATTTCTATGAAACATCTATCTGTGACTGGGATCCTGCTTTCCCGTGAGAACCATCTCTGTGACATGAGATCTGCCAGGATGTGGGGGCAGGAGGTGACCCTCCCTGCACACAGCCATCCTGGTGGGACCATATAAGGGGCATTCAGGCCCCCAGTCCCCCAGAGTACAAGATGTCTTTGTGGGATGTCACTAGCAAACCTACTTCCTAGAGCAGGGATTGAGGCTAGGAGGGGTCAGGTGTCTTGCCTGTGGTCACCCAGCATAATTCACACCGAGGCTGTGATCATGTTCTCACTCTACAGATGGAAAAACTGAGGGCTGAGGTGACAGAACCAGAGTCGATGCTGGGAAGAGCTTGATAGCCTAGTTTCTGGTTGCTTCTGTACACAGGGGCAATTGAGGCCTGGGGAAAGGCTGGAGCCTCAGACTCAGAGAAAATGCTCTGAACCTCTTGTGTTCCTACCTTCATGGTCATCTGTCTGGAGCAGGGACAGTGGGTGTTGGGCATGGTCACTGACTTCCCTAATCCTCCAGACTTCTAGGGAGGGTGCCTGGTGCAACTTCCACTATCCAGAAGCTTCCCTTGCTGCTGTCCTTGAATTGAAGCTGATTGAAACCAGTGTGTAACTAACTAACTTAGCCCCTGCAGCTAAGACCTCCTGCAGAAGACTCTCTGCTGGGGGAATGGAACACAGACTTCCCAGAGGCGGTGGCCAGACTGAGGGTCCTCACCTGGTTCGAAGGCCACGCCCACACTCAGGCCTCCTCCTTGTGGCAGTACCGTAGTCAGGCTCCAGCTCCGGGCCACCCTCATCGTCAGCAGCCAGACTGCGGGTGTCATCCTCTAAGCCGTATGGCTCTGCCTGGAAGCGCTCCGGCTGGGAGCGACCAGCTGGCGGCACAGGCTCAGGGCCTGCAGGGAAGGCCTCACGTCGGCCAGGCAGTGTGAAGCAGCCATCGACGGGGCCTGGGCCAAGGGGGCCACGTGTGGGCCG
This sequence comes from Mustela lutreola, assembly GCF_030435805.1. NCBI lineage: Eukaryota > Metazoa > Chordata > Mammalia > Carnivora > Mustelidae > Mustela > Mustela lutreola. The sequence continues at coordinate 62,479,100 of NC_081300.1, read as the reverse complement.
CACACCCAGCCCCCGGGAGAGACTGCCATAGCTGGGGACATCACGGGGCTCAGGGCCATCGGTAAAGCTGCCCGCACTGCTGAGGTAGGCGCGGGAAAGTGTGGCTGCCGGACCGCCCCCGCGCAACAGGAAGTGCCGGTCCAGCGGGCCATCTGCAAAGGGGCCTAGCGGGGGGCCTCCATCCAGCAGGGGTAGGCCATCTGGGCCTACGGGTACTTGGCGCACTGTCCTCGTAGTCACTGTCTTGACCGTCTTGGTGACCTGGTGGGGAAGTGGGTGGCCGGTGGGCAGGCTGGGCAGCCTGAGAGACCCAGACACCAGCCCAATTGGTGCCCTGGGAGGCCCCTCTGTACATGCAACAACCGTGGCTACATGGCCTACTTGTCCACTGCCTGGGCCTGGCCATACCTTGGTCTCAGTGCGCCGAGTCGTGCCATCTTCTGATGTGACAATGGACACATGGGAGGTAGGGGTGCCAGGGTCCTCCTCTACTGTCACGGTCTCCTCCAGCACCTCGGGCGCCTCTGGCATTGTGGCCAGTGAGGCCTGGCTGCCCGGGCTCTGCTCCTAGGTGGGGTGGGGTGGGGTGAGGGGTTGTCAGTGGGAGGACCCACAGCTTGCTGGCCCTAGAGTGTGGATGCTAGTGCTGGCCTAGAGGCCGGGAGGGCCTTCTTCCCACCCCTGGAACCCACAGGCCCCAGAGCCTATCTTAGCCCTAGCCCATTCCTGCCTCTGAATGCCATGGGGCTGACTGATCCTGCTGCCCTATTTCATGGGGGTCTTTGGGGCTTGACCTCCCCCAGTCCTGGTGCCTCCCTGAGCTGAGCTCCAAGGCCTGGCTGCTACAGGTTCCTGGTGGCCCAAGGAGGTTGGTGGGACCTGGAGCTTGGACTCTGGACACAGCTCCCTACCCCCGGCTGGGCCTCCCTGTGTCCTGGGCCTCTTCCCAAGAAACCCTGAATGCAGAGGCCTCGGGGAGCAGCTTCAACACCACTCACTGACTCCCCAGGGCCACACCCAGGCCCCCACTGCTCCCAAGGCCAGCCAGACGCCCTCACAGGACGGAAATACCCAGTTCTCAGAATGCCCAAAATACCCTTGCTCCTTCCGGCCTGGACACTCTTGGGGTGTTGAGTGGGCAAAGCCTCGCCCGACCTCATTTGGGCCAGCATTTGGCGCTCCCTGTTGAGGTGCTGGGTGTTTTCTCAGAACCCTGAGGCGGTGATTCAGGCCAGGTGTCCCCAGTTAGTCCTTGATGGGAGCCCTGGTGTCCCCTCTCCATATACCTCCCTCCAAGATCTCCCCAACTGCAGCTTCGGGATGACCGTGGTGGAATTCCAGGCAAGACAACTCTGGACAGAGGCCTTTTTAAGGCCCTACACCTAGGGCCAGACTTGCCAATGGGAAAGCAGAGGCTCCATAACAGAGCTGAACTGACTGTGCTGACTGGCAAAGGGGGCTGAGAGCTGAAGTCCATCTACCCCTGGGCCTCTGACAGCACAGGTCCCCATAGCATGCCAACGTCCCAGGATTAGCATCTGACCAGCATGGATAGGGGCTGAAACCCAAGCTGCCGTGGGCAGGCAAGCAGGAACACATTCCTGGGCAGCGGGGGGCAGCAGGGGCCAGGTCAGCAGGAGGACAGGCCCTGCTCTGTGGCCCAGATGCTGTGCCTTGAGGAATGGGTCCCCTGTCTGGGCCCCCAGGCCTCTGAGGCCCTATCCAGAAACAGAGCTGAGGCCCAAGGAAGGCCACAACCCTATCTGCCCACCACCAGAGCCCTACTCTGCTCCTGGCTCCTGGGTGTGGGAGGTTTGTAAGCCTAGATGCCCAGGGCTGCCCTGGGGCTGGCTTCCCAAGGTTCCTGGGGTGCAGAGTCTCCTCAGGTTGGGTCCTGCCCTGATAAAACGCTTAAGCCCCCAACTGCACACAGTGCTGATTCTGGACCCCCGCAAACTCTTCAGAGGTCCAGATATAGGCCTGCACCATGTTAGGACAGGCGTATGCCCTGGGCTCTGGAGACACAGGAACGAAGCCCCAGAATGCAGCCTCTGCTCCCAGAAGCAGGACCAAAGAGAACAACAGTATGTGATTTCATAGAAAGGAAAACAGGCCTGACAGAAGGGAGCGGCTTAGCCAGGACTCCACAAACCACTGACAGGGGATCTCAGGCATCCACAGGGAAGGCCATTTTGCAAGGCCTTCCAGCTAACACCTCACCCCTTGTGGGCCGCAGCCTTGGCTGCCACTCAGTTTGGGGTTGTAGGTGGAAAGCGTGATGGGGACGTGGCCAGGAAGGAGGAATGATGTTCCCTGAGGAGGAGGAGGAAGCTGAGACCCTGAATAGGGACGTGTGGCTGGGCTGCCAGGGTAGGCGGCCTGGGCTCTTCTCTGAAGGCCCTGGGAGCCAGGACAGTTCCAGACCAGAAGATTCAGGGAGAGCCTGTCACTGGTGTCTCGCCTGCCTCACCTGTATTTAGCAACTGTGGGAGCAAATGTGTGTCAGGTGCTGAGCTCTCTCTCTTGGGCCCTGGGGGGCCAGGCATGGAGGGGCCTAGGGCCACAGCCTTTTGGCTGCAAGTGGAGGGGAGGAGTGAGGAGCAAGATGGACAAGAGGGGACCAGAGCACTGCCAGGAGGACGTGGCCCTGAGAGTGGAGAGAAGAGCCTCCAACTCCCCAGTTAGGGGCTGGGTGTGATAAGGGAGGAGGAGGAGGAAGCACACCTCAGACTCCAATGCTACCGTGACTCAGTTTATTCTCATTCTAGCCTGTGATGAGGGTCTGACACAGTGTAGCACAGGGGATGAAGAGATGGGGGTCCAGAAGAGCCAGGACCCCCCACCCCACCCCACCCCACCCCACCACAATGCCTGGCAACCTCACAGCATCACCCACCAATGCCCAGTCCAGGCAGCCCGGTAGTGGGATCCTGAGGCCCCAAGAGCCCCCACTGGCAAATGACCTCAGGGAGCTAAAAACAGGCGATGACTTCACCCGGGCAGGCGGGCAGGCAGGAGTGTGAGTCAGCCAGTGATCACAGGAAGGCCCGGCCCCCGTTACACACGCCTGGGCACACATGCAGATAAGTAACTGGACATGTGTGCATGTACCTGGTGCTTCCAACAGGGACACGTGCACAGACACAGGTGTGTGTGTAAGCACCCAGCCTGGCCTACGGGCCCAAGCGTGTCCATCTGCATGCTGTCCTAACAGTCCCCGGTACACAGGGCCTGCTGACCCCAGAGGGACTTGCTTGTGCCAACACATCTCCGTCACCTCCTCCTATCTCCCACCCCTGTGACCAGACTACTTGGACACCCCCTCAACCACCCACTCCAGGTGGTCTCAGAGCTGGCAGCAGAGTAGGGAACCAAAGCCTGTGGTGGGGAAAGGCCCAAGGTCAAAACACGGTTCAGGCCTCTGCAACATCTTTGGGGTGGTGGCATGGGTCTGTGGAATGATGACTGGCAAACAGATGGCACTCAACAGAGGCAGCTGACTGGGGTGCCTGCATCTTCATCCTACCTCAAAACTCTGCTCTAGGGCCACATGTCTACCTACCTGGGAAGGCAGAACCCAGAGACCCCTGGCCATGCAGCTCAGGGCCCCTCTGCACCCCATACATGAACACCAGCCTGGACCCATAACCCCCAGCCCTTTGCATCCCACGTCAAATCCTGTCAACTATCTCTTATCACCCTTCCCCACCCCTAGCTGCATTCTTGCCCCTCTTCCTGGGACCACTGACCTGTCTCCCATCACCTTCCTCCACAGCCCAAACTGTCCCCATGGCACTCCCATCCATGGTCTATCCGGTCCAAGGTCTATAAGCCTGGCCCAGAGTGGGGCTGCTATCCAGACCCGGGATTTCCCAGGAGCTCCCTTGAACTTGTGGAAGGGGCCTGGCCCAAGACTCCAAGTCTGAGGCCAGAGTGGCCAGTACTCAGAAAGGTAAACCCAACCAGCCACCACTGCTCTCAAGAGGGTCCCCAGAGGCACAGAGAGAGGGCCATAGGCCCTGGGGCTCAGCTTCCTCATATGGAAACAGAAGGCACCCAGGATATCACAGCCAAAGGACAAGCGGGATAGTGCCAGTCCCGGACACCTTGGTGGCTGGACCTAAGGAACATGGGGAGTAGAATACAAGATGTGGGCCAACGTACAGAGGGGCCACTACTCTTGTGGGCTGCAAAGGCCCACAACCACATCCGAGGTACGTGTGGGAATGGCAGAGGGAGGGGATGGGAAAACAAGCCAAGTCATAATGGGGAAGGGGGGTTGGACTGGGGTCCCAGAGGCATGGATCAATGTCACCAACCGCACTTCACAGATGAGCACCCATGGTGTGTATTGTGAAGAGCAAACCACAAGCCAGGTGCCCCACCCTGCCCATGGTCCCACCGCACACTCAGAGAATGGGTTAAGCTAGGATCCCACACTTGGCTCCCACAATCCCGTCCTGGCCCACAAAGGGCACAAGACAGCCGGCACTGAATAAATGAATGGAGGGATGAAGGGATGAACATGTCCCCCTACCGCCTACACCCCAGCACAGCCATCCCTGATAGAGTCCAAGACAATCCATGCTGGCATCTCTCATCAGAGGGCAAGCTCTTGGCCACTACAGTTGCCCTCTCCTGATGTCCAGAGCCTCTACCCAGCCCAGGCAGATGGGGGGCTCATCACCTCCCCAGGGCAGCAGGCCACCTACCAGGGCTTGCAGTCCACACTGAGTGGCCAAGACACCATGGGGCAGTGGGTGCCCAGCAGCCTGGGGAAGCGAGGCTGTGGGGGATAGCAGGGCTGGCTGTCACCCACTGCAGTTTCTCCAAGCCCAAGCCACATCCATCAGCTACATAGTGGCCCCAGCTGCCCCCAGCTGCCCCTTACATCATGGGACAATCAGTAGATCGACCCTAGGGGCCATACCAAAGTTGCATAGCAGGCACAAACTCAGCTGCCAGGAAGAGGCAGGCGGCCCCCAAACACAAGGGGCCTGGGGCAGTTGTTCCTCCAGCCTCAGTTTCCCTGCCTGTTACCGCACCCCAAACCCTCTGAGCACGGAGGCGCTGGATGCCCAAATGCCTCCCTCCCGCTCCTTCCCAGCATTGGGAGGCTGACTGACCGGGTTTTCCTCGGAGACCCGCCCCCCCACACCGCCTCCGCACATGGGCAGGGCCCTCTTCCACCCCTCCCCTCACGTGCGCTGCCTCGGCAGACAGGGCTTCCATTAAAGCTCCGGAAGCTCCTTCGCAGGTCCCCAGAGTCGGAGCCCGCGCTGAGAGTGTGGAGGGGAGGGGGTGCCCACCGAGACCCCAGGGAGCTGGAGGCCTAGCTCGGCTGCCCTCTCCGGACTCGGCATCCCTCCTGCAGAGGGGCTGCTCAGGAAGGCCCTCACCCACCACATGCGACCCAGGCACCTGTCCTGGGCGCTGCCCTGGGGTGCACCCACCCCGATCCTGTTCCTCGCTTCCCGGCGCCTAGTCGCACCGCCCGGGGCGCCCGCGACGGGTCCCCAGAAACCCCGCGGCCCCGCCCCGCGCCTTGCACACCCCCCCGGGCGGCGCGCTCACTCCGCCGCCCCGCCCGCCCCGGGGCAGAACGCGCCGGCCCAAAGCGCAGACAATAGCCTCCTCCGGCCGGCGGCTCCGCGGAACAAAAGCGGGTCCTCCCGGGAAGGCCGGTGCCCCGCCCTCTGCCGCCTGGCCCCCGGGACGGTGCCCCCACGCCTGGGACCAAGTTCCCTCCAACCTGTCTGAGTTCGGCCGGCATCGGGCCGGGCTCGGGGAGGGGGGGCGGCGCGGGCCGGTAAGGACGACGGAGGCGGTGGCGGCAGCTGAACCGGGCTCGGCTCCGGCGCCTCGGCCGCTCGGGCTCGGGCTCGGCGGACTCGCTCCCCGCGGGGGCGGATCTGGCGGCGGTCACGGCGAGCAGCCAATGGAGCTGGGCCGCGCCCAGGCGGGGCGGGGCGGGGGCCAGCGGGGTGGTGGGGCGGGAGCCGGAGGGGCGGGGCGAGGTCCCGCCCCCCACCCCCAACCCCGCGCTGGGAGCAGCTCAGCTGCCAGAGCTGGGCCGAGGTCGCCCCTAACTCCCCAGCAGCCGGCCTGGACTCCTCGTTCCCCCACTTCCCCGGCGGGGCTGATATTTTCCCGCCGAGTGACTTTGGCTGAGTCCTGTTTCCCAGGCCTCATTTTACCTCCAATAAAAAAACTCACAGGCCTCTCCCCCTGCAGAGTTAGGGAAACTGAGTTCTGGCCGAGCTGGGGCCAGGGCACCCATCCTCTTTGACACAGGCTGCTCACCTGGACTGCGAGAAACTTTGCCCTGCTGTGAAATGAGGGCTGATCAGAGAGTAGTTACAGCGATGTTCAGCATGACAAGGGCTCTCAAGTGACCCAGATAGGGCCCCAGGCCCTTGCCCAAACCCCAGCATAGCCCACCCCCCCCCTCCCAAATTAAGTGCCTCAACAAAGTTCAGCTGGGGCCTGCCAGATGGACCTGGCACTGATCCACTTTGTCTTGGGTTCTCCCCATCAAGACACAGAGGCTCAGGGTTTCCCCCACACTCTTAGGGGTGTCAGAGCAGATAAAATAGGTGAGAGTGGTTGTGGGGTGCTCAGCAGTTGGGTGACTCTGGGTGAATGCTCCCAACGCCAAGAGGACCACAGACCCTCTCTCCTCCATACTTCTGATGCACTCAGAAGCCGATAGGGGTGTGAGGGAGTGATGTCACAGTGGCTGGTTGGTTAATCAGGACTTTTCCAAACCAGGCAGGAATGAAGGTACAGCCACGCCCCAGAGAGTCTGGTGGTGCTGGATGGAAATGCAGACCCAGAAGGGCTGGGCTGGGCTCTGGAGCCCTCTTGGGTCATACCCCACAAAGGCAAGCCAACAGCTCTTGTATCACAGATAAGGAAACTAGGCTCTGAGATGAATAAGGGAAAGGGGCAGTGCAAGGAGGTTCCAAGGGTCTGGCAAGAGAGGAAGGCTCCTGGCTTCCTGCCCCCCTTCTGCTTTGCCCCAGACCCCATGCAGAAAATCCAGCCCCCCCACCCCCAGCCCCGGGGCTACCCTTCTTGCACGCAGCCAGCATGCTCAGGCACCTCTGAGTGTTGGCTACATGTCCTTCCAAGCCTTTGTTTCCCCCATCTGCACAGGGTTGAGTTGCCCTGACCACTGGCCCCATTATCTTCCATCCTTGGCAACCCCACAGGGAGCCACCTGGAACAGGGACAGCAGCAAGAGGACTGGACCACTGCCCTGAGGGAACTTACATTTCAGCTGCTTCTGCCTTCTCCCTAATTTCACCAGATGCTAGTACCCCAGCCACAAACCCACCTCAGCCTAACCTGGGGCTGGCCAGGTCCCTAAAGGCATCCCCCCAGCCACACACACAAACACACACACTGCTTGAAGGCTGGCCCTGCTCTAGCCAAGTGTTTGGAGCCGGGAGCTCTTCCTGCTGGAGGATTAAAGGCAGGTGGCCAGGACAGCGCTGCAGCCTGGGGAACACAGCAGTAGCCCCTGGCCTCTCAACCCCTTACCCCTCTCAACCCCACTTAGTCCCAGTGACCCGCCTCGCCACTGGCCCTGAGCTTCACAGACCCCAGCTCTAACCCTGAAGACCAGCTCCAGGCAGCCCTGGGCCCAGCAGGTAGGTCACTAGGCATCTCCTGCTGAGACAAATCTGGGAAGCAGTTCTGGGATCAGGGCTGCCAGCCCTGGTCAGCGGATGTGGCCCCGCCTCCCCCAATGTCCCATCAGACCTGCCAGTCCACCCCCAGCCCTGGGAACACAGGCTCTCTCCAATCTTGCCCTGAGAAAACCATCTCCTCCCCAGAGACAGAAAACTAAGGATAGGCCAGGAGGACAGTGGGCGGGGAGAGGTCACAGCCTTAAGTCTTTAGTCCACAGGCCCCAAGAGGCCGGGGCAGCTCCAGGCTATGGGGGCACTGTGGGGGCACCGACCTTCAGCAGCGCCCTCTGGGTTGGAGGCTAAAGCCCTTTCCGGCCTGGGAGAGCTTGGAAGAGGGCCTGACGCCTGAAGGATGGCCTTAAAGTCACTGACTGTCACTGTCCCCATGTGGCCCAGCTGGGCTATTCCACTCCCCACATCTGGGGGTGCAGGCCTCAGCCTCTGGGGTGCCTGAGATCCAGGGGATGGTGGGGGTGGGCTCTTGCACCTGGACCCACCTTGCCTCAGTCCTGGGCTCCTGAGAACTGGCTCCTTGGCCCACCTCAGCACCCAAGGCTTGGAAAGATAGTTTCCCAATGGTGGGGACTGCTGGTGCGTACGGGCCCTCTAGAGACACGTTTTTGGCTTTGACTGTATACCACGCTGGGTTGTGTAGGTGGATTGCCCACTGACAGATGAGACCATCAACGGTCTTGGGGGGGGGGAGGTCACGTGCCAGGTCCCCTGTCCCGACATGGGCTGCTGCTTTCTGAGCCCCACGTGCCCTGGCCAGGCAGAGTCAGGCCCAACTGAGTCAGTCTCAATGGAGACTGATACATTGCTCCCTCTCTCTCCAGCCATATAGGTACAGGTTGCCCCACACTGCCAAGAGCCTGTCTGGTTGCCTAGAGTAGGGGCCCAGTGATGAGAGCAGGTGCTGGGGGATATACTGGGAGGAGGTCTGGCTGCCAGGTTTAGGAGAGCAATGGTGTTACTCCTGCTCAGGTAGCTGAGCCAGAGAAGCAGACCACAACTGGGAGAGCCCTCTAGGATCACCCTGTGAGGAGACGAAGTAGGTTGCGCCCCCTGCCACCAGCCTCTGGATCTGGTAGTGAGGAGGAGCAATAGTGGGAGGTCTGTAGAGTGGACTCCCACGCAGGGCCCTCCTTCTCCTGGCTCCTGTGATAGGAGCTCCTGTGATGTGCCTTGCCAGCCCCTGCCTTGTGCCTCAGTCAGTAATATGAACTGAAAAATCACACCGAACTCCAGGCCTCCCCCGTTTTCTTGTTTTGTCCCTCCTTCTCCATAAACCAGATGCTCTTGTGTTTCATCCGTAGGTTAGGTACTGGGATACAGTGGCCGGAAGGAGGAGTCCAGGCCATATGCTTAGGGCCTGGCCACAGAGCAGACAGGGCTTCACGCCTCTTGGGGCTGAGCAGGAGCCTGAGCCCAGTTTAAGGGCATTGGCTGGTGGAGAAACTGAGGCTCCAGGTAACCCTCTGAGCCGTAGGCAGACCCCAGAGCCTTGCTCAAGTCTTCCCCTCGGGCTGACTCACTGATGCATGCGACAAAGGAGGATATCATGGCAAGCAGACTCCAGGGCTGGCAAAACCCTCAGTGTCACCAGAGTGACTGCTGAGCTGCCCAGAATAGACCTTGCCCAGCTACCTGGGCTCTGAGGACTCACTTGAGTGGAGGGTGCCATTTGGAGGGTTGGGCTATGTCCTGCCCATTCATCACAGGGTGCCCTGTACACCCAAGTGAGGCTTCCAGTCCCCTTGGGATCCCACTTTCCTCTCCTCTTCAGAGGCCCCAAGATATCTTGCAATAAGTCATCCAATACTGGCTTGTGGTCCACCAAGGCCCCTTGATTGTTCCCCTACTTGGCCATTTCCACCCTTCCAGAGTCATGGGGTGTTACCTGCAGGACCAGCTGTTGCCAGGCCATTGGCAGGGGCTGCCCACTGCCCATACCACCACTGCCCATGCTGGGCTGCTGGGCACGCTCCAGCTGCAGGGCAACATGGCGCCGCTCCTGCTCCAGAGCTCGCGTCAGTCGCTCAAAGCGGGCCTCCTGCTCTTTCACCGAGGCCAGGATGCTGGCAGCTGAGTGCATGTTGCAGTCCTCCATGACCAGGATGCCAGCAGGCTGCAGGCAAAGCAGAGCAAGGTCAAGGTGGAGCCAGGACAGAGGCCTAGAGAGGCCATCATAGGCCTCTTGCCCAACCCACTCACAGATCATATGACTCACTCCCAGACCAGAGCATCCAGCTCTTCAGAGAGAAGCTGCATTGATTAAATTCTAAATTAAAAGCCATTAATCCGAGACAGGCCGGAAGCAGCCAGCTCCCTCCTTGCAGAGTGTGGGGCTCTGAGTTGGGAGCCCCTGCTTCCTGCCAGGCCCAGCAGAACCACTGACCGCGAGCGTCCAGGGCCCTCTGGGAAGGGAAGGGTAGGAAGAGCTGGTATGACCACCTCTCAGACCACCCAGGCCCTCTACTGCCCACAGCTCATGCCGGTTCATCCCAACCTCATGGGGCCAGCACAGGCCCAACTCACGGAGGCAGTGCTCCGGCCCAGAGAAGGTAGGGCCCACAACAGCTCGTGTGGCAGAGCTGGTGCCCCCGTGGGGAGGGAGAGAGAAGGCACTCCACAGCCACCAAGCGGGCAGGACCCCCTAGGCAGGTGAGGGGATGACAATGGCCTACAGACCAGCAGGTAGGCCTCCACTCACAGCCACACTGGCTGGGGACAAGAGTGCTATCTACCCGCATGACAGAGTAAAAATCTGGTTGAGATTCTGAACTCAGAAGCAGCCCATGCAGCTCATACTGGATAAGGAGGGAAGGTGGAGGGCAGGGCCCCAGGCATGTAAAGCCCCATCTGTAGGGAGAGCCCCAGGAGTGTGGGAAGGGGCAGCAGGGACTCAGCAGCTGCAGCCACACACCAGCACTCTCCTCGCTGCTGGCTCCCTGGCAGCCCAGCCTATGTGCTCTCCGTGAGCAACAAGAAGCAGGGGAAGGATATGGAGCACAGACCCGCTCACAACAACAGGCCAGCAGGTGGGGTGCGGGCCATGAGACCACATGGCTAGGCACTCGGGGTGCGGTGCGATGCCCAGCACTGCTCAGGGCCTCCTCCTGGCCCAGCCCACACCAGCCTGCTGAGGCTGACTCGACCGGCCCCAGGGCCCCTTCACAGCACAGGGCCTGAACTTAGAGACATGGTGCAGTAGGCAATACTCTCAGAGGGCCAGCTGCAAGAACAGAACCCTAGAAAGGAGGGGTTGGTGCTGGGCCTGGCCACTGGTACCAACTGAGCCAGGGACAGGGTTGGGGGGCATGTGTGGACACAGAGTTCAAGACACCATGGAGCCCAGCCCACTCTGAAGCTGGGGAAACCAGGCCCCATGAAGCAAGAGGCCAGCATAGGTCCCAGAAGCTAAGCTTCATTTTCCTCAACACCTGCCACACAAAGAAAACTGTCAGCGTGACCCAGCAGAGGGGCAGCAAGTCAGCATGTTGGGCTGGGAGAGGCGGTGACCATCTTGGGGGGAGGGGAGGCGTTTGGGTGGCAGAGGGGTTGAGGAAAGTATAGACTGGGTTCTGGGGCCAGCAAGGAGTAAGGGACAAAGAGCATGGCATGTCCACTGCTGTGTGCACACAGCCTCCTGGGCATACCCACCGCTACCTGGGTAGGGGCCCCAGAAGCACGCACCCCCACAGCTGGTACCACCCAACAGTAGAGTAGGACTGAGCCTGGTGGCCCCAAGTAGGCACGGTGGGGTCTTCCTCCCTGGGGGGCAGCCCAAGGTGGGGCAGGGGATGGAGCCGGGTCACTCGAGTCCTTGGTCGCAGCACGGGTCTCAAGACCCTAGGAGGCTGGGATCAGGACATCTGTGAGCCCTGTACCTAGGTGACTTTCCTCCTTCCTTGTGCCGAGACATGGGTTCCTGATTGACTTCAGGCTCCCCTTCAGACCAGGCCTAGGGGACAGCAGGGGACGGGCAGCCCCAGCCTCCAGCTCCACTGCCCTGGGCCTTCTAGCATGTTCCAGCTCTGGGGTCCAAGGAACCCCCTCATAAAGGGAGCCCACTTACTCTGGCTGGGGGCCAGCAAGAGGCCCAGAAATCTAAGGCTACAGGGAGCAACCCCACAATGACCTTCCCATTGCCCAGTTCTCTCAGCTGGAGCTAAATGACTGTGTGTCTCCCAGGAGACACCCCCAAACGCCAGCTGGCTTGGAGGAAGAATACCCTGTAGTCATCCATGAAGACCAAAGACTCTGGGTCTGGGGCCCAGGCTCTGTGCCCCAGCCTGAGGGTGCACCCCTCTCTCTGCCTGTAAGTGGGGAGGATGCTGGGCCTGTAGTCCACAGCCTCCTCACCTCAGTGGCCTTGAGGACAGGCCTAGGGTATGCAAGGTCCTAACATGGTGGCCTTCCTGGTTCCGCGGTGTACGGCTGCGCATAGGAGTGTGTGTGGGCACAGGCGAGCCAGGCCAGTGCTCCAGAGGGCAGCTTTTCTGATGGTAACTCAAAATATTAAAACAATAAATATGTGATGACATGAAAAGCAAACTGTACATGAGTTTTTTAAAGATTTTATTTATTTGAGAGAGAGAGAGAGAAAGAGAGAGAGAGCACAAGTGCACACACACACAAGCAGGAGGGTAGGGGAAGGAGAGGGAGAAGCAGACTCCCTGCTGAGCAGGGAGCCTGATGGACAGACTCGGGGCTCTATCCCAGGACCCTGGGATCATGACCTGAGCCAAAGGCAGTTGCTTAATGGACTGAGATCCCCAGACACCCCTATGCATGAATTTTTAAGATGGACCATGAAACTTTAAAGACATCATCCCCAGGGGGACATCAGGGAGGGGCCCAATCCTGGGCAGGGCCTGAGGCCAGCAGGGAAGCACCATGCTTGTGGGGGTCTTTGCTGACCCTTGCTCTCCTCTCTGGCCAGGGTTACCACAGCTTCCATTCACCTGGCAAGGGCTCCACACTGCCCATCAGGCAGAGCCCTCACAACCCTCAGCCAGACCCCAGCTTTGGCTTTGGACTGGCTTTGCAGTCCCTGATGGAGGCTGCTTCTCACCACACCCGACAGCCCAGGAACCAACATGCAGTGGAGACCCAGTCTCACTGACCCCGGATAGGAATGAAGGCAGTGAACCTGGGGTAAACCTACCTTTGCTTGGACATCCACCAGTGACCCCAGGTAGATAGATTGCTGAGTGGATGAAGGGATGAAAGGACAGGAGGCAAGATGGATGGGGAAATGGATAGGAGGGTGAGTAGGCAGGTGGTTGTGCGAGAGGATGGCGGTGGATGGAGTCAGATGGGCAGGTGAATGAGTAGGTTGGAAGTGGGTGGGTAGAGTCAGATGGGTGGATGAATGGGTGCGCGGGTAGATAAGAACAAGGCTCTGAAATGCTGCTAGGCAGGGGGATCATGGAGCTTGAGCACTCTGTGGCACAACTGTGGCCAACACTTGGGTCTATCAGGAAAGCAAAGACACCACCAGAGGAGCTAGGGGAAGACGCTGATCCTTCCCCCAAAACCTAAACCCACATTTGACGTCTTCCTGCTGAACCAGACATTCTTCCTCACGAGGAGTCGAGCCAAACCCTGCTCCAGAAAATCAAATTATGGGGCCTGAGTCCAATCTGGGTTGAGGAATTAGAGGAATTTCCTAAGGGTCAGGCCGGCAGGGGGAGGCAGGCCGGAGGCCTGGGCTCCAGTCCCGACTCCTCGTCAGCCATCTGTTGGCCCACTGCCAGTTGTCCCCAAGAGCGGGAAGAGAGGACTGGCCACTGGTTGAAACCCATTCTGCTCCTCCCACCCCCCACCCGCCACCCTCCACCTAGATAGGGAAGTGGTGTGAGCAGCAGAACCCTGGCCTGGTGGTTCCAAGGCCCTCTTTGCCCAGGAGGGCATCATGTCTCCTACCCTCCACACTGCCAGCATGGAGACCTGCTCCAAACACTGCTGGCCAGGCTTCATGGGGGCCCATCTTTACCCTGTCACCGTACTATGATCAGACAGTGCCCACAGCTGCAGGGATAGCCTCTGGTCAGCCCACAAGGATGGGCACTGGGCCACCGTTGGAGGCGGCCAGGGCCGGGGAGTTCACACAGGGCAGAGTCCACGTCTGTCCAAACCCAGCAGGACCGCAGTGCTGCTTGGAAGTCAGTGTAAGGCTGGGGTGTCTGGGCGGGACAAGGCTATTCTTACCCTCAAAGCAGTGGGACAAACTGCCAAGGAAAGACAGACCAGCTCAGCTTTATAAGAACAAAGCATTTCTGTACATCCTCGCAAAACAGCATCACATGCTGTGGTTTAAGGTGGTTTTGTTTTTGAAGGGACACCATTTAGAGTAACATATGCGGAGAGCATTTCAGATGAAAGGCAATGGCTTTACTTCTAGACCTTGACTTCATCACGGCAGAAGCTGGTGAGGGGCGCCTAGGGAGGCATCACACCAGCCCCTCTACTGTTGTGCATTTGCAATTTTCCAAAATAGAAAGCAGGAGAAAAAGATATAAAGACAACGAAAAGACAATCAACACATGGACATCAAGTCTTTGTGACACCCAGCAGTAAAGTGACACCCTTCATCTATAAAGCACACTTGCAAATCCATAAGGAAAAACCAGAACCCCAACTCCAATTGAGTAAAGGCCATAAACGAGCAATGTGGCCAGAGATGTAAGATGCAAAGCAATGACCGTGGAAAACAGCAAGTGATCCCACGCCCTGCGGAAAGACTATAGGGAGAAGCACCTCAGGTCTAGGTGGCAGAGTTCTGTACCCACCGGTGTTGCCAGGGCTCAGGGAGGGGCCTAGTTCCTGCTACAGCTGAAGGTAAGGAAGAGACGGAAAAGCAGTTGCCTGTCCCAGCAGGCAGACAAGTGAAGGATGCGGCCTGGGAATTCAGCTCCCCAGGGGCCAAGGCAGTGCCACCTGTGGGCTGAGGAAAGCAGAAGGATTTCCAGGGACAGAATGGTAATTGGATTCAGCCTGGAAATTAAATTCTCCCAGCAGAGGAGGCACCCCTGTTGCAAGGGACCAGATTCCCTGGTGGGGGCGGGTGTGGGATAGATGGCCCCTTAGTGACCTGCCCCCAGGTTGTCCAGCACACATCTGATCATCATATGGAGGACGACTTGCATGTGCAAGGAGAACAATCGGGGGAGGGGGGGCTCTTCCCCTGTGCCACTGGGGTATCCTAGGTCAAGTGCAGGCCAGGTCCATGGCAGTGCTACCTAGCCCCAGGACAGGTACGCTGCTGGGCAGGTGGTCCAGAAGGGCCAGGGGCTATGGTGGTACTGATGAAGGAGGCTCAGGGTCAAGTCAAGGCAGGGACACTTGTGGGGACCCAGAGTGCCTGAGGTCTGGGAACTGAGAGTCTAGAGCTGGGAGTATCAGCCAGACATGGCAGACAGGCCTCGCTCTGGCGGGGGTGCAGGCAGAGACAGGTGAATATCCCAGCTGCTGCCCCTCCTTGGTGGGAGGCCTGAGCTACAGGGAGCCATCACGAGAAGCACCTAAAGGGGTGGCCCAAGATTCCCACTGGGACAGGTTACAGACTCTTGCTCCCTGTGCCAACTGAGGCACTCCCAGAGTCTCCTTGGTTCCCTGGGAACTGCCTCTGTCAGAACTCATGGGATGGAGCCCTTTCTCTCTCCTGGCCATTGTGGCGGCTGCTCTTGGTTGGGGCCGTCCCACACCTGAGGCAGGAAGATGGTGGCCGCAAAGAAGACCAAAAAGCCTCTGGAGTTAATCAACTCTAGGTTCCAGCTCATTATGAAAAGTGGAAAGTACGTGCTGGAGCAGACTTTGGGGGCACCTGGGTGGCTCAGTGGGTTAAGCCGCTGCCTTCAGCTCAGGTCATGATTTCGGGGTCCCGGGATCAAGTCCCGCATCGGGCTCTCTGATCAGCAGGGAGCCTGCTTCCTCCTCTCTCACTCTCTTCCTGCTGGCAAAACGAAGCTGGTCATCCTCGCCAACAACTGCCCAGCCTTGAGGAAATCTGAAATAGAATACTACGCCATGTTGGCCAAAACTGGTGTCCATCACTACAGTGGCAATAACACTGAATGGGGTACAGCATGTGGGAGGTACTACAGAGTATCATTGATCCAAGTGATTCTGATACCATTAGAAGCATGCCAGAACAGACTGGTGAAAAGTATATCACGCAGAATTTTTCCTTAATAAAACTGGCCACAGCTTGTTTTAAAAACAAAAAACAAAAACAAACAAACAAGAACTCATGGGATGGGGATGGACAGCTCTCCCCCAGGTCCCAAGCTGGGGTTCAGGGGAGCCCCCTTGCTATCCCTCCAGTAGCAGACTCACATTCCAGCTGCAGCCACAGCCCCACAGTGATACCTTGCAGGCTCCAAGTGTGGGGTGTGGGCAAAGAGGATTCACCTCCTCGGCCGTCCCTGTAGCAGCCAGCCCAGGGACACCCCAAGGTCCCCAGGGCTGGGGAGCTGTGGAGCTCCAGATAGGGAAGGTAGGGGCTGGCAGTCACAGTGCCCTCTCTACTTGCACCAGCAGCCCACCCACTCTACCTCAGCCATGACAGGCGAAACTGGGGAGCAAGGGAGGGGTCAAGCCCCAGAGTATCCTACTGTCTGAGGTGGGCTGGCCGGCTGCTTCCAAGGTCAATGCCACCGAGATCCCCTGAGTGGCCTCCCCTCAACCCTTCAAGCAGAGGCTCACACTCTTCCCATCCCCCACTCCATCTCAAGGACAGCAGAGCAGCTTGGCTGGGCCAGTTCTGAGGACCCAGGCTCAGAGTCCCACCCTACCCTACCCTGGGGCAGGCATAGGAACCAAGGCATTCCCGAGGAGGGGGCTGAGCCTCAAAGCCAGACTGGGACCACAAGCAGACAGATCTGACTGGCACCAGAGCCTGGGAGCTCAGCCCCTATCAAGGGGCCAAGGTGTCCATGAAGCGTCCTGAAAGCCCCACTAAAGCACAGCTGGAAGGCTGTCTAGCCAGGCCAGGCCAAGGGTGGCAGGGAGGCAAGTGCAGCAGTCACCCACGCTGGCTCCTGGCCTGTGTACGCTAGGAACGCCCTTTCCCCCCAAGACGGTGGACCTCCTTCTTCCTGGCCCCCTCTGTCACCATGGCAACACCCAGGCTTCTCAGTGAGGGACAGAGCCTCTTTGTGGTGGCACAAAGCCCCTTTGAGGGGCAGTAGAGGTGCAGTCCCTAGGAGCCTGTGGCCAATAAGCCTTTGGGGGGTGAGGCAGGGCCCCTCGGCCCAGTCACTCTCCTTCTGGGTTGTACAGCCAAGGAAGCTAGGGTGGCAAAGTCTGTTGATTAGCAGCTGGGACCGATTCCCCCCCCACACACACACACCCAGTGCCACCTGCCCTAGCTGCCCACAGAAGGGTCCCTGGGAGGAGCCCCAGGGCTGCCTGCTAGAGTCTGGGGGATTTCCAAAACTTTCCCATCAATTTGAGAAGAAACATGCTCACCTAGATAAGAGGAAAAGGGACAGGCAGTGGGGAAAACTCCCACCTGATGGGAACCAAGCCAGGCTCAGGACCCAGTGGGAACTGGGTATAGGAAGTCCTTGGGGGGTGAACAGGTCCAATGACAGCAAGTCTGGCACCAGGTCCACTAAGGGGGCTGCGCATGGCACCCAGACCTACCCCAGCTCGCTATCCCCTGCTTCTCTCGCCTGGCTTCCCCTGCTGCAAGGAGTCCCCATCTTTGCCTGCCTTCCCCCGGGGGAGAATGCAGCTGGCCCTGAGTTGTGGTCTGGGGCTGGCCTGCTGCAGCCACATCCTCAAGACAGACTTGGACAAGAGGAGAACCTGAGAGCAATGCGGACCTGGTGTCGGAGCCCAGCACAGAGAACTCCTCCCCCAACGCCAGCAAGCCTGCCCCATCAGGGGCCTCGCTCACCCTACCAGACGCCCAGCCCTGGAAACCCTCCCCATCCCATCCAGCGGGTCCCTGCTACCCTGATGGCTGCTGACCAGGCACTTGGCAGTGCCCCTGCATGCTGGGCGCCCTGCCCGGCAGCCCTCCCCAAGCAACCTCAGCCTGACCCACGGCAGCTTTGCTAACTAAGCCGCTGGGGTGGGGGTCATGGCCCCTGGGGCAGCAGCACGAGGCAGAGCTGACCCCGGGAGAGATCAGTCCCTTTGTGGGTAGATCTACGCAGGTCCTGGGGAGGCTGCCAAGGGGCCAACCCTGACACGGTGGTGCCCCTCTGAGTCAATAAGCACCCCCTAACTCCCTCGCCTCACCCTCCCTGCCTGCTTTTCCCATCACATTCCTGCCTGCTGTTTGTGGGCACCAGTATGCCTGCACTGGACCAAAATCAGCAATACCAGGTCAATTCTCACCACAGCCCTGGGAGGGAGCAGATGAGGGGGGACCTCTAGCAAAGGGGGCTTCCAACAAAGACCAGCCCAGGTTCTTGCCATCCAGGGAGACGAGGCCTGGGGCTCAGCAGGATTGGCTTCAGCCTCCAGAAAGAGGTTCCCTGGGAAGAATGAGATGGGTCCAGAAACGGGCCACTCCTTCCCTTCCTCCTCAGGAACAACACTGGGGACTCAAGCACGGAGACTCCACGAGGCTTTGCCAGCACAGCACCCATGGCCCAGCACCTGGGATAGGGCCAACAAGCTCCACAGGTGGCAGGAAGGCCCTCCAGCTGCCGTGGGCACAGGTGGGATGGCTGTGGCCATCCGGTTCTGGATGGGTCAGAGGTGAGTGTGGGCGAGAGAGCAGGGTCCGCCCTGGGGAGGGAGGTTCCAGGCCCTTCCAGCCTTGCTCCTGGCTGGCAGCATCCAAGGGCCAGGTCCCCCCTAGTCTGCTCTTGCCCAGAGCCAACAAGCAGGTGACCACAGCCAGCTCTGGCTTCTCCTGGGCCCCCAGGCACATCTTTCCCTTCCAGAAGCTTAGCTGGACACCAGCCTTGCTGCTCCTAACCCCCTCTCCAGGCTGGGAGCCAGCTCAGCTGCTCCCGAAGCTCATGAGTGCCCATGGCAACAAGTCCAGACACCACCAACCTCCCGCCAGTAACAAACTCCTCCCTTTTACATGCAAATGACTCAGTGGGAAAGGGCAGGGGGCTCCACCTCACCCCCACCAAGCACAGACTTTAGGGTCTCCTCTGGCTCCTCCCACACATACCAGGAGAGCCTCCAGGGAGCTGACTTTGTCTCTGTCTCCTCCCTGCCCAGAGGCAGTGGGAGCACTGCAGGAGGGAGGCCTATCATTTGGGGACCTCCCAAAACTCACCTGCAGGCACATGTGGCAGCCACCCCTACATGCACATGCACACAGGGAGGGATGATGCCCCCATAGGACACCCACACCAGCCATGCGGTGTGCCCACTGCCCACTCAACCACAGTTGCCCCATGGACCTCACTTGCCCCAGTGGACAACAGGTGGTGGGTGGCCCGAAGGTCCTGCCAGGTCCTTGTTGCGGGAGGGGAAGGGAGGATGAGTGCTCCGTAGCCACTGTGGCTCCTGGTAAGGATCAGCGTCCTATGCAGACCCCGTTCCTGTCCTGAACTCCCCATCAGGAGCCTGATGGGCTGCCCCCCATCAGGACCTCAGAGGCCAGGCCTGTCTGAGACATCCAGTCTGCACATGGCTCCAGCCTCGGGTCCACACCAAAGCCTGTCTGTGACAGGTGAGGGTGGCTGGGCCACAGACCCTGGACAGAGGCACCCAACCAGCACAGAGCTGCCCACAGCACACCAGCACCCAGGGCAAATCCTCCTGCCTTTGGAGGACCTGAGGGAGTGGCTCTTGGCTAACTCGTATTTAGCACACTTATGAGGGCAAGTACTAGGGAATGGCCGACATGTGTCCTCCAAAGATGGAAGACGGTGTTGAACCAATGAACTGGGAACAGACCACAGAGGAAAGGCGTGATCACAAATGGTGAGGCCCCCGTGGAGACTTAAAGAAAGCTGGGGCAGAGGCGGTGAAGGGCAAGACAGGGGGTCCCCACAGCAAATCTGCACACAGGGAGGCAGCGGAAAGCAAACTCAGGCCAGTCCTTCCAGAGCCACAGAAAATGACATGCAGCTGATGAAAGAGCGAAGCCAAGATATGTGGAAACTAACCACCACATCGCAAAAATCCCCTGCGGGAGAAAGAGCAGAGCGGCACCCACAAAACAGAAACCTCCACCACCACCCTCAAGAGAGGAGGCCTCTAGTGGGCTTGTCAGTGTACAGGTGGGAATCGAAGCTTTCCAAACCAGCTCAGAAAAGTGTGGATGCATCTCTTTCTGCAATTTACGATTCCATTCCATTTTACGATTGCATTTAGGCTGAGGATTCCCCACACCCTGCCCATTTACTAAATGCTTGAGGTCAGCTCCGCAGCGTGGGAGGGCGGTGCACTTGGCCCGACCTGCCAGCACAGCCCGGTGCCTCAAACATTCCATGGCGCGATGCTGTCCACATCCCGGAGAGGCCGCACCGTCCATCCACAGATGTCAACCGTGCATCCTGTCGCCCACTCACCATCTCTTGTGCTGCAGACACTCCTATGGCAAGGAACAGCTGACAGCTTTGTTCAACAAGATGCCTGGCCTCGGGGCGCCTGGGTGGCTCAATGGGTTGGACCTCTGCCTTCGGCTGGGGTCATGATCTTAGGATCCTGAGATCAAGCCCCACGTCGGGCTCTGCAGGGAGACTGCTTCCCCCCCCCCCTCTGCCTGTTGCTCTGCCTACTTGTGATCTCTCTGTCAAATAAATAAATGAAATTTAAAAAAAAAAAAAAAAAGATGCCTGGCCTCCTTAACTCAACATCACTAAAAACGTGTGAACCTCGTGCTCTGAAATTTCTTAAGGAAACTTCAGGGTGAAATTCCCTGATTTTCAGAGTCATGATCTGCCATTCACATGACGGGTCTTTCTCTGGGAGGGAGCAACGAGGGCTCACTGGGAGCTCTGGACAGCCTGGAGAAGTCCAGGCTAACCCCATTATTTCAGCTGGGAGTCACCCCACCACAGGCAGAAGTTCCAGACCCCATGTCTCGGGGAACAAGGGCTGCTGAGAGGCTGAAATGGATTTTCCAGCAAGGCCCTGATACTCTGCGTGCCTTACGAGGACTTCAGCTGTCCTTAGCCATCCTTTGCAAGCTGCCTGTGGGGAGTATTTTTACCTTCTCAGGGTATCTGTGGATCTGTGGACTGATGAGTGTAAGAGACTAGGTATGAAAAAAAAAGGGGAGATTAGGTATGAATCCATGGAATGCAAAACAAAATCCAACCAAGTCAAAAAGAGCAATAATAACAAACCCAAACACCACACACACACAGACTCACATACACAATACAAACTCACAAAAGTTATGACATCGTGGATGTGTTCATTAACCAGACAGCAGGAACCCTTTCACAATGTATTTGTATATTCTATCACCATTCTATCACCATGACATGCAAGTAGCTTATAGATTTGTCAATTATACTCAGTGAAACTAGAAAAAAAAAATGAAGAAAGACAAAGGAACATTTTTAGCTACCTTAATTTTACAAATTCAGTTGCTTAAAAATAAACTTGAAAAATATAAAAAAAAATTAATAACACAAAAAAACCCTCTCTTGTGTTCAGTATGTCTCTACTCTGTATAATATTTTTAAATAAAAAGATTATAAGAGAATACTGTGAACAATTATACACCAACAAATTGCATAACCTAGAAGAAATGAACAAATTCCTAAAAACACACACACTACCAAAACTGACCCATGAAGAAACATAACCTGAGCAGACTTTTAACTAGCAGGGAGAATGAATCAGTAATCAAAACCCTCCCATGAAGGCCCAGGACCAGACGGCTTCACTAGTGAATTCTAACAAATACTCAAAGAGGAGTTAACATTAATCTTCAAACCATCCCCAAAAATTGACAAGCAAGGAAATACTGACTCATTCTACAAGGCTGGAATCACCCTGATACCAAAGCCATAAAAGAAAACTATGCTTCAACAGCCCTTTTCTGAAAACTGATGCAAAACTCTTCAACAAAGGGGATCTGGGTGGCTCAGGTCATGATCCCAGGGTCCTGGGATGGAACCCAGCATCTGGTTCCCTGCTCTGCAGGGAGCCTGCTTCTCTCTCTCCCACTCCCCCTGCTTGTATTGTTCCTGCTCTCACTGTCTCTCTCTTTGTCAAACAAATAAAATTAAAAAAAAATTTTTTTTCAACAAAATACCAGCTTACTGAATTCAGCAGTACAAAGGATTATACACCAAAACCAAGTAGGATTTATTCCTGAATTCAAGGATGGCTCAACATATGAAAATTAACTGACATAATGCCCTGTATATTAACAAAATAATGGGGGGAGATGATAATTTCAATTGATACCTAAAATACATTTGACAGAATTTAACATTCTCCTATGATATAAACATAAAACAAACTAGGAATAGAAAGAAATACATTGACATGATAAAGGCTATAGAGAACAAAGGACTTCATACTACATATGCTACAAATTATATTGTACATACACCACAGCTTACATCAGACCCAATAATGAAAGAGTTAAAGCTTTTCTCCCAAGATCAAGAATAAGACAGGTATGCTCATATGGCTATCAGACACATGAATAAATGTTCGTCATCACTAATCAGGGAGATTCAAATTAAAGCCACACTGAGATACCACCTTACACCAGTTAGAATGGCCAAAATTAGCAAGTCAGGAAACAACATGTGTTAGAGAGGATGTGGAGAAAGGGGAACCCTCTTACACTGTTGGTGGGAATGCAAGTTGGTGTAGCC
This sequence comes from Mustela lutreola, assembly GCF_030435805.1. Taxonomy (NCBI): domain Eukaryota; kingdom Metazoa; phylum Chordata; class Mammalia; order Carnivora; family Mustelidae; genus Mustela; species Mustela lutreola. Next base: position 62,456,629 of record NC_081300.1, on the reverse strand, counting down.
ACTTTGAGAACAGTGTGGAGATTCCTTAAGAAAATAAAAATTAGAGGGGCGCCTGGGTGGCTCAGTGGGTTGAGCCTTTGCCTGTGGCTCGGGTCATGATCTCAGGGTCCTGGGATCGAGCCCCACTTCGGGCTCTCTGCTCAGCAGCGAGCCTGCTTCCCCCTCTCTCTCTGCCTGCCTCCCTGCTTATTTGTGATCTCTCTATCTCTCTCAAATAAATAAATAAAATCTTAAAAAAAAAAAAAAAAGAAAAGAAAAGAAAAATAGAGCTTCCCTATGACCCTGCAATTGCACTACTAGGTATTTACCCCAAAGATACAGATGTAGTGAAAAGAAGGGCCATCTGTACTCCAATGTTTATAGCAGCAATGGCCACGGTCACCAAACTGTGGAAAGAACCAAAATGCCCTTCAACGGACTAATGGATAAGGAAGATGTGGTCCATATACACTATGGAGTATTGTGCCTCCATCAGAAAGGATGAATACCCAACTTTTGTAGCAACATGGACGGGACTGGAGGAGATTATGCTGAGTGAAATAAGTCAAGCAGAGAGAGTCAGTTATCATATGGTTTCACTCATTTGTGGAGCGTAACATATAACATGGAGGACATAGGGAGATGGAGAGGAGAAAGGAGTTGAGGGAAACTGGAAGGGGAGGTGAACCACGAGAGACTATGGACTCCGAAAAACAATCTGAGGGGTTTTGAAGGGGTGGAGGGGGTGGGAGGGTAGGGGAGCCAGGTGGTGGGTATTATGGACAGCACATATGGCATGGAGCACTGGGTGTAGTGCATAAACAATGAATTCTGTTACGCTGAAAAGAAATTTTAAAAAAAGAATAAGACAGGTATGCTGCTTTTGCCACTTCTGTTCAAGTCCTCTTCTATTAGAAATCTCAGATCAGTAAGGCAACAGAGAGAAATAAAAGGTATCCAAATGGGAAAGGAAAATGTGAAATTTTGTTTGCAGATAATATGATCTTAAATGCAGAAAATCGTAAAGATTACACACACACACTCTCAGAACTAATAAACCAGTAAAGTTGTAGGGTAAAAAATCAATGAACAAATCACTTACAATGAAAAATCTGAAAAGGAAATTAAGAAAACGATTTCAGTTACAATAGCATCAAGAAGAACAAAAAACTGAAAGATAAACTTAACTAAGTTGAGGAAAGACTTGCACACTGAAAACTACAAACCTTGCTGAAAGAAATTAAAGATACCTACATACACAAACGGAAAGACATTTTTATGCGTATGGAATGGAAGACTTGATATTGTTAAAATGCCAATATTACCCAAAGTGATCTACCAATTTAATTCAGTCCCTATCAAAATCATTTTTTACAAAATCATTTTTTACAGAAAGCAAAAACTCCATCCTAAAATCCATGAGGAATTTCAAAAATCCTGAACCGCTAAAACAATCATAAAAAAGAACAAAGTTAGGGGTCTCACTGAAATCACTCCTGATTTCAAAGTTTATTACAAAGCTTTAGTAATGAAAACAGTGTTGTCATGGCATAAAGGCAGAAATAGATCAATGGAACAGAATAAAAATAAATCTTTACATATATATATAAAATCAACTATTTTTTACAAGGTTGTCAAGACCATTCAATGGGGGAAAGCATTGTCTTTTCAACAAATGGTGCTAGGAAAACTGGATATCCACATGGAAAAGAATAAAGTCATAAGCTTTTTATAACATGTGCAAAAATTAAAAATGCATCAAAGATCTAAACATAAGAACTTGAGGGCGCCTGGGTGGCTCAGTGGGTTAAGCCGCTGCCTTCGGCTCAGGTCATGATCTCAGGGTCCTGGGATCGAGTCCCGCATCGGGCTCTCTGCTCAGCAGGGAGCCTGCTTCCTCCTCTCTCTCTCTCTGCCTACTTGTGATTTCTCTCTGTCAAATAAATAAATAAAAATCTTTAAAAAAAAATTTAAAAAAAAAATAAATAAACATAAGAACTTGAAAGTATAAAACTCTTAGAAGAAAACATAGGGGGAAAGCTTTATGATGTTGGATTTGGCAATGATTTCCTGAATATGATGCCAAAAGCATAGGCAAGAAAAGTAAAAATAGGTAAATCGAACCCTATCAAAATTAAAAACTTCTGTTCAAGTGACACAATCAGCAGAGTAAAAAGGCAATGCAGAGAATGGCAGAAACATTTGTAAATCATGTATCTGATACATGACTGATAACTTCCAAAATACATAAACAACAGCAGCAAACAAACAACCCAGTTAAAAAAACAGGGAAAAGATTTGAGCAGACATTTCTTTAACGAAGATACATAAATGGCCAAGTATATGAAAAGATGCCCAATATTACTAATGTTAGGGAAACGCAAATCAAAAGCACAGTGAAATGTTGTCTTACACCCATTAGATGGCTACTCTCCAAAACACAAAATAGCAGGTTTTGGTAAGGATGTGGAGAAATTGGTGCTCTTGGACACAGCTGGTGGGATGTAAAATGGCACAGGCGCTAAGAAAATCAATATGGTGGTTCCTCAGAAAGTTAAAAATAGAAACACTGAAAAAAAAAAAAAAGAAATACTGTATGACCAAGCAATTCCCCCTCTGAGTATATATACGAAAGAGGTGAAAGCGCAGTGTTGAAGAGGTATTTAACACTCAAGCTCATAACAACGTTATTCACAATAGCCAAAAGGCAAAGCAACTCAAGTGCCTACCAACAGATGAATGGATAAACAAAATGTGATACACACTTACGGATCATGGAATGTTACTATCAATGGAAGATGATTCCACCCTTAAAAGGAAGGAAATTCTGACACGTGATGTAACATGAGGAATCTTGAGAAATCATGCTAAGTGAAATAATCCAGTAATAAAAAGACAAATGCTGTATTGGGCTACTTTTATGAGTCATCTAAATGAGTCACATTCCTAGAAAGACAACATAGAATGGTGGTTCCAGGGGCTGGGGAAAGGGGGTAATGGGTTCATTAATGGATACAGAGGGTCAATTTTGCAAGATGAAAAAGTTCTGGAGGTTGGCTGCACAACAATATGAATATACCCAGTGATACAGAATGAGACTTTGAAGAATGGGTATGATGGTAAATTTGGTGTATTTTACCAAGTAAAAATAGAAATTTATTTTTTATTTTTTATTTATTTATTTTTTAAAGATGTTATTTATTTATTTGACAGAGATCACAAGTAGGCAGAGAAAGGAGGAAGCAGGCTCCCTGCTGAGCAGACAGCCCAATGCAGGGCTCGATCCCAGGACCCCAGGATCATGACCCAAGCTGAAGGCAGAGGCTTTAACCCACTGAGCCACCTACACACCCCTAAAAGTATAAATTTAAAAAGAGCCATCTTGTGGCTCTTAGAATATGCAAAACATTCTTTTAAATAAGTAGAAAAAGATAAAAATTTAAGCACACAGGGCACCCTTGTGGTTCAGATGGTTAAGCATCTGCCTTTGGCTTAGGTCATGATCCTGGGGTCCTGGGATCAAGTCCTGCCTCAGGCTCCCTGCTCCTTGGGGAGCCTGCTTCTCCTTCTGCCTCTGCTTCTCTCTTTCTCTCTCTGTCTCTCATGAGTAAATGAAATCATTTAAAAAAATGTTAATCGGCGCCTAGGTGGCTCAGTTGGTTGGGCAACAGCCTTCAGCTCAGGTCACGGTCCCCAGGTCCTGGGATCGAGTCCCACATCGGGCTCCCGGCTCCAAGGGGAGTCTGCTTCTCCTTCTGACCTTCTTGCCTCTCATGGTCTCTCTCACTGTCTCTCTCTCAAATAAATAAATAAATAAATGTTAATCATACAAAGCTGACTATTTACAAACAGTGAAATATATATTCAAACTTCACACATAAAAATATATGGGTTGTAAAATGGTGCTTATTGGGGCCAAGGATGGGGAAATGGGAGATGCAGGTCAAAGGAGATAAGGAAGATATCTTCTAGTTATATGGTAATTTCCAGGGATCTAATGTACTGCATGGTGACTATAATTGACAACATTGGATTATATACTTAGAAGTTGCTATAAGAGAAATTCCTATGTTTAATATTCTCATTATAACAACAAAACAATGGTAATTTATGTGAGATGAAAGATGTGTTAACTAATCTTATTGTGGTAAACATTTTGTAATACATATATGTACCAAATCATCACAATGCATCATAATCCCACACAGTGTTATATGTCAATTTTATCTCAATAAGCTGGGGGGAAACAGCCAAAGCTATACTCAGAGGCAAATTCACAGCTTTAAATACTTTCATTATTAAACAGTAAAGAATGACTATGAATACAAGTGTATCAGGGCTGAATGAAAAATGCTAAAACATCCTTGTAACAAGCTCCCTGTTCTCTATCTCTAAAGCTCTCCCAGGAGTAATACCCAATTACTAACAGAAAATCAACAACATAAATGATTCCAAAATACATTTTTTTAAAAGAATGAATATGAATAAACTAGGACAAACCTAAAATAGTTAGCACACAGGTATCTAAGTCCCCAAACCAAGATTCCTATTGAAATGACCAATGCATTTCTTTTTTTTTTTTTTAAGATTATTTATTTATTTATTTGACAGACAGAGATCACAGGTAGGCAGAGAGGCAGGCAGAGAGAGAGGAGGAAGCAGGCTCCCTGCGGAGCAGAGAGCCCGATGTGGGGCTCAATCCCAGGACCCTGGGATTATGACCTGAGCCGAAGGCAGAGGCTTTAACCCACTGAGCCACCCAGGCACCCCTGACCAATGCATTTCTGAATACCTTTGACATGGCAGAAATAGAAATTTCTCATAGATGTAGTTCAGAGAGGACAGGACTTAGAGAAGATGCAGAAAATCAGCCTGTGAGCCCAGGATCATGCTATGAAGTGCAGTCCCCAGCTCTCAGGCCTCTGCATGGGCCAAACATCACAACAAATCTAAGACCTCCCCTGCCACCACGTGTGGTACCCAATGTGAGGGGGTTGATGGGGAAAGTGACCCCCTTGGCCTCTGCTGGGTTATAGGCCAGAGCTAAGTGGTTGCCGGCCAGCATCTGGCACATGGCAGGCACTCAATTCGTTTCTGTCACAAGAAGGAAGCAAGGACGAACAGCCAGAAAACAGCATCTAGACCAACAGAGTACTGTGCCTCCCAGGCCTAGGCGGCACTGAGGAACCCGAGCACGTGTTCCATAGGGAGGCCGATTTTTGTGAAAAACTGGAGAATTGTCAGGAGAAGGACTGCCATGGGCTCCTGAAGACTTAGGAGAATGCTGCCTTGCTGAGAGCATCTCTGCATCTAGAATGATGCAGGGAGTGGGTCCAGAGAGACCCTCACTGAGACAGTGCCTGCCAAGTCCGGAGGTGGGTACAGCAAGGAGCAGGGCTGCGGGTGTCACAGGGACCAGATGTGGCTTTTGTCCTTGAGGCCATGGGGGATCTCACAGGGGGGAAACCAGATAAATATTGGCTAAAGGAGTAAGCAAGAGGGGGCGCCTGGGTGGCTCAGTGGGTTAAGCCTCTGCCTTTGGTTCGGGTCATGGCCTCGGTCCTGGGATCGATCCCCACATTGGGAATCCCTGCTCAACACGGAGTGTGCTTCCCCATTTCTCTCTGCCTGCCTCTCTGCCTACTTGTGATTTCTCTCTCTGTCAAATAAATAAAATTTTTTAAAAAAGGAGTGAGCAAGAGAACCAGGCCCAGCTGAAAGGCTTCCTCTCCCCTGGCTGAAACAGCCCCCACTAGCTTCAGGGAAGGGGACAGCAAACACCCCTCCAAGGCCACCCAGCCCCCTGCCCCTACCCAAGGCTGCTATTCTTGGGCCCTGGGTCTTGTCTGAGATTCACTCCTCCTGCCCATCAACCATGCTCATGCTCTGGGCAGTGGAGTCCCAGCAGAGGACAGAGCCACCTGGAGCAAGGGGACATGCAAGGGCCTAGGGTTCCCACAGGGCACAAGGTTGCTGCCTGTGTCAGCAGATGGCCTCCTTCCCTGAACATGCTCTGGGGCATCGACCACTCCACCCCTACCACTGGATGTCCTGGCCCTTTTCTAAAGACAAAATTAAAAATTAAGCAATGGGGCGCCTGGGTGGCTCAGTGGGTTAAAGCCTCTGCCTTCGGCTCGGATCATGGTCTCAGGGTCCTGGGATCGTGGCCCACATCAGGCTCTGCTCAGCGGGGAGTCTGCTTCCCCTTCTCTCTCTGCCTGCTGCTCTGCCTACTTGTGATCTCTCTCTCTCTCTCTCTCTGTCAAATAAATAAATAAAACATAAAAATTAAGCAATGCCCTGTTTCAAAGGTTTGGCAAAGACATGTCCGCAATTACTTCTTCAAATACAAATACTAAAATAGTCTCATCATAACCAATAGCTCCCTGCAGATAGGCAAATGCCAGAGAACTGTCACTGAGACAGCTGGAAAGGGAAGATATGCTTGCCTGGGGCAGGCCTGGGAACAGGGCCCAGCTCTGCTTGCTGAGCCTCAGTTTCCCCATCATAATTCCCCACCCCCATGCTGGGGAGGCCCAAGAGAGGAGATGATTTTGGTCCCATACAAGTCCCTGCCCCAGCTGTGGTCCCAGCTATGGCCCTGCATCCTCTGGGGCCCTGGACAGGTCACCTGCCCCCCCGGGTGGCAATAAGCTGCTCATCCCAGACAGGAGGTGACAGGTGAGGCTGGTAGTCTGTGCCAACTGATGGGGGGGCAGGAGGGTCGGGAGTCCCAGAACCCACACCGGCCCGCATGGTGTCTTCAGGAAAGCCCCTTTCCCAGGCTCAAGTTCTCAGAAGGCTCAGTGTGTGGCCAGGGTACTTAGAACATACTACAGAGGTGTCCAGATGACTCAGTCGTTAGGCGTCTGCCTTCGGCTCAGGTCATGATCCCAGGGTCCTGGGATCCAGCCCCACATTGGGCTCCCTGCTCAGCGGAAAGCCTGCTTCTCCATCTCCCACTTCTCCTGCTTATGTTCCCTCTCTCGCTGTGTCTCTGTCAAATAAATAAATAAAATCTTAAAAGAAAAAAAAAAAAAAAGAACATACTATAACAGGGCCTAAACCTGGGCCCTTCAAGTACTTGCTGGCCTCGCTCCTGACCTCAGCATCCCTGCCTCACTCTGCACACTGCCCTTACTTCCCCCTGCAGCCCTGCCTCTCCCTCCATGCCTGCTCCTCCACTCTGTACTCCCATACCTCTCTGGTACCTTCACTTCCCCTGTTCCCTGCCCTCTCCCTACAGCCTTGCCTCTCCCTTCCCCTGAACCCCCGCCTTCCCGAAAACCCCCCTTTCCGCTATAAGTCTGCCTCCTTGCACCCCCACTTCCTCTTGCATCCCTACCTGCCTTGTCTCCTATACTCCTACATCCACGCCCTTCCTCCTTCCAGCACCCCTCCCCTTCCCACTCTTGTTTCCCTCTCAGCCCTGTCCTGTCTTCTGCACCCTATGGTGGGTGAACTGAGCAGCCCATGATATGCTCCGAGGGGCACAGCTGGCGCTCTCAGAGCCCTAGTGCCCTTCCCCCATCATGGTCCCCTGGACAAGAGTGGAGGTGCTGAGGTGTCTTGAGCCTGGAGCCTCCAGCTGTGTGCAGAGGAGACTCCCCACTGAAGCTCTGGCTTCAGAGCCATCAGAGCGCCCTTCCAGAGGGTCCGAGTGACTCACCTCAGAGGTAATCATCTGTGGGAGTGCTGGCACTGCCAGGGCTCCAAATCCCCTGGGCATCAGCCTGGGAGTGGGGAAGTAGGCATTTGATGGCCTGGTAGGAGCAAAGGCCAAGGGGCTGGGGAGGCCCTAGCACCCATTGTGTGCAATGCCCACAGAGCCAGGGACCAGCCTAGACTCCTGATCACCAGCGTCCCTCAGCACATCAGGAGTGGTGTCAGCTCACACACGCCTGCAGGGACACCCTGAGCTCCCATTGCACAGTTGAGTGCATAGGAAGTGAGATGGGGTCCTTACAGGAGGTGTTCCTCCCTGGATTGTCTGCCTTTCCTGGAGGCCCATCTCCTATGCAGGTCCCTGGCTAGGCTGTCTGAAGACAGTGGTCCTAGCTATCTCTTGGGAGAAGGGCTTTCATGGGGCATGCCCCTGGGCCACTCTCAGGACGCATTGGCATCTGTTGGATCCCACCAAGGCTCTGTCCCCAGCATGAGTGTGTCTGTGTGTACACGTACACACACACACACCCCAGCAGTACCTGAACCTCAAGGTCAAGCCCAAGTTGTTTAAATGTAGAAAAATAGCTCTGGGCAAAAGTTATCTACTGCAGTGGCCCTGATGGTAGAGAACTCCAAACAGCCTGAGTCTGTGATGGGATGTGCTTCTGAACTCTTAGCTGAGGGGTGCATGGGCCTCAGGGACAGAGGGGGACTGACATGGGTGTCTGCCCCTGCCCTGAAAGGCAGGACCAGCACAGCCAACCACAAGTATTACCTGGAAACAGGGAGCCCATGCATCTGCTTTGGCCTAGCATCCCAACACCAATTTGGGAGATGCTGGCGAGGTGGGGGTTAGGGTGGGGATCACAACCTCCAGCCCTCTTTTTTTTTTTTTTTTAAGATTTTATTTATTTATTTGACAGAGAGAGATATTGCAAGAGAGGGAATACAAGCAGATGGAGTGGGAGGGGAAGAAGCAGGCTTATGGCTGAGCAGGGAGCCCAAGGCGGGGCTCAGTCCCAGGACTCTGGGATCATGATCTGAGCAGAAGGCAGATGTTAACAACTGAGCCACCCAGGCACCCCAACCTCCAGCCCTCTTACACATGCACATGTGGAAATCACCTCCCCAGAAAGGAGGGTAGAAAGTGCTGGGCTGGGGTGCCTGGGTGGCTCAGTGGGTTGAGCTGCTGCCTTTGGCTCAGGTCATGATCTCAGGGTCCTGGGATCGAGTCCCACATCGGGCTCTCTGCTCAGCAGGAAGCCTGCTTCCTCCTCTTTCTCTCTCTGCCTGCCTCTCTGCCTACTTGTGATCTCTCTCTGTCAAATAAATAAATAAAATCTTTAAAAAAAAAAAAAAAAAAAAAAAAAAAAGAAAGTGCTGGGCTGTACGGGTACGATAGGTATGATTTTATTTTCCTTCTTTTCTGTATCTTCTACATTTTCTACAAATAAGCACGCATATATAATTTCTTTTAAAAGGCAAAATGAAGAACAAGTGTTGGAGAGGATGTGGAAAAAGGGGAAACCTCTACACTGCTGGTGGGAATGCAAGTTGCTGCAGCCACTTTGGAAACAGTGTGGAGATTCCTTAAGAAATTAAAAATAGAGCTTCCCTATGACCCTGCAATTGCACTACTGGGTATTTACCTCAAAGATACAGATATAGTGAATAGAAGGGCCATATGCACCCCAATGTTCATAGTAGCAATGGGCACAATCGCCAAACTGTGGAAAGAACCAAGATGCCCTTCAACGGACGAATGGATAAAGAAGATATGGTCCATATATACACATATATACAATAGAGTATTATGCCTCCATCAGAAAGGATGAATATCCAACTTTTGTATCAACATAGATGGGTCTGGAGGAGATTAAGTTGAGTGAAATAAGTCAAGCAGAGAAAGTCAATTACCATATGGTTTCACTTACTTGTGGAGCATAAGGAATAACATGGAGGACATTAGGAGAAGGAAAGGAAAAGTGAATTGGGGGAAATTGGAGGGGGAGAGGAACCATGAGAGACCATGGACTCTGAGAAACAAACTGAGGGTTTTGGAGGGGAGAGGGATGAGGGGATGGGTGAGTGGATACTAAGGAGGGCACACATTGCATGGAGCACTGGGTATGGCGCATAAATAATGAATCTTGGAACACTGAAAAAATAAAATAAGATTAAAAATTTTAAAAAAAGGAAAATGAAGGGGCGCCTGTGTGGCTCAGTCTGTTAGGCATCTGCCATTGGCTCAGGTTGTTATCTTGGGGTCCTGGCCCCAAGCCCTGCATAGGGCTTCCTGCTCAGTGGGGAGCCTCTTTCTCCCTCTCCCTGCTTGTGCTTTCTCTCTCTCCATCAAATAAATAAAATCTTAAAAATAAAAAAATAGCAGAGGTGCCTAGGTGGCTCAGTGGGTTAAAGTCTCTGCCTTCGGCTCAGGTCCTGATCCCAGGATCCTGGGATCGAGCCCCGTGTTGGGTTCTCTGCTCGGCAGGGAGCCTGCTTCCTGCTCTCTCTCTGCCTACTTGTGATCTGTCAAATAAATAAATAAAATCTTAAAAAAAAAAAAAAAAAACGGAAAATAGAAGTGGGTGGTGGGGTGCCTGGATGGCTCAGTTGGTTAAGCATCTGACTCTGGATTTCAGCTCAGGTCATCATCTCAGGGTCATGAGATGAAGCCCACCACCCAAAAGTGTGCTTGAGATTCTCTACTACCCTCTCCCTCTGCTCCAACCACCCTCCCCACAGGACTGTGAGTGCTTGCTCTCTCTCTCCCCACTTCCCTCAAATAAATAAATAAATAAAATCTTTAAAAAGCTTAACAGGGGACTTTGATGCCATGGTCATTTGGCATCTATGGGTCAGTCTCGTGCCCTCTCCCTTGCTCGCAGCCCCTAAGGCACATCCAGAGGAGCCTGGGCTACCAGGAGCTAGAAGACACTTCCCTTGGCCTTGATCTTTAGCCTGGGGTAAGGGAGATGCTGCTTTGTGAAGGGTGGGCCTTGCTGGGGCTGAGACCCCTTCACCTACATCATCCCAGACTCCTTAGCAGCCCAGGCCTCAATTTCCCCATCTGTGCACTTGGTGCTCCCCCACCCCTGGGCACCGTGGCCCAGATCCCACAGGCAGGTCTGGCCCAGGGGGTGCCAGCATCTCCCTCCAGGGCAGAAAGTGAAGGCCCTGATAGCTTGGGGATGGCAGCATCTCGAAACCTCATTATCTTGCAAAATGCAGAGAGCAGCAAGTACATTCAGACGAATGAATGGCCTAATTAGGATTTCACCAGAGAGTGAAAATATTTTAAAAAGAAAAAGTTTAACTAAAGGCATATTTGAAATACCAAACTCATCAGCTCCAAAGTCAACCTGGCAAGATGCGCGGGGTGGGGGTGGGCATGGGGGTAATACTTCCATCTCCCCACCTGATAGTGATAATGGGCAGTCTTCCTGCCGGCCAGATAAGCTGGGGGTTGGGGGCCCGGGAAAAGCAGGGCTGGGTAAATGCTACCTAGGCTTGCAGAGACACCCTGGGCCAGGAGAGCCTGCGTGGGCCAGCCCAGTACCATCTCGCCTGGGGGCCTGGGCAATGCAGGCCTCTCTCAGTCAGCCCTGCTGCTGCACCAGCCATACCAGCAGCTGTGAATCACCGGGAACAAGGATGGCATAGCCAGAAGTGAGTGCAGCGCTCAGGCCATCACTGCAGCGGAGCACCACCGGTGCCAAGCCCTTCACAAGGTCCGCAACGTGAGCAGAGCCAGGGTCTGAGCCCAAGTCCTCTGTAAAGAATGTTCTTCCTCCTGCTTTGCCTGAGAAGCATGGGCTGTGGGGGTGGGAAAGGCTTGAGGCTCCTCTGGGTACCTGCCAACCTGGAAATGACCCAGGAGTCTGATTCCAGAGGTCCCCAGAGGCCTGGCTGAGAGTTGCACAGGAACAAGAACAGCACCCTGCACCAGGCTCTCCGGCCACACCAGCAGGGGCCCTGTTTCTGAGGGACTCTACCACGCAGGGACCTCTTTTCAGAAAACAAGGGTGCTCAGAGGGAGTGTGGACAGGCTCTCTTGTGAGAGCCCTGAGACATGGGGAGACCAGTGGAGGACATGCCACAGATCCATACAGGGAGGGCTGACTGGCTCTGAAGAGGGAAGCCTAAGGTGAAGCCCACAGAAGTCTCAAAGAGAGGGACCCAGCAGAGTGGTTCCAGCAAGCACATGTGGGGTAAACGTATAGAATAACCATGACTTTTGAGAACAAAGACTGTTCAAGGGGAGGCTCCAACCTGATCTCTTTAATCAGGCAGTGGGCACTGGCTAAGGGCTGGATGCTTGCCACAGGCACCGCAAACCTGAGGACACCTTACACAATGCTTCCAACTTCTGGTGATGGAAAATGTTAGTCAAGAAATGGTTCGAGGGGCGCCTGGGTGGCTCAGTGGGTTAAGCCGCTGCCTTCGGCTCAGGTCATGATCTCAGGGTCCTGGGATCGAGTCCCACATCGGGCTCTCTGCTCAGCGGGGAGCTTGCTTCCTCCTCTCTCTCTGCCTCTCTGCCTACTTGTGTTCTCTGTCAAATAAATAAATCAAATGTTTAAAAAAAAAAAAATGGTTCGAGGGGCACCCGGGTGGCTCAATTGGTTAAGTGTCTGCTTTTGGCTCAGGTCATTATCCCTGGGTCCTGGGATCAAGCACCACATCAGGCTCCCTGCTCAGTGGGAAGCCTGTTTCTCCCTCTCCGTCTCCCCCTCTGCCTCTCTGTCCTGCTTGTGTACACACACACACTCTCTCTCTCAAATGAATGGATAAATAAGATCTTTTTTAAAAAAGATTTTATTAATTTATTTGACAGAGATCACAAGTAGGCAGAGAGGCAGGCAGAGAGAGAGGTAGGGGAAAGCAGGCTCCCCACTGAGCAGAGAGCCTGATGCAGGACTCAATCCCAGGGTCCTGAGATCATGACCTGAGTTGAAGGCAGAACCTTAACCCACTGAGCCAGCCAGGCGCCCCATGGATAAATAAAATCTTTAAAAAAGAAAGAAAGAGGGGTGCCTGGGTGGCTCAGTGGGTTGGGCCTCTGCCTTTAGCTCGGGTTGTGGTCCCAGGGTCCTGGGATCGGGCCCCGCGTCGGGCTCTCTGCTCAGCAGGGGGGCCTGCTTCCTCCTCTCTCTCTGCCTGCCTCTCTGCCTACTTGTGATCTCTCTCTGTCAAATAAATAAATAAAATCTTTAAAACAAGAAAGAAAGAAAGAAAGAAAGAAAGAAGTAGTTCAGATACAGGTGAAAAACTAAGTTAAATCCACAACTTACACTTATGTCAAAATAAATTCTAGACAGATGAAAGTTTGAATGCAAAACACTAAACTAGAAATACCTCAGGAAAAGATAGGGGTGCCTTTACCAGACTAGAAGCTCAAGGAGGACAACGAAATGACTGAAAAAGGAAAACGTTCATTGAACTTCACCACAAAATATGAAAAATTTCTGAACATGAAAAGCCATCATAAACAAAAATTGAAAGATTAAGAAAGAACTTGCTGCAGGCACACAGATGAGGGAAGAATTCATGCTTTAAAATAAAGATTCCGATTGATGACTGAGAAACACATCAAAACCCAAAAAAACCCCAGCATGGGTCCAGCAGTCACAGAAGTGTGGCCATGCTCGGCACGGCTACGTGGAGGCTGACTACAAGGCTGCCACAGGGCGAGACCAGGCTGGGCAGGGGGCAGTGTGGTCCGCAGGAGGTGGTATCAGTGCTGGAATGGGTGCAGTGAAGGGCCCCTGCAACCCCCGGGTATCAGCATCACTCCTGCATTGCCTTCCAGCTCCCCTTTGTCAGGGGGCCCCACAATTCTCATCACTGGCTTACAGTTCTACGGTTGGTCACTTTCTCTGTTTGTTGCTGCCTTCTTGGCCAGGCCAGGGACTCCTCTACAGCAGGCCTGTGTTTGATGGGGTCACAACACTCAGCTTCTGATGTGGAGCTCAGCAACTGGGTACAGAATGGCTGAAGGCAAATATGGGAGATACACGGTCCCTTTCCCAACAGAGTCGCCAGGTCTCCCTTTCCCCTTCTCCCTCTTAATGTGGACAGGGCTATACCCCAGGGACCACAGAGCAAGGAGCCCCCAGCTAGGACCCAGGTTCTGCTCCCGTTTGTGAAATGGTCCCAGCCCACAGAAGAGATGGCACTGATGCCACAATGAGTATTCCAGTGCCCAGGGCAGACATGAGCAGTCAATTGCTATGGCAGACAAGAATAATCAATGACCACACTTGAGAAGAACAGGACAGGACAGACACAAAAGAGAGGAAAAGGCTGAGAGAGACACAGAGAAGACCAGAGGAAAGGTGGGAGAAGGCCAGGAGCAGGAGACAGAAAGGGATAAACAGGGACAGGAAACAAGCAAGCAACACTGGGAGACCAGGCAAGAGTGGCACGCAGGATAAGGGAGACCCTGTGACCAGAGCTATCATTCGGTGTTTGGCTGGTTGGCCAACCTGACGTGTGGTGGCCTACCAGAAGCTAAGGAGGGTAGGGACCAGCACCCTGCCAAACTCGCCCCCAGATACCACGTCACACACACCACAAGCAAGGTCACGGTCTGCGCCCTGGATGCAGCTTGAGCCTCTTTACCCCAATCCAGAGGCCCCACTACGGCCCAACAGCCTGCCACTGAGCTGCCAGGCCTGACCTTGATCGACCCAGGTGGGATACCGCCAGGTGGCAGCAGAGGCACAGCTACCACCAGCCAGCTGGCAGCTTCCCACGCCCACAGTCATGTGGGATAGGGAGGAAGGAGCCAGGCCCTGTCCCCCCCTGTCCTTGGCACAGAGCGCTGAGGAGTCTGGAGGCCTTGGGGCTCCTAGGTCTGTGGCCACTATCTTCTCACCACACAGCATGGCACTGGCTGGGCCGGGTCATCCACCTGGATACTCAGGGCCACTGAGCATCCACAGGGCTGGGTTGGCCAAGCCTCTCATGGAGACAGCACCCGGTGGGGCAGGAGCAGATGGCTGGGTTGGGGACTGGACACGCATAGCAGAGGGACAAGAATGAGCAGAGGCACTCTCATTAGCTATCACCACTCTGTAAACACAACTACTGCAGCAAACTCTGCCAGGCCAGTGTGCTGGCAGTACATACTTTCCCATCATTCAGAGGGATCTGGAGGACACAGGGAGCATACTGCTTCCCGACCATGCCATACTTTCCAGGCCTTAGCTTCACTGGAGGAGCGACTACCAGGGAAATCTACAAACACTGGTAATGCCCAGGACCACGGGCCAGCATGTCCCCAGCTGGGAGCTCTAGTCTGAGCTAAGAGCCAAGCTGGGTAGGCTATGCCGAGCTGAGCGTGGCAGGCCTCCAAGTCAAGACAGGTGAAGAACAGATCCAGCCAATGTCCTGGTATTAGCCTCCGGAGTGAGGATGACCAGAAGCATCCACCACCCCGGGGCCAGCCCTCTTTCAGTCACACCTGCCAGGCCCAGGAGGACACTCTTCTGTCCCATGCAAAGAGGGGGACGGCCCCAGGCCAAGCTCAGGACACTTACCTGTCTTGAGGGGAGATCAGCATGTCCAAACACCCATCCTGCCAGCCCCAGCTCCTGCAGGGAAACCACAGGGTACCCTGTGAGATCAACCTGTTGGGATAAGTCCCTTTTGGATGAAGCCAGACCCCTGGTGGGGCAGTGTCATCCCGGACCCTGAGGTCATCTCACAGAGCTCCTGACATGAGCCCATACCTTCATGCATGTTCTCTTATCCCCACTCGACTGGAATCATGGTGTCTGCGGTCCATGTCAGACTATCACCATCCCTTAAAAATGTTTCTACCTCTGTTGGCCTTCAAAACTGTGACTGTTCAGCTGAAGATGGATAATAATTTCTTCCCCATTCCAGAAGGCCGGGTGTGCTTCATTGTGATAAACAGTACAGCAAGGAGAACTTCTGCACAAGGGTCCCACTGCCCCCCACCTCAACACCTGCCTAGCTCTGCTCTCCTCTCCAGGAACCCATTCCTGCCTTGTGTAACAAGCCATCTGCCTGTCCTGATGCTTCTTGGGGCTGCCCTAAGAACCCACATTCCTATTGGTCAGGCAGCCCGCTTCCAGACCCTGGGACCAAGTGGCCAGAGTTATGGCTATGTGTCCCTCACACGTAGGAGCTGCAGCCCCCATGGGCTTCCTATCTCAGCCCATGACCCAGAGGACACATTCTGTACCTAAGGCTAGAGACCAGGCCAGAGAGCGTTCGCATCAATAAAAATGAAAAACAGGGTGGTAGGCACTTGGCTGGCTAGTTGGTAGAGCATGCAACACTCTTTAAGATTTATTAATGTATTTGACACAGAAAGAGAGAGAGAGAGAGAGAGAGAGAGAGAAAACAAACAGGGGTAGTGGGGAGAGAGAAGCAGGCTCCCTGCTGAGCAGAGAGTGTGATGTGGGGCTCCATCCCAGGACCCTGGGATCATGATCTGAGATCAAGGCAGATGCTTAATTGACTGCAACTCTTCAAGCCCTGTGGGTGTAGAGATTACTTAAAAATAAAAATCTTTAGAACTGCAAACCAAAGCCAGGGTGGCACAAAGAGGAGGAGAGGTCTGGGTCAAACAAATGGAAAGCCATTCTGGGGATGGTCAGAGGTGATAGAAGCTCTCTCCCCCGGGCTCTATAGTGTTTTCCAGACTGTTTCTCTATCAAAATCTTCCTTTGTGGATGTGGCCGGGGTGGGGGCCCCGAGGGTAGGTGTCCCTGCCTCCCAGCAGCCCCTCCATCACCAGGAGGGGCTCTGAGTCATGGTGGGATCGTGGGAAGATCAGGATGCATGGGGCTGAGGCAGGAAACACTAGTGGCCTGAGCCAGGCAGTTGTGCGTGCGTGCACACGTCTGTACTTGAGCACGCTCACTCTCGTGTGTGCCTCGGATGGCAGTCTGGGAGGGAGCCTGCCCACCCACAACAGCCGCTCCGCCTGCAGCAGAGGACCTGCTGTTCCCACCCTGAAGTCTGAGGCTCAGGAAGCAGCTCAACTTGCAGTGTGACGTTTCTGGGACACTTCTGTTTTTGGCTTAAGCGTTCACATAGGTTTTGTCCCACAGAGAACCACATGCCTTTCTTATCAGTCCAGATAACTGTCAACCTCCCCCTCAGTGCTGGCCCTGTGCAGAGCCTCACAAGGCGCTGGCTATGTGCCCTCATGTCACTCTTGCTAGGGGCCTTGGATTGGCCCAAACCCCATTTTACAGATGGGCAAACTGGGTCTGGGATTTGAAATTAGGTCTTCCTGTTCGCAGTGCCCCCACCTCAGCTGGGGATATTTGGCCACAAGAAGAACATGCTCCCTCCTTGTGGGGCTCCAGCCAGGTGAAGAGCTCCATAAACAGAAGAGAGCCAGTAGTAGACACCAGTGGGGGGAGGGGAGTGGGGCATCAAAGGCTTCTTGCAGGAGGAGAGTAGGGGAAATGGGAGGCTCTGGGGGATGCAGGGTGGTGGTGGTTTGGGGAGGCATGGGTCCCAGGGTGACACTGTGTAGGAGGTAGGGGCAGGGCAGAGCCTGACAGGAGCCCTGAGGGAGCAGACAGAGTGAGAGAACGAGAGACAGGATTCATGATCAGAGTGCAGGGTTACCTGTCTCGGCTATCCCTTCTTAGCAAACCCTCAGGGCTGATCTGTAGGCTTTGGAGTTACTTACTTGGCCGAGGACTCCCCATCCCGAACTAGGAGCTTTGGGGCTAAGGGAGCCACCAAACCTCCCTCTTACGGGGCTCCCTCCCCCAAATGAGGAGGATCCTGAGAAGTGAAATAACTCTACCCGGCCATTTAAGCCTAAGCCTATCCACACCATGGGCCTCCCCACAATGGAGTGACCTGAAAATCTGTCCAGTCTGCCCCCACCCTTGGAAGGCCTGTGGCATCTCCGACTGGGGCAGGAGCCCAGCCCACCAGGGTTGCCAAGCAGCCAGGCCTGAAAAGCCATGGTCGGGTCGTGTGTCCCTGGCACTAGGCAGCTCCACGATCACAAACCAAGTCTAGATGAGGGATGGGGCCCCGGCTGGGCAGGCAACTCAGGGCTATGGCAGGTAATGAGGACCCCAGGTGGGAGTGGCAGGGGTGGTGGTGAGGGGGTCAGGCAGGTCTTTCTAGAAGCCTGTTCTGCATGCAAGCCTCACGTCCTCCTCCACCATGACAAATAATAACACGCTCCTCCAGGCCGCTGTCCACTTTGGGTGCAATGTGAAAAGACACCAACTTCTGTGGCACCTTCTTCAGAGATTAAGTGGAAGAGGCCCAGCCTTGCCCTGACAGGCTGACTCAGGGTCTGCACCCGCACACTTAGATGGGGGCAGGGTCAACCAACGGAAGTCAAGGGGTCACCTGGGGCACAGGCCTGAAGGAGGCCTCCCTCAGGGCCTGGTTTTCATGGTCTTTGCCTGAGCCTGTGCTCAATCACCCGGCCATTCAGGCCCGGGGTCTCCCCTTTGCCTGAACTAAAGGCGGTGAGGGGCTCTGGGGGCTACGAAGGGCCTCACCCCGGGGATCCTTGCTCCTCTCCAGCTCTGTACCCTGGACAGGTAGTCTGGAGAAAGCAGAGCTCTGGGCTCCCCACCAGGTTCCTCAGGAAGGATCCCAACCCTGAGGGCGGCTGGGTGGGGCTAGTCTTGTCTGCCATGGCAGGCCTGGGTGCCCTCTGGTGGCAGTATCCACTAGTCGCTACCTTCCTAGAGGCCGTTGGCTCCTCAAGATCCACTGGGGCAATGGGAAAAGTCTGTGCGGGACACAAGGTTAGGAAAGGGATGAGGGACAGATGTGGATGAAATGGGTGTCCACCGCTCTGGACTCATCCTCCTAACCCGTGAAATAAACCGAACTGTGCAGTTGTCCCAGTCAGGAAAGCCCAATAAGGGATTCCTGACGCTGTGTTCCCTCTAGTTACTTCCTAATTCTGGGTCTCCTGCTGAGCAGCCCAAGACTTTATCTCTATCCTGACGGAAGCTGGTGGCAAGAAAACAGATGCCTTCCCTCCAACTTGAGCCGCCACTGGGAAGTCCCCAGAACCCCCGATGGCCCCCTGGGCAGTCCACAGGGCTTGCCCCACCCTCCGTCCCTCTGCCGAGGCCAAACTAGGGCACAGGGCAGCTGCTAGGGACTGGCTAGGGTTTTGGCATGCCTGGTGTTCTTGCTCCCCAGCTGTGTGTCACTCCTGGATCCCCTCGAAGGTGCAGGACCCCACTGTTCATGCCCCTCGGGCCTGTCTCTTGGGGTGAAGTGGGTGTGGCAAATCTACCCTGAATCTTTATGTAGCACAAACAGGGATGCCTTCATAGAACCTCAGAGAGGCAGAGACCTTGGTACTGGGAAGAGACCTGACAGGCCACCTCTGGAGGCAGCACCATGCAACCCCAATGTGGCATGGGGAAGCTAACTGAGCAGGACTGAGAGCTGGCCCAGTTTACTTCAGAGGGTCGTGGTCTGCAGGTACTCGTGTCTATGCAGAAAAGACTGTGAAGAAGAACATGGCAGAGGGTGGCTTGGCTGTGAACCAAGGACCAGAATCCTGAGCATAGTGAACACTCTGGACCCAGACCCGTGTTGGGTGCCACTGGACCACAGACTTGAGGGAGCAGGGGACAGACACAGTACTGGGAGTGGGAAAGGGCAAGGCTGTGGGAAAGGGTGTGTTCTGAATTCCCAGCTCCACATGCTATGGCCAGACCCAGGGCCTACTGGCCATGGGTGCAGTATGCCGTATAGAGGTCTTTGATTGTATCCTGTGTCCGGCACCACCTCAGGTTCAGAGATACACTGAACACAAGACAGGCATGACCTGCTCTGGACCAACAGACCTCTGGTGGTGGCCTGCTTCTCAAGTGGAGGCAGAGGGAGGGGATGGAGGTTCTCAGTCCACCTCTGGTGCATGTCCTCACAGGGAGATGTTGCCCTTACATCACTGAACAGCTCATCTCCCAACCCCCTGTGTTTATAAATCCTGACTCGGTGCATGTCCTGCACAGTGATGTAGATGACAACTGGAATGACTGCGAAAGAGGCGTAACCACCCGAGGTTACACTGAGAGCCTACCCCAAAAGGAAGTGATTCTTTTCTCTTGTTTCTAAACATGCCTGGGTCTAGAGGGAAAACAACCAGAGTCCCTGAGCTCTTTTTTCAGCGATACGTTACGCACAGGTTAGAAACAGTGACATATTTTAAGCACCCAACATTTAATTAAAGATTAAAATGGGAAGGCTCTGGATCTCGGGCCACCTGCCCTGGGGCCACACCCCAGCAAACTCCGGCTGAGTACCACCCCGAGTGGGGAGGACCCACCTCTGCCAGGGGCCCGGTGTCCCACCGAAGGGACCCAAGGGTGGCGGAACAGGGGGATCCCCGGTCAGGGAGGCCCGGTTCAGGGCAACAAGCAGGGACTCCGGGCATCCCCTCCCTCGTCCTCTAGGCGGCGGGAGCAGCAGGAGCTGGGACATCCCCTTGGCCCACCGTGCCCCAGAGGGTTCCAGTGCCGCGCCGCCCCAGGAAAGTTCCCGGGCCCTGCCGCCCCTCGGGCCCCTGGAAAGTTTCCGTGGCTGCTGGACCCCAGCTGCAAGGCGCCCGGCGTCGCGTTGGGCGGTCAAGGCTGCGGGTTCCCGCCGCGTCTCGGCGGGGGCGCGCGGTGCGGGGTGCCCCGGCCCTGTTGGCCACGGCCCCGAGGCCGCGCACAAAGGGACCCGCCCCCGTGGCCCAGGGTCTCGCGCACCGCGGCGCGGGCGAGGGAGCAGGTGGGGCGGAGCCCGGATCCTCCCCGGGCCGCGATACCCGGCCGGACTTCGATTCCCCGTCTCAGCCGCCCACCTAGACCTCGTCCCCTGCTGGACCGCAACCTGGATCCCGTCCCGGATCTCCGGCCTCGTCCCAGTCCCGGCACCGACCTCTGGACCCCGCCCCCGGCCCGAGCCTACCTGGAGCGCGGCGTGGGCGGCCCCGCAGCGTGGCCCCCGCCCCCAGACGGGCGGCCCCGGGTCTCTCGGCGCACCGAGCGCGGCGTCCTTAGGGTGCCGCGCGGTTAGCGGCCCGCAGGGTGCTCAACTCGGACCGGTGCGGGGGCGGACCCCTCCCGGGCCCAGCGTGCAGCCCCGGGAGCAGCCCTCCCCGCCCCTCGCGCGGCCCGTGCGCAAAGCGGGTCTGGCCGGCTACGCGACCCTCTGCCCCGCCCCATCCGAACGCGAATTTTCCCATTGGCCGGGAGACCCAGCGCGGCCCGGCAACCGGCGCCGATTGGACGGGCGCTGGCAGACGCCGGCTTGCCATTGGGCTCCCGGGGTGTCCGTCCCGGCCGACGACCGGCCCCTTCGTGGAGTGGCCGGGGCCCCGGCACCTGCCGGTACCGCTGCGGCGGCCTGGGAGTCGGGGCCGCCCCCTCTCGGCCGCGTTCGAGGACGTCCCCGGAGCGTCCGGCCCCGAGCGGGGATTGACAGGCCCCCGCGCCCCTTCCCCGGACTCCAGGCTCGCTGCCTCCACCATTGCCCCTAGCTCGCTGGGATCCTTCTCCCGCGCCAGCTGTTCGCCGGGCGCTGCGTGCCGCGCCCTCCTGTCAATATTGATCTAATTGTATTCTTCACACAATCCGCGAGGAAGAGTTTGCTGCTTTCCCATTTTACAGATGGGAAACTGAAGCTCAGAACTGTTCTTGCTTGCTTTAGATCACCGGAACTCAAACCTCCCGGGATTGGGGGTTCTTCCACCCCGCGGTTCTCACCGAGGGGCAGAGGTCCGATCTTAACTCAGCGAGGCTGGATAGAGAGCCGTATTTCTGAGGGCGGGAAGGGACTTTCGGTGAAATAGAGGTTTTCCTCCGCCACCGGGCCTGAATCTACGGACATCTTGGCTCAGCCCACTCTGCAGGACTGCCACAGGACTGCACTCCCTCATCTCCGTCACATCACCACAGCTCAGAGCTTGGGAAGGGGTAGGGGGAGGAGTTTGTGAGTTTATCACCGCCCCTTCTTCCTGGTGTCCCATTTCCTCCACCCTACCCGGGATCTTGGAGGATGCCTGTGGGGTGCAACTACTTGAGCAGAATTTCACACAGGTTGCATTTTTCTGTCAGGTGGAGAGCAGCCCCCTGCTCCCTTCAGGGACGCGAGGCACACATATATGACCACAAATGGGATCATAATCCTTGGTCAGCTCCACTTAAATTTGTGGTGGTGAGGGCACCAGTGGGGGTGCTGTCCATTGGGGCTTATTTTGGGGGGTACAGGAGATGATGGCCCCTTGGCCAGTGACTCTGGATCACGCTTAGTTCTAAGCCTTTCCTGTCCTGGTTGCACCTGGAGATGACCAGATTCTCAGCCCACCATATTCCCTATATCCACCCAGGGAGTCACAGGCCCATGACATTGCTAATGGGGGGACCAGACATTCATGTCTTATCCACCCATACCAGGGGTCCAGAGTGTTCACACCATAGTTACTTGCTCAGAACAAAGAAAATGAAGAGATGCAGGGCCGGAACTCACCACTGGTACCACCATTGGGTCCCTCCTGTGGTACCTGGTACACACAGCAGATCTACCCTAGCCTTTTAGAGCCAGGCAGTCACTCCCCGAGTCAACTGGGGTTGGCACTTGAGATGAGAGCTATTTGACACTCTGGCATAGTGATGTTGCTTGTGGTTCTGGGCAGATGGAAGGCAGTGTCCTTCTCTGGGACACAGAGGCCTCCGTAAGCAAGGTATCTCTTGTCCTGTGGAACCGCACCATTGGTGACATTCTGAGCCAGCTGCTGTGTGGGCTAGGGTATTCTCTTCCCTCCATTACGAGTGGATCTCATTAGTCCAACTGTCCCTACAGATTTCTCCAGGGGCATTGGCTCATGGTCCTCCTGGAGCCCTATTTTCATAGTGAGCTTGTGGTCCAGCATCTTCCCTTCCCCACACATTTGCTGGTGGTGGAAGGAGGGGCTGGACAGACCTCTGGTGAGAGAGCAAAGGGGAGAATTGTGCTCCAAGATTGTCCTAGGTGAGGACGGCCTCCCTGTCCCCCACTCCTGGCAGGATTCTGTCCCCCAAACTGGATCACCAGCCACACACAGAGGAGTAGGGTGGACAGTGTCAGTTCCAAGATGACTCAAGGCCACTCTCTAGCAGTGGCCTCACCATGACCCAGGCTGCAGGTAGGGGTCAATAACAGTCAATAACAGCTGGGTGGAGAGCCCCTACCATGTGACCATTGGCACAGGGACCAGTAACCTAGTCTCCTCCCTCTCTCCCACCCTCTACACCCCGCTGCTGGACAGCTCCACATGGGAGCAAAGCTATTGGGACAAAAAGGTTTCAGCTGGAGGTCAGGAAGAACTTCTTAACAGTGGTAAATGCTCAGAGGCTGAAAAGGTGACCAAATAAGGCAGTGAGCTCCCCAACCAAAGATGTGTGAACTCTTTCCAACCCCGAGACCCCAGAGTTCAGCTTACCACCCCAACCCATCTTATCTGATCTTATCTGCTTCCTAGCACTAAATGTTGTCAACTGTAGTCAGCGGAGACAAAAACAATATATCGGAGTACCTGACATGTATCCATCCAGTTGGGGAGAGTGTAGCTAGAAGTGGAGCTGGCCCAGGGGCATATACTTCTGTGGCAGACCAGGACTTGAACCTCTGTCCAACCCACGTATGACTGCATTCCTCTTTGTTAGCAACAGGAAAGCACCATTCTGTGTCCCATTCCCCTGAGGCATATGGCCCAGTGGTTTGGGGCAGACCACTCTGCAACTGCTGTCTTGTACCCCACAGCATGGTCACATGCGCCTAAGCCCCAAGTCTTACTTAACACTATCACCTCTTAGGTGGGCTGAAAGGACTGGCTGTCCAGAGGGAAATCACTGGTACCAACCCAGGAGGATTCTCTGCCAGATGGTGAGAGGAAGGACCATGCATCAAGCTGAGTCTGTCACTTGCTGCCCATGAGTCCTTGGACACCTGGAGTCCTCAGTTTCCATGTCTGTAAAGGGCTCCTGTTGGGTTCCAGGAGGAGCACAGAAAACATGGCGAGAGAGATGGGTGGAATAGGCATTTGGGTGTGTCATGAAGGTTTGGGATCCACTCCTGCCTTTGCTGATTACCCATCAGGTCTTTTCCCTCTCTAAACTCATTTTCCAGGGGGCATCAGTGCTCTGAGTCGGGATCAGGACAGTTTAGGTCTTCACAAAAGACCTGGATCTAACCCAGCCACTGCCACTTGTCATCTTTTTAAAAAGTGGTGTAACTGCTCTGAGCTTCAATGTTTGCATCTGTAAAATGGGGGGAATGACACCTGTGAACTGGGACCCTGGTTTTGGAGTGCTTAGCACATTATTATCCTTAATGTAACTGTCTTCCTTTTCATAGTTCACTTAGACCCTATACACAGCCTTAAGATCACTGAAGGCAGGGAACCCAGCAACTGCCTCTGTCCTTTTGTTTTTTAAAGATTTTGTTTATTTATTTGACACACACAGAGAGAAATCACAAGTAGTCAGAGAGGCAGGCAGAGAGAGAGAGGGAAGCAGGCTCTCCGATGAGCAAAGAGCCCGATGCGGGACTCGATCCCCAGACCCTGAGATCATGACCGGAGAGGAAGGCAGAGGCCCAACCCACTGAGCCACCCAGGCACCCAGGCACCCGCCTCTGTCCTTTTAAAAGGGGCAGTCAGTGCCCCTTCCCGCCTTCTTGCTCACTTGCTCACATATTACAGCTGAGGGTGGACCCACTCTTCAGCCTAGGGCTTGGACCTATAGGACCGCCTCAAAGTAGGCTCAAGGCCACAGTGCCTGGGTGGATCCGGAGCCCAGTCCAGAGTCTGTCCATAGTATGGCAGGACTGCGGTGGGGGGTGGTGGTGGTGGATAGAGGTAATGGGGGGTGGTGCAAAAGCCAGAGCGTAGAGGCTGAACGTAACTAAGAGCCATAAGGAAAAGGGTGGGATGATCAGGTCTGGAGCCAGTTGTAGGTGTGGAACAGGAGCCAGCCTGAGGGGCGGGTCCGGAAGTGGGCATCCCTCTATCACTCCCGGAGAAGGCCGCCAGGTGGTTTGGTGACCTATGGCCCCTGGAGTTCAGACCGCAGCCCTAATGGGTCCACGAAAGCATGCCCTTGGGGCGGCCGCAAGCTGCAGCGACTTCCCATGGGCGTCCTCTGGCGTGGGGAGCCGAGAAGCCTGGGAAAGCGGCGGGGGTCACGAGACCCCCAGACGCCCGCGCAGACCCGAAGCTTGGCGCAGCTCTGGGGGCGGGGCGCCGGGAGGGCTGTAGCCCCCGAGCGACAGCACGCTCAGCCAACGGTGCTCGCGGTCGCGGCGTGCCTCCCCGCCCCTGGCGCAGCAGCCCAATGGCGAGCGCTCGGAGGGCGTGGGGGCGGGGCCTGGGCGGCGGCGGTGGCGCGCGGGCGCGGCACCCGGAAGTCAGCGGCGGCGGAGGCGGTGAGTGTGCGGCTGGCGGCCCGGGCCGGCGGACTTCTCTCGACGAAGGGCCGGCGAGGGATCCCGGGCGTGGGGCTCTGGGGGCGCGAGTAGGGAGGGGAGGGGCAGGGATGCACCTCCCCACCCTGCCTGTTTCCCTTTCCCAATGCGTGGAATGGAAGTCCTGCGGCTGGGTCCGGAGAGACCAAACTGACCCGGACGAAGAGCCCCATGCGATACTGGAAGGCGTTTCCAGTAATCCCCGCCAGAATGGGAGGCACGGTCCGTTGGCAGGCCGGTCGGTCTCACTGCGGGAAAGCAAAGACTGGCGGGGCTGGGAGCTGCGTGGTCGCTGCAGGGTGGGTGGGCTTAGGGCCTCAGTTCTGAAGCCCTGAGTCACGGTGCCACCTCCCTGTGGCCTGTTGCGGGGCAGCTGGGTGACAGCTGATGTTTGAGTAGGCAGCAAGTGCTGGGTCATGCCTGCTCTTGGACATGCCTTTTCTGGGGTGGCTCAGTCAGTCAGACCATCCCCCCCACCCCTGGGGCTTCAGGGGTAGGGATTGGGCAGGACTGTACCCAGGGCAAGGGCTGGCCCTGGTGTTGGGCTTTAAGACCCCTTCCCCTGCCCCAGCACGTCAAGTGCTTCATGGGCTCCCCCCTGGGCCACAGCTGTAGAGTGAGCCTTTTGCCCTTGGACCAGTCCCTGAGCTTCAGGCCTTTTCCTCCAGCAGGGATATCACATGCTAGCCTGGCCTGGCGACCTGCTCCCCCCACCTGCTGCCTGCTATTTTGCTGCTGCTTTCTGGACTCAGAGCTTTCTTCAGCGAGGCAGATGGGATTTGATGGCAGCTATAAGGGGCGCCTACAGCTGGTAGCACTTTGGAAATGCTTTCTCGGACTTGCTTATTAATCCCCTGAGCAACCTTTTTGGGTAAATATTCATTGGTTGGCTGCTGTCCACGGTGAAGAAAACTCGGACTGAGGGGCGAGGGATGTTCCCAAGGTCACTCAGAGCCAGGGCCAGGTCCCAGTGCCTCCGCTCCACCTGGGCCACTGTCTCAGGATCCTGCCTGCTTTGGTGACCTGTCTGGTGAGGTGGAGGCAGGAGGACACAGCTCTGTGCTCTCCTCTCCAGGATCCTAGTGCTCCCATGTGGTAGCTAGGCTGCCCTGGTGCTCCCACCTTATCTGGTTTTTGACTATCAGCCCCAGTCCTATGCCTTCATGTTACTGGCATGTCCAGAGACTGCAGTCCACTCAGACTGCCTGCTCTGATGTGTGATGGTGACAACAGCTTTCCCTGAATGAAGGAAACAGGCTGTCAGTTCTGCCCTGCCTACCCAGCCCCTGAATTATTGTTATTGCCTCATGCTTTTTTTGTGACCTCATTTTGTGGGCTTTTTGATCACTTTTCACCATGGGTGTAACTGTGTGTGGTATCTTGGGGTCTCTTTCGCATGCCTGGCTTCTGCATCAGAGGGGGAGGCGGTGTGGTGCCTTCCCACAGAGGAAGTGTGCCTGTTCCTTCTAAGGACTTATGTGGAGAAATGAGGGGCCTCCAGAGCATGTCTGGAGATCAAAGGCCTACGGCAAGGAAGCCGGAAGGGCTTTTAGAAGTGGTGCCGCACTTGTCATTGACGCTCCAGATGTGCAGGAACTGGGTCCATCCTTTGGCGACATGTCAGTGTGTGAGGGCATCACCGTGGAATCTGGCATTTGTTGGTCCAGACCGTGAGGTGGGGTGATGGGCTCCGTGAAAACAAGGTCACCCCAGGTCACCAAGCTGTATTTTGATTTTCATTGCAACTTTTTTTTTTTCTTTCTTAACTTTCTTTTTTAGATTTGCAAAAATGACATGTGCGCACTTTAAAGTTAAAAAAGGCCATCCACCATCTCTCGGTGGCTCCTGTCACTTGAAGTACATCTTGGTGGGAATACTCTGTTGTCCTTTATTAAGCATGGAGACAGCAGAGGTCACTGTGAGGCCGGGCTGGCCCCTGGCTTGTGGGGAAGTCAGAAGGGGCTAAGGTAGAGGGGCTGCCCTGTGTCCAGAGCTTTCTCTAATGCTCCTTCTTCCTCTCATTTGTATTGCTCCTTTGAACAGCAGGGACAGTGACACTTGGCGTGGAGCTGAGTTAGTGCTCCCCAAACATTGTGGAGATCTCAGAAGGGAGTAACCCTGTGGAAAATTGGTCGCAGTAAAACGCCACTTAGTCAAAATGACAAAACACAGACTGTAGAATCCTCGGTTGCCGAGCTGGGAGGAGGGTGGGGTGTTGCAGTGGGCCGGCTGCTCAGAATATTTACAGACGTCAGGGCTTTCTCAGCCAAGGCTCCCAAACAGCACAGCGACACTGTGTTCCCATGTGTGTTTACGTCCTCGGCTGGCAGCCACCGGGAGGACATGATGCGTCACGCGAAAAGAGCAGTACCCGCCTTCCAGCTCCGCCCCGGGGGACTGCCACAGTGATAGCCTGGTCTGCACTGGGGGAGGCCGGGCTGTCTGGCTCCTTAGCCCAGGTACATGAAGCTCAAAGGCCCTGTCCTCTACGTGGCCCCTCAAGACCAGATAGACAGGCTGGCTAACCTTGAACATACATCCCGAGTGAAATGGAGCTGCAGATTCTGCCTTCACGTGTGCAGCCAGCCAGTGGGAGATGAACGTGATATGAACGGGGAGCCTCCCTTTCTGGGAGTCTAGGCCCTTGGAGGCCACAAGAGCTCCCCACTCATTCATGCGCATCCCCATCATTCTTGGCTGCATTCTGATTTGGCCGTCTCTCCTCCATCCAGCTGATAAAGGAAAGTGCTCCCACCAAGGTGGCAGGTCCCCTCACCTCCCTTGACACTCCTGTTGTCAGGTGTGGTTTTGCTCTCTGCTCAGGGGCTGGTGTCATTGTGCAGAATTCTACAGCAGCCCTGCTGTGCTGGGTTCTGCTTTGAAGGTTTTGCACCAGTGCTGCGTTTGCTCTTGGCCGGGTCTCCCACGGACAGGCTCTTTCTTGGCCTTGCTTTCCTCGCTATGCCAGCCTTCCCATGAGAGGACACATAAAACACACCTGCAGCGAGAGTGCACGTGTTTTAAACTTCCAGCCCCATGGCTTATACAGGGAGCCCACCAGCCACACCACTAGCATCCATATTAAAAAGGTATTCGAGCACCCAGCTGTCCCCTTTTTTCCCCAGACCAGATGGCCCTTCCCTGACTTGTGTCCTTAGGGATGAGGTTGGCTTATTTCTGGCTTTGGTACCCGTGCCAAGGCGGTGTGCTCTCTGTGCTGCCATGGGGCTGCTGGGGAGCCAGGGAGCCAAGGATCCAGGGATCCAGGGCTTCAGGGCTCATTCAAGACTTACCAGCTTGCTGTGCTTCCTGCCCAGTGTGTGTGTTGGGGGCGGAAATCATGAGTGGGGGTGGGGCATGGCCCAGCACCATTCATTAGGCTCTTTGAAGATTCTTTGAATAGCCAAGAGGGAGACTTGGCCAGAGTGTGTGCTGAAGCTAAGAGGCCTGCCTCACATGCTGGACCCTGTGGAGCCCAGTGACTGCATGTCCAGGGTATGGCTGAGGTGGGACAGACCTGACGCCTGGCACCTGAGAAGCAAGGGGGGGGTCCATACCTTACACTGCCCGCTGGAGCAGGACACAGGCTCACCTGAGAACTAAGTCAAGATACAACCATATGAAGAAGGCAAGGGAAAGGACCTTTTGCTTTGGGACAGGGAAGGCGGCTGCTCTGCGGTAGTGATGGGGAAAACGTGTGGTAAAGAAACAGACTCTTTCCGATGGGCAGTGGCACGGGCAAGGCTGCAGGACAGGGGCAGGACGGGGAGGAAATATTGGCTACCGGTGGAACAGATAGGCGGTGAGCCTGCCTATACCACATGCACCGCCCTGCAGATCAGTGCGGCAGAAGTCCAGGGTGTAATACCCAAATTGGTGATTCGTGGATGCGGGCAGGCAGGTGGCTGTAAGGTGCGTGGCCCTGGGAGTTGCCAGTATAACTGTGGTGAGTGTTTCCTGCCACCCCGAGGAAGGCAGCAGCGGCAGGCTGTGGTGCTGGCGGGATCCACCTCTACCCAGCCGGTGGTACCTGCACTGGATGTCTGGGGGGAGCTGGGCCAGGTCTGCTCACCTGAGAGCATCTTCCTCCACCCAGCCATTCCGCCTCCTCCGTCTCTGCTCTAGGAAGGTCTGCAGCCCATTTGCAGGGCCTGGGCATGGGGCTCCTCTGTGGCACTCTGCAGGGGCTAGAAACATGATGGGACTGAAACATCCAGCAGAGCCAAGTGGCCAAGTGAAGGGGTATGTCCTCCGGGGAAGCCAAGCAGCGGCTAGCAGGCTTGGGGGACAGCTGCCCCTTGGTGAGGACAGCTCTGCACAGCCAGTCAGCAGGAGGACAGGGCAGCGGGATCCTGTGTGTGTGTAACCCCATGGCATACACCCATACTTCACTGAGAAATATCTGGAGGCATACTGCCGACAAGATACAGGGCTTTTGCAGAGTGAGTATACTTGGAAACTTTCCAGATGAGAATATGTGCTCCTGGATAACCTGATGGTGGGAACCACAACCACAGACTCCACTGGCCCACGGGAGCTGCTGTTTGTGGCCACAGGCGGTGTGGAGCCTTGGGCTGGGGATGGACGAGTGGGTCGCAGGTGTGGGAGGATGGATGGGTGTGCTGGGAGGAAGGGAAGGGGGCCAGCCTTGTTGCAAATGCTGGAGGAGATGGTGCTGGTTGGTGTGGGGTGGGTGGCGGGCACAGTTGGTGTGTGATGACTCTGAACCCCCAGGCTGGGTGGGCGAGCATCTGGGTAGCATCTGGAGTGCACAAGAGGGACACAGGGATCAGTGAGCACCCCCAGCAGTGCTGAGGTCTCCTCATCCCCTGGCCATACCCTTCCTCATCTGGGCTAGCGGCAAGAGCAAGGTGTGGTCCTTGTGGCCCTTGGGCCCCACTTGCCTTCTCTCCTGATGAGCCTCTGTGGGGTTGTGGACGTGCCTTCCTGGGCCAGGGAAGGAGATCCTCACCATCGGTCCATCCAGGTGCCAAGCCTTGTCCCCACACGGCCCTCACCTGAGCCACAGCAGCTGTCACTGTGTGTCTTGGCGTGTGGCCCTGACCCACGTTTGGCCAGGCTGTCTGCCCACCAGCTCAAGTCGTTTCCTTGTAGTGCTCTTGTTAGACCCCGTGTGGAGTGAGGCTTGGGGCTTGAGTCAGATGAAAAGCCTGGTTATGCTGTATGTCGGCATGTACCTGGCTGCCCTTGGCTGGTAGGACAGCTCTGTTGGTTCTTCTGGAAGGCAGGGGAGGAAGAGGAAGGCCCCAGCTGGAGTGGGCAGTTTTCAGAGGCAGCAGTGGGGGAGGGGGAAGAGTAGCAGGCAGTGTGGAGCACGCTAAGAACTCTCAAAAGCCTTATCAGCAGATGGGCTGGGAGTACGCGAAAGCTTCCAGTGCTAAGAAGAACTGATAGGAGACTCAGGACCCATTCTTCGAGTTTTGCGTACCAAGTGCTCAGAGTAGGGGAAGGCAGGAGCGGGGAGCTGGGAGGACTTCCTCTGGCTTTCTCAGAGAGAAGAAAGGGGCAGCCCATGGCTTTGGTTTGAAGTGAACTTTCTGCTTTGGCCTCACACCTTGTAGGTCCTTCCTGCCGGAGCTCAGGTATGCCCAGGGACTGTAGGTGTGTACAGGGAGTGTGGGCCCTGGGCTCCTGGTGGGGGGCACCTGGGAGAGGCGCACACTTGGGCTGGGGGAGGCCACCCCAGGGGACGCAGAGCTTCCTTTCCACGGCGTGTTTCTAGGCAGGCCAAAGACACAGCTGGCGTCCCAGGCTGTGGGCAGGTGTGAGGTGTAGTGTGGGGGTGCTGCTCTCGTCCGTGTATGTGTGGCCTCATGTACCTGCTCAGCTTGAGTCCCAGTCCCTGGGTTGGGGGCCTTTGTCAGATGCCATGAGAGAGAACTTACTTTAGAGCTGTGGCCTTTCTGTTCCCCACACACGGGCCCTATTCAGTTCCAGGAAAGGCCTGGGTAGTTTTTTACAACAGAGTCATCACTGGGTCACAGAGGTCGGCTTCTCAGGTGAAATCTTGCTTGTGACGAAGATTGCCTGGTAGCTGCTTGCAGCTATGAGAGTCTCTGTGAGTTCTGGAAAGTGGTGTCACTGGGAAGCCATGGGGCTGATGCTCTTGAGCGAGTGATTGCTGAGGCCGCCTCCTCACCGGTAGGGCCCAGCCCTCTTGTTTTCTCTGTGGAATAGTCCAGGAAGCATCTCTTCGGGTACACACAGCCTGAAATGATAGGCGACCCCGCACCCTCAGCCTCTGTGCCCTGCGGGGGTTCTGGGGCCCCCGTCAGGATGGTTGGCCACCTCATAGGCTCCATTTTCCAGCCCCATTGCTCACATGGGTCTGGGCTGCTGTCTGGGCTCTTCCATCCCTGTGGGCAGCTCCGAGGCCCGGCTGCACCCTTGAGTTTGTGGCTTTTGTGAGACAGCACCCCTAGTGGGACCATGTGTGGATGTGAGAACTTTTTGTCACCTATCACCAGCTTTCCAAGGGTTGACCACTAAGAGAACACTGCAGCGGGCATGTTGGCTTCTTAGCGATTCCATGAAGGCACTGGGTGGGGTGGTTTGTGGGTGGGCCAGAGTGGTGTTGAGGTGTGGTGCTGGGGGTGTCCTGGCCTTCTGGGAGGCTGCCTGGGAGCAGACGCAGGGTTGGGAGGCCAACAACCCACGTGTGCCTGCCCCTTTGCTCTGAGCGCCGCCGGCAGATGCCTCCACAGGCCTCCTGTGTGACCTTAGGCACACTGCCAGAGCTCTTGGGGAGAGGGGAATCACCCCTGTGAAGCACCTGGCATGGGAAAGTTTTCCCTGGCTGTCCTGTCCTCTGCTCTGTGGCACCGGGGGCCCGGCCTTCTCTGGGTCTGTGTGTCACCCTCCCAGAGGAACAGATTCTGTGGCACCTGCCCCTTTTTGATGGGGGTACTCCTTTGCATGCATGAGGTTACCTGTGCTGCTCTCCTGGTTGCTGTGAGGCCAAATGAAGGGAAGGGGAACCCTTCCCATGTGAAAAGGATGGGTGTATGACATTCAGCTGCCATCTGCAAGCCAGGGGGTGGGTGTGCATACCACCGTTGTTGCCTCCTTCACCTCCTGGGGCCCACAGCATCCTGGGCGCAACAGGTAGGGTTGGGTGCGGCTTCCTTCACTGCTTGGATGCTGCCAAGCTTTGCTGCCTCAAGGTGCCCCCCTGCCGAGGTTGCCAAGGTCCATGGGTGAGGTTCTTGATCAGACCTCCCCAGGATCTTCCTGCTCGTCTCTTCCTCTAACTTTGGGCTGCCCCTGGCCTGGAGGCTGCCACGGGGATGCAGACATTCCATGAGGGCCCAGGCTTACATGCCTGGTGGAGGTGGGGACCAGAGGGGCGGGGATGTCACTGAGAAAGCCAGGCACACTCTTGCCTGGGACTCCACCCTCCTTTACACATTTTACCAGCTCCGGTGTCCTTCCAAGGTGAGTTCCCCATGACGAGGAAAGAAACCACCAAATATGGATGAACCCCTGCCCCAGCTGGCATGGTGGGGCCTACAGAGGCCTGTCCCCATCTTTTTCCCACTGTGCCAGCCTCGGAACCATGGGTAGTGGAGAACAGTGTTGTCTTAGTGCCCCGAGTGGCCAGGCAGGCAGGCGTGCGATGGCAAGAGCAGAACGCTGTTTGCCCCTGTTAGTGGTTCCAGCCTCTTGCCTGCCCTGTGCCTAGCCTGTGGGACAGTGCCTGGGACCACAGTGGCTGTATCCAGAGCTCACTCGGGGAGCCCTGCAAGTCAGCAGGAGGGAGAAGGTGGCCCAACAAGTAGGATGTCAGGGAGGATTTCACCAGGGCCTGGGTGGGGGCATGCTGGGAGAAGGGCTCTGCACCCATGAGACCTGCCTAGGTGAAGGAGGTTGCAGGGGGTGATGGGACATGGAGCTGAGAAGGGGTGGGGCAGTGGGCAGCGGGCCTGGCTTGAGTGGGGGGGTGAGGGATTGGAGAGAAAGGCAGTTCCTGATGGTCCCCTCCCCAGGGGCTGGCTTTCCTCTGGTCCTTCCCTCCCAATGACCACGTCTTCATCGAGGCCGCAGCCCTGGGCTTTGTGCCCACACGTCTGGCGCCAGGCTGCTTGGAGATCCATCAGTGGCCTTCCCTCCAACCACAGAGCCCTCCCTGCTGCCACTGTCTGGAGGGCTGGGCTGCCACCCACATGGGCTGGCTAGGATGGTGAGGTCCTACAGCCAAGTTGGAGGGCTCTACCTCTGGCTTGTGATCATCAGTAGCCAGAGCTGCTCCCAGTGGATGGCCTTGTCCAGCAGCTAGGCACACAGCCCAGAGAGGTGCACAGCAGGCCAAGGCCTACATCATGGCCTCTTCTGATAACCCAGAGCAGCATGTTCCTGGTGGGACAGCATGTCCCTGGTGGAGTAAGCCTGTGGTGGCTTGGCAGGGCTCCTCCCACTGACCCTGGTTGGCCTGGTTGCCATAGGCAGTGGCAGTTAACCTCTCCTGTAGTGTTCTCCTTTGTGGGAGAAACCAGCTCCCTGGGAGTGAGAAGGCCTGTGTCTTCTGTGGTGGACAATGGCCAAGTGGCAGGTGACCACCTGCTGCCCCTGGTGGGTTGGGGCACTTAGGACTCCAGGAGGCCCCATGTGCTTTCTACCTCCCTGGACCACGTTCTGGACAATTTGACTGGTCTCATCTGTCTAATTGTCTAATCTGCTCATCGTAAATCCACTGCTGAGTTTTAATCTGTGGATCCCAGAGCTTCTGGTACTAAAAGTCCTTTCTGGTGCTTTGCGGATCTCCTGGTTTCTTCTTTCTTGGATCCTTTTCCTGCAGATGTTCTCCAGCTTCATTTTTCTGCAGTCAGAGCCTGGTGGTTTTGTGAGATGTGTTGGGGATCACTTTCCGCTGCTCCTTGCTTATGGCGCTGGGTTTCGTTATGTGGCGTTCTTTCTGATTGTCCTGCTCTTTGTCCTGGAAATGATTGGTGGGATTTCTCAGAGGTCTAGCATGAAGATGAGAACTTCTGTTCTCCAGGTGTTGAGGAGCACTGTCAATTCGAGTCTTGGCATGAGGATCCCTGGAACCCCAGTGTGGCTCCAGCTGTGCTCTTGTGACTTCTCAGCGCTTCTTCCCCACTTTGTGTGCTGTCCCTGTGGCACCTGGGGGTGGCTGAGGATAGAGCCCACCCTCACCCTAGGAGTGGTGCCTTTCAGGGTCCCAGCTCCACTCAGGGGAGGGTTTCCTACTACAGTCCCATCTTGGGGCAGCCCTGGGCCTTATCTTCAGTCTCCCTCACCTTCACGCCCACCAGAGCCCAGTTTGCCCACATAGGCCAGTGCCCCAGGGAATAGCCAGTGTACTCTGCTCTCTTTTTTCTCTGGGTTTCCACGTTCTCTGAGATACTGGCCAAATCCTGCATGACCTTGTTAGTTCTTGGGTGCTTTTAAGATCTTTTCATATTCTTTCAAGCATTTTGAGTTGTTTTTACTAGAAGGGTCAGTTCCAGCAGCCTGCCCACCAGTCTTGATATCATCAGGTAAGCCTAGGATGCTGGCCCTCGTGGGCACTACCCTGGCAGCCAAGGGTGGGAACCCAGCGTGCTGCTGTCACCTCGGGGACCTCTTCTGCATCGGGCACTGCTTTCAGCTCCATCTCCTGGCACCCTGCATTTCTGCAGTGGCACTGGTTACCATGGTGATGTCACCTGCACAACCGAGGGTTCTACCAAGGACAGGGATGGTATCACTGTGCTCGTGCCTGCAGGGGCTAGGGCAGAGGGGACATGGGACTGAGTCGTGGGGATCCCTCTAGGGCCTGTGGGAGCCAGTGGTGACAGTAGTGGCGCTGATCCCTTCTCCCTGACCCCCTCCCTCTACTTCCCAGGCCAGCCAGATCAGTGAGCAGAAAGGAGTGGCGAGGCAGGGACAGCGTGGTGTCAGCCACAGGAAGACCTCCATGTGGCCCCGAGCCGTGGTCGTGTCCACAGTGCCAGCCTCGGTCTTCAGCCCCTCCTTGGCTTTTCCATGCTCTGTGGCCAGATCCCCTACCACCTGTCCACCCACCCGCCCACACTTGGGTGCTGGTACAGCTTAGAGGGCAGTGTTGGCATGGTGGGAATGTCCTCCTTCTGTGAGTCCCCAAACAGAACATGTTTCACTTCAGAGACCTAAGAACTGGGAGCAGTTGTGCGGGTCTAGAGGGGGGCCCTCACCTCTCTTCTGTTCCCCTGCCCCATTCCATGGCCGGGGTCCGCCTCTCTCAGGACTGTATGTGTGTGGGTGGTAAGGACCCTGTCTTGGGGCACTGAATTAGAGCCCCTCTTGCCCACTCCTCCTCCCATGCCTGCAGGGATCACTGTGCCAGCAGCCCTCACAACAGGCTGGTACCCCCTCGGCCCCCCCAACCCTGCCATGGCTTTAGGAATGGCACAGTTTTTGTGGTTTATATTGAGACCTGGAGCAAGGATGGGCAGGGTCTGGGCATCACATCCCACCTTCTCCCAGCTGGGACCCAATTCACAGACCCTCTTTACAGATGCAGACCCCAAACCCTGCTCTACTAGGCACTATGTGCTTACTCTTTTGGGGTGTGGGATAGGCAGGGTACCACACGGACCCTCCCCAGACCCAGGGGCCCCAGGCTAGCTCACTGGGAGCTCACCGGCCTCCTTCAGGCACATGCACACACATACACAGTCACGTGCCCGCATGTAGGCATAGGCGGGAGCACACACACGCAGATACCCACCGTGGCTGTACACTCGCACATGCGCGCAGACCTCAATGCCTCACATGCACGCACATCTGCTGAACACTCCCTCACCTCCCTTGCTCATGAGGCTCTTCTTGGGGTATCTTTTTTGGCTCCCTTCAATACCTCCGCAGCCTCTGTGTCATCCATTCCCTGGCCCTGGCCTCTGGCTCTGCCCTACCACCATGCCCTGGCTTAGGCACACATACAGGACCAGAGCCCCTCACAGCCACTTTGTCCAGGGTCAATGGCCTCAGGAGCTCATCTCCATCCTCAGCTTGGTTGGGGTAAATATCTGGTGGGCCTAGAGGCCGCCAGGCCCAGGGCCTGCATGTACAAGGGTAGGCACTTTGTCCTCGCTCCTTGGGACCTGGCTGCCTGTCCACTTCACCAGCACCTGTGTTTTGCCCCTTGGGCTCACCTGCTTACATGGGTCCCCAGGCTGCATCTGTGCTGTCATGGGTGAATGGCGTGGGCTGGCGTCCCCAGGCTGGTCAGATGGGATGCAGCCCTTCCTTGGGGGCTGGGGCCTGGAATAGGTGCCATTGCCAGGGGATGGGATAGTTAGGGTTAGGTGGAGGGGATGGAACAAACCACAGGGCCACCCAGGTGTGGTGGGGAAGGGTGCCCACCGGATGCCCCAGCTGTGCCTGTGGGTCTCATTCTTGCTCCTGTGGCCAGCCTTCACGTGGTGTGGCCAGGACCAGTGAGCCTTGCAGGCAGCACAGGACAGTCTGGCCCATGCTGATGTGTGTGCACACTTAGGGAGCTGGTTGGCTGGTGCTGATGAGCATCATGGTGTCTGGCATATTCTGCCATGCCCCGTAAGGGTGAGGGGCATCCCAGAGGCAGGTCGTTCTGGGCTAGGGAGCACTGCAAGTGCAGGAAGGCAGTGTTGTGTTGTCTGCTATTTATTCAATGCATTTTTTTTCCTTTTCCCGCAGACTGGTGATCCTTTGTGAACAGAACCATTCTCAGGGACCCATGTGCATCATCTTCTTTAAGTTCGATCCTCGCCCTGTCTCTAAAAATGCATACAGGTAACCCCCTTGCTCTGTGTCTGCGTTCCTCTGCTTGGCCTCAGGGTCCCCACTGTCCTGCTAGTGCCCACGTGGGGATGGGGACAGGCTGTACAGGCTGGACCTGCCCTGTCCCACGGTGGTTACTCAGTATGGGGTGTGGCAGTGAGTACCGCTCGGTGGCAGGAACGCTGAACTGACATAAAGAGACTTCGCTGCTTAAGGTCGCTGTGTGGGCAGCACAGAGGAGCCACATGCGGCCAGCCAGGGGTGCACTCCTATGGTCTCGACAGGGGCACCAGGGGTGGCAGAACTGGTTTGATGAGCAAAAGCCCCGTTTGGATTGGCTGGTCTGTGTTGCCAGTGGAAAATCTGGGTGGTGGTGGCAACAGAGGGTCTGTGGGTCCTATACTGGGGAATGAGGGTAGGGGTGGGGAAGCTGGGAGACCAGCAGAGGAGGTGGGAAACTGAGGCCAGAAAGGGGTAAGACATGATCCAATGCAACCCCCCCGCTCCCCATGACCCTGGGCTCTGGATGTGTCCCTGTGTTCCCTGGGGCAACCTAGTGGGAATTCATCTATGAGTATGAGACTGAGAGGTAACCCAAAACCTAAAATGACATTTAAAAAACCAAATAAGCATTTTATTTATTTATTTATTTATTTATTTATTTATTTATTTGACAGAGACTGAGAGCGAGAGAGAGTGAGAGAGTGAGTGCACAAGTAGGGGAAGCGGCAGGCAGCAGCAGGTTCCCCACTGAGCAGGGAGCCCGATGCAGGGCTTGATCCCAGCCACCCAGGTGCCCCCGAAATGATATTTTAAACTGATCACTAGTGCAATTGCTTGGAAAGTTTTCATCATTTAAAAATCTATACCAAGGGATGCCTGGGTGGCTCAGTCAGTTGGGTGTCTGCCTTCGGCTTGGGTCATGATCCCAGGGTCCTGGGATCAAGTCCTACATGGGGCTCCTTGCTTGGTGGGGAGCCTGCTTCTCCCTCTGCCTGCCTCTCCCCCTGCTTGTGCTCGCTGTCTCTCTGACAAATAAGTAAATAAAATTAAAAAACAAATACATTTAAAATTTATACCAGAAATGATTTAAATCATCTTGACTAGCTTCTTAGATTTGAGTCACTGTGCAAAATTGCACAGACACCATGTTGCCTAATTTCGTGCTGAATGAAAGTCATTCCAGGCCAGGGGCTGGGGACTGAAGAGTCCCCAGTGTTCCCATCATTCAGAAGAGTGGCCAGCAGGGCCAGGCCAGGATCCTGGAGCTGACCCTGAACGACTCCCAGCAGAATGAGCTCTTTGAGTCAGGGTGCAGCCAGTGGGCAGAATCCAGGTGCAATGATTTATTTGAGCTGGGGAAGCGTAACATCCAGAATTATTAACCATACTAGGATTGGAATGCCCTGGGCAGAGCCCCATCTTCCACCCTCAGGCTGAGAGCCAGACTTTGCTGGAGAGGCTCAGCTGTGGTGCATTGACTAGGAAAGAAATCGCTGAGGCGCCATAGCAGCAGAACTTGCTAGGAGTCTACTCTCCAGTGTGCTGGCAACTGTCGTGGGAGGATACTGGGCAAAGGTGCTGGCCACTGGGTGCTTGGGGGAAGCCCCATGTGTATTGGGAATCATCCTGGGGGAGCTGGAGAAGGAGCCTGAGGAAGCACCTTGTAGCCAGGCCAAGAAGCCTCTCCCTCCGGGGTGTCTCTCCGGCGCCCTCTACTGACAAAACTTAATAAGGTATCAGCCGCAAAGTTCAGCTCCTTTATGGTGAGGAGGCAACGAGGGGCAAATTCTGGGCTGAGTCAAAAGGACTGGATCACAGACATGGTCGACCCCTTTGGCTACTGCGGTTTTATGTGCGCCCTTCTGTGCTCATGTGAACCCTTATATACCAACAAAATGACTCCGTTTTCACCTGAGAAGTGAAGGATTTCTCTCATGGGGACACGAGACTGGTGTCTGACAGTTCCTGGGTCTGTTGCTGGCTGTATTTACAACCACATTTAGCCACAGCCTCCCTGGATGTGGTGTTTCCTGAAGTTACTGCCAGTCTCTATCAGTAAAATAAACACGGGAAGAAGGAGGAAAAGAGGTCTCTCGTGCTTTTGCTCAGGATCTGTGTGTCACTGCCATGACCTCTCCACGACTCCTTATGGATTGTGATTCGAGACAGCCTTGGCATTTCTCTCCAGTGTATTCCAAAGCCCCGAGCCAGAAACTACATTTGCCACCTCTGGTGACTGACTGAATCCACTTGTTTACCCTCTTGCGTGGGAAGGCAAGAGGGGCTTCGGGTTGCAGTGCCTGCTCTAGCTGTGGGGCTCTCTGGCCCGTGAGAATGGGTGGGCCGCAGGCCCTTGGTGTCCGTGATTCTGTATGTGCATGATAGGAGGAAAGGATGGGGGAGCAAGTGGGAGAACGCCTCGGGAGGGACACTGCAGCAGATCCAGTGAGGAGAGGCCAAGCCTAGGCCTATCTGAGGTTAGAGAGAGGAGGTTCCTGGTGCCTGGAGTGGGATGGGGAGCAGGCCAGGCTCCAGGGCCATCAGTGTGATAGGGAAGAGGCCCTGGATGGGGCCAGCAGGACCTGCCCCACCACCCCTCTTGCTTTAGCCATCCCTGTCCTGGCCTGGGGTGCACCAGCTTCTGTCTCCTGCATTGGCATCCACTGCTGTGTCTTCCTCTCCCCATACCTCACCCCCCAATAACTGGCAGGAATAGGAATGTGTGCCATTCTAACCATGGACAAATGTCCAGTTCAGTGGCATTTAGTACATTCACATTGTTGTGCAATCTTCCGTGCCATCCATCCGTCTATCTCCAGAACCCTTCATTGTCCCCAACTGAAGCTCTGTCACCACCAAACACTGACACCCCATTCCCCTCCCCCCACCCCTAGGAACCACCAGTCTCCTTTCTGTTTCTATGACCTTGACTGCTCTGGGGACCTCATATAAGTGGAACCATAGTATTTTTGTGTGACTGGCTTCTTTTACTGAGCATAGGGTCCTCAAGGTCATGGTGTAGCAGGTGTCTGAATCTCCTTCCTTCTTGAGGCTGAGTAACATCCCACCATATGCAAGACCACAGTTTTATCCGCCTATCTCTTGATAGACACCTGCACTGTTGCCTCTTTTTGGCTGTTGTGATTCATGCCACTATGGAGATTTGCATACAGTGTCCGTTTGAGTCCCACTTTCCTTTCTCTTGGGGGCAGATACCCCAAAGCAGAATTGCTGGATCATATGGCAATTCTGTGTTTGACTTTCTGAGGAACTGCCAAATTGATACCCTCGAGTGTCTTTTGATGGCCATGCCACAGGCTTCCCAGGCCATGTCAGCCCATGTCTCTGTTTGGTGGCGAAGTATGTCTTCATAGTGTATCATCATTGTGCATTGTACAGACCAACTTCTTCCCACCAGGCTGGACAAGCCAAGTCCTGGGGCCACCATCCACTTGGACTCTGCTGCCCACCAAGCCAATCAATGTGGCTGGGACTGATCAAAGACCCTGTGCTCCGTGCACTGTCTTAGGCACCCTTAATTTCATCACACATGCAGTGGCCTCTTGACACTTGGGGTAATGGGAAGCACCTGGTTTTGTTTGTGGGTTAAGCTCATCCCTGCAGTCACCGTTGCTCCCGGGACCAATGGTTGCGAAGGGGACTTGTGTAGCCGGGATGGTAGCCATCCTTGCCATAGAAAGTTGGCCTCTGAACAGCGTGGATTTGCACTGTGCCAGTCCACTTACGTGCCGATTTTTTTTTTTAAATTTATTTTTAATTTTTATTTTCTTTTTAAGATTTTATTTATTTATTTGACAGATAGATTACAAGCAGACAAAGAGGCAGGCAGACAGAGGAAGGGAAGCAGGCTCCCCATTGAGCAGAGAGCCCGACAGGTGGATGGATCCTAGGATCTTGGGATCACAACCCAAGCCAAAGGCAGAGGCTTTAACCCACTGAGCCACCCAGGTGCCCCCATGCCGATTTTTTAAAGTATGATACTATAAATGTATTTTTCTCTTCCTTATGATTCTTTTTTAAGATTTTTAATTTTTTCTGAGTAATCTCTACACCCAATGTGGGGCTCGAACTTACAACCCTGAGATCAAGAGTCGAGGGTTCCACCGACTGAGCCAGCTAGGCCCCCCTTTTTGTGATTTTCTTAATAACATTTTATTTTTCTCTAGCTTACTTTATTGTAAAAATATGGCATGTAATACACATAATATATAAATTACAGATGAATTAATTGTTTACATTATTCATAAGGTTTGAGATGAACAGTAGGCCAGTACCAGTTAAGTTTTAGTGGAGTCAAAAGTTATACATGGATTTTGGGGTGCCTGGGTGGCTTAGTTGGTTAAGCATCTGCCTTTGGCTCGGGTCCTAATCCCAGGGTCCTGGGATAGAGCCCCGTATTGGGCTCTGCTTAGTGTGGAGCCTGCTTCTCCCTCTCCCTCTGCTGCTCCCCCTGCTTGTGCTCCATCTCTCTCTCTCTCTCTCTCTCTCTCCGCCTCCCCTACCAAATAAATAGATAAGAGCTTTAATTTAAAAAAAAAGTTATACATGGATTTTTGACTGTGCAAGAAGGGGGGTTGGTGCCCCAACCCCTGTGATCAGGGGTCAACTGTATAACTGTATATGTAAATAATTTAAACATCTCTGCCCTACAGAAAAGAATGAGACAGCCTCACCTTTGATGGCATGGGCAGTGTCACCCCCGGCTCTACCCTTGGCTGATGCTGATCTCACAGGCGTGTATTTTCTGGCTTCCCAGGAGTCCTGAAAGATGAGCCTCTCCCTGTCATCCCCTGCCTGGGCCTGGCCCAGCGATGGTAGCGCTTGGTCTATGGCCTGCCACTTTGCAGGTCTGCTGGTGAAAGGCATGGCTCCCAAAGCATCTCTCCTTCTCTTGGGCCTCATTTGATCATCATATCATCTGTTTCCCCACAAGAGAAAGCGTAGCCCACTAGAGCACGCGTCCTGTGGTCTGTTTTGCCCAGATTTAGCAATCCTAGTATATCATTGAGTGACACTCCCTGAGCACAGGCAGGGAGGGAGGGAGCCAGCTCAGCCCCTGCCCAGGGAGTGAAATGAGCATGGCCAC
Organism: Mustela lutreola; assembly: GCF_030435805.1. Lineage (NCBI taxonomy): Eukaryota > Metazoa > Chordata > Mammalia > Carnivora > Mustelidae > Mustela > Mustela lutreola. The sequence continues at coordinate 62,414,640 of NC_081300.1, read as the reverse complement.
TTCCGCAGACCATCTCCAGGCCTGATGCTGAGCTCAGCCTTGGTATCATGGATCCCATGGCCTACAACTCCTGTCCCCCATGTTACCATCCCGCTGCCCCTCGCTGTTGGGGATACCTGTCCCTCCAGGTGTGGCAGCCGTCCCTATGTCACATCCCACTGACCTGGTATGACTCCCCAGATGCCCTCGGACCTCCCCATCTATCTTCTTGGTGCTGAACTGGCCCTGGTAAGGGGGTCTCCTTGGGTGTCACTCCCTATAGGGGTTGCCCCTGCCCAGATGTGGGATTCTCCTGGGTGATCCCAGCTTCTGCCTCCCATGCCCTGGCACTTGGAACCTCCAATTTTTGGCGACAGTTACCCAGTGTTGAGTACTGTCTGGGTGCCTAATGTCGGTTCTGTTCGTTTTCAGTTTTGGTACTGATGCCTGCAGCACTGCAGTGAGGAGTGGAGCAGAGGAGAAATTATTTGAGCAGCTTAGGAGGTGCTGACTTAGAAATTTTCCCTGCTGGCTGCAGCTTTGCTTCGGGGTCCCAATGACCTTCCTCTGTAGAGGCAGCGGTCTTTCTCCAGGATTCCAGTTCTCCCCCTGTTTGCAAAGGGATACACGCTTTTTGGAAAAAAGTCATACCCTACAGGACATAACAAAGTAAAATGTGAGCTCCCGTAACCCCTGTGGTAGGCTCTCAAGATTCCTGCCCCCGCTGTACACATCAGTGTCATCCATTCCCCTGGTTGTGTGTGGGACTGTGGGGCTAAACGCGAAGGGATTTGGCCAGTGTGATGAAGGTCCATAATTGGCTGCCTCAGAGGTAGTCAAATGGGAGCAGTCCTGTGTTGGTCTGACGTAATCAGGGGACACCCCGCCAGGCCCCTCCTGAAGAGAGAAGCTGCTGTGCTTGGAGGGACCCATGGCCAGGAACTGGGGGTGGCCTCCAGGCGTTGAGAGTGACCCCGGCGGAGGACGGGAATTTTGCAGCAACCTCAGGAACATGAGGAAGATGCTGAGCCTCAGCAACACCCTGCCAGTTGGCACCTTAGGGGCCGCTGAGCAGAGCACACGGCACATCCGGCCCGTGTTCCTGACCGCAGACTCAGATGAGAAGTAGGCCCCGCTCTGAGCTGCTGCATGCATATGCTATGTGTGTGGCCATTTGTGAGGCCCCAAAGAAAACCAGTACACTTCCTGTCAGGTAACACCATCGTGGTTGTAGAACCACCATCTTTATCAAAATGTCTGTCTGTCTGTTTGTTTATTTATTTTTAAGATTTTTATTTATTTATTTGACAGAGAGAGAGAGAGAAAGCACACAAGCAGGGGGAGCACCAGGCAGAAGGACAGAGAGAAGTAGGCTCCCTGCTGAGCATGGAGCTGGATGTGGGGCTCAATCCCAGGAACCTGGGATCATGACCTGAGCCGAAGGCAGACACTTAACCAACTGAGCCACCCAGGTGCCCCAAAATGCCTGTTTAGACTCATGAGCTGAGTCTCCTTGTTGACTCCAGTCTGGAGGGGCTGCTGGGCGAGCTGTCACATCCTTCTGGTGGCTTCCATGGGACTCCTCACTGCTGGTGACATCATGGGCCATGGCCCCGGGCACCTGCTACCTGGCGCTAAACTCTCCATGGAGGGTGCACAGATTTGCCCCCTCAGATGGTGCAGAGACCCCCACCCCCACCCCATAGTCACAGATTTACTCACCCAGATGGTGCTCAGGCCCATCCCAGATGGTGCACCGACTCACCTTCTAGAGAACACACAGCTTACCCCCGAGATGGTGCATAGACTCCACCATCCTGACTGTGCGCAGACTCCTACTCCCCAGGTGCTGCGCAGACTGTGCACCGCAGGTGGTGGGCAACACCCCCCCCCCCGCCCGCCGTGGTACGCAGACCCTGCCCCACAGGTGGTGCACAAACTCCTCCCCACGGGTGCTGCGCAGGCTCACTCAGGTGGTATACACCCAGTACCTCGAGACAATGCACAGACCCACCCCCAGTCGCAGGGTGAGGAATCCGCATCAGTGATGAGTTGTTGGTGGTTTCAGTTATTAGAACAAAGCTTTGGGTGACTTGCTGTCCTCAGAGCCCCTGGCTTGTGGGCATGGCCCCTGCCCCTGGGTGCTGTGGCACAGATGTCCTTTTGGGGTTGCAGCACCCAGAAGTGGTGAGTGAGGGAGTACTTTCTCTTACTTGGAGCCTTGATTTGAGTACTCAGGCCCACATGTTTCCCAATTAGATATGTAATGGAATCCCCATCAAACCACTAGCAATTCAGCGAAATAGTGACTCCTTTTTTTTTTCTTTTTTTAAAGATTTTTATTTCTTTATTTGACAGAGCACAAGTAGGCAGGGCGGCAGACAGGGGGAGAGGAAGAAGCAGGCTCCCCACTGAGCAGGGAGCCCGATGTGGGGCTTGACCCCAGGACCCCAGGATCACACCTGAGCCGAAGGCAGCTGCTTAACCGACTGAGTCATTCAGGCGCCCCTAAATAGCAACTCTTGCGGCAGCAATAACCCAGCAGTTAATATTTCTAGTTATTAACAAATGCATGTTGCTGCTCCCTGTTTTAAAAATAGTAGGGAGTTGGAAATCTTAGGACAGAAGGTTCTGCTCAGTCAGCTTTTTTTCCCCTCTCCCCAATTTTTCCTTTTCTGGAGACTTACATAAGAATCAGGACCAGAAGCCAATAGTACCGGTGTCAATTTGGGAAGCACCTCCCCGACCTCCCTGGGCCCACCCCCCCACCCGTTCAAGTGAGCAGAGGAGCAGGAATGCGTGTCTGAAGGAGAGCACTGTTTGCTGACCACATGGAATGACCTCTGCCCACAGGGGTTGGTGGGGTCCCCGGCCCATACAGGCAGCCCATGGAACAGTACCCTCTGTGCCAGCGGGGGTGGATCCAGAATTGGATCACAGAAGAAAGGTACAAAGCAGATATGGTGGAAGATAGGGGTCAAGGCCCAGGGGCTCCTCCCTAAGGCTGCCTACCTCAACCTGGGGCTGGGGTCCGACAGGTGGAGCTGCAGAGGACTGTTCCGGAAATGGCTGGGGGTTTGTATCAGGGACAGCGACAACTCCCTGAGTGCCTGTCCCCAAGACCTGGAGCAGCCCAGAAGGCTGTGTCCGGGGGAATTGAGAGCTGCCACAGTTTGGATGGGTGTCCCGAAGCTGGTGACACTTCCAGGGCAGATCCGGAGGGTTTACTTGGCCTTACTGATGCCTGGGGCTGGGGCTGTGGGGAGGTACCCCCAGTCCTTGGCCTTACTGATGCCTGGGGCTAGGTGGGGAGGTACAAAGTTAGGGGGCTGTTGCACACAGGATGAAAGACTTTTGTGGGTCTTGGCAGTGGGTGTGGGTGCCAGTTTCATGTTCAGTTTTATGAAGTTTGTTAACTCACATTTTACTGAAAGCAAGTGCTCATAAAAATCATTTTTAAAAAAATATTTTGTTTATTTAAGAGAGAAAAGAGAGTGCATGCATGAGCAGGGGGAGGGGCAGACAGAGAGGGACAAGTGGACTCTCTGAAGAGCAGAGAACCCCACGTGGGGCTTGATCCCAGGACGCTGAGATCATGAGCTGAGCTAAAGGTAGACACTTACCCGATTGAGCCACCCAGGTGCCCCTAAATGTTCTTACACATCTAAGAGTCAATACAGAAATTATTTTGGAAGACTCCTTGGGGTCTGACCACTGACTAGACTGACTTGGTTTCAGACCCAGTGTGACCACAGGTGGCCAAGCCATAGCTCCTGGTCCCGTGTTCTCTGTGTACCTGCCCATGGTGCTCGGAGGATCCTTTGGCCATCACATCTTAGACCCAGAGAGGTCTCATGGACATGCAGTCCCACTCAGTCACTGTGTTCTTATTTAAAATGGCAAAGCCACCTAGAAAATATGTTTTCTTATGTTAAAACTAAAGCTCTTTTGAAAACGTTGACATCTTTTCTACTTGCCAACAAAAAACTTGTTGGATTCATAATGCAAACCACTAGAGAAACAGAAGTTCTTACCCTCTTCCTTCCCTCAGACACCCCAAAACTCAGGAGAGCAGCCCCCAGAGAGCCTGTGCTCTGCTCCAATGCATACCCTGGCCCCTTCTGGTGGGGATGGTCACATTTCTAGGAAGTCACAGGCTCACGGTGGATGGCCTTGGGAAGGGACAGATGGACAGAAGGGTACCTCTCTGCCACCAGGACACTTGGGACACGCTTGGTCTCAGCTGCTAAGGGCCCTCCCCTCTGCAGGTCCTACCACCCTTTTTGGGTGAGTGGGGTATGCAGGGCAGGATGGGATATGCGTCTTTGCCCAGCATCTCCTCTTTTCTTTGGCAGGGTCCTAGGGCACAGCCTTGGCCGAAGGCTCCCTAGGAAACCCACCTGCCTGGAGCCATCACTGACCTTTGTTTCCTGAGAGTTCGTGTCCTCTTTAGGACTTGCCTTTGTTGCTATGGAGGCAGATTTTCTTTGTCAACAGGAGGAAAACATTAGCTTTTCTGTTTTCCCCCAGAGACCTTTAGTCATGCTTTCTCTTTCAGGCTCATCTTGGCAGCCAACAGGGATGAATTTTACCACAGACCATCCAAGGTCGCTGACTTCTGGGGGAACAACAATGAAGTCCTCAGTGGTAAGTCTTTCCTCAGGGGGCAGCCACAGCATGGCGGGAAGTAGGAGGCCCCAAGTGCCTTTAACTGGTACTGTAAGTGCAAAACAAATGAGTAGACACTGACTGGTTTCATGGGGGAAGCTCCCAGGTTGGGGTCTGGGACCAGCATTGAGGTGACCAGCCCCGAAGTGTGTACCCAGCACCGGCCACCTGTTTTCGTGTGTTGTGGACTCCCAGAGAAGTAGCTGGAAAGAATCGGTTGGTTTATTTGGCTCCACCTTTTCGCAGTGGGGGTGTGGTCAGGTTCATAGGAGGTGCAGGTTCACATTCAGTCACCCCGTGAAGCGTCATTGTGTGGTGTGTGTGTGTGTGTACACGCGTGTGTGCGTGTACACCTGCACATGTTTCTGTTTACATGCCGGTGCACCTCGCTTCAGAGCTGGTCTGCATTTGGGGAGGAGAGGCTTGGTTGGAGCACACTCAGATGGGAGCTGCGTGAGGAGTTCCCACAGAGAGAGGCAGAAGTGGAGGTGACATCTGTGTCCCCTGCCAGCTTAGCCCCATGGACAGAGAGCAGTTTCTGTCCATGGGGGTCTACTTGGAGGCACGTGGACAGGTGCTGGCCAGGCCAGGGTCCCTTTGCCTGTGAGCTGGGCATCAGGGAAGCACGAGGGAGCCTGGCAGAGCTGACAAGGGTACTCAGGGGCCCAGTGGGCTGAGTGGGTAGCCTCAGGGCCTGGGGACACCAGGTGTGCCCAGCTTTGCCTGCAATATCTAAGAGCTGAACTGAGGAACTTCCACAGAAGGCCTGTATAGACTGGTTGGGCGTGGTGTGAGGGAAACACTGCCCAGGCTGGATCATCCTGGTGCCGTGTGGGAAGAGGACAGGAGTGGGGACACTGAGGCAGGGCAGTGTCGTGGACAGGAGGTCTGGCAGGGAAAGCTGCTGTGAGGCTATGAGGTGAGACCCCTCTTGGTGAGTGCAAGAGAAACAAGAGGCTAGGTCGCTTGGGTATGTCTTGGCCTCCTCAGAAGCTGCACAGGAGACTGTGGAAATATCTAGACATGAGGATAGAAATGGGGGGCAGGAGACCCCTGTTGTGTAAGCTTCAAGTACCTCAGTATGGTAACCCCAGAGGGGCTGTGTATGTGGGGTCCTTGGCTGGACTAGCCATGGCTCTCCCAGAGGTTGAGGATCAGGCCTGCAGGGCTACATGAGGAGGGCTGAAGGGAGCTTGTGGGCCCGGCCAGTACGATGCCAACCATCCTGAGCTAGAGTAGAATGGAAGGGGGTCATGGGCATGGGGCAGGCTGTGTGTGTCGCTGCTGCAGGGCATTAATGGGAGACTGAAGTGGCGTTGGGGGTGGGGGAACTGGTCAGGGTGGGTGGGGGGAGGGCCTGATGGCACTTCCTGAGTATTTTTGTGGATGAGGACAAAGATGAAGGGTTAGCCTGTTGGGCTCCTTTGGCCATCCTGGCCACCTGCTTAGGCACTCCGGCCTGCACCCTACCCCAAAATCAGGACCAATTTGTAGTGATTTGGAGTTGGTCTCTGGCATGCTGCTACGGGGCTCCTGCCTGGTGGGAGGGTGGCCCGGCTTCACGACAGTGCTCGGTGGGCCCAGTGGCGCTGCACCAGTTGGGGCTGGAAGACACTAAGATCCATATCCTCCCACTATCCAGCATTACCAAATTGTGTGCAAAATTATAGGCCAGTGGTTCTCCAGATGTGATCTCTGAGCTACTAGCATCAGCAGTTCCTTGGGAACTTGTTAGAAGTTTGGAAAAATTGGGGTGTTATTTTTAAAAAATATTTTCCCTGTGTCCTGCTCTTTCTTCTCAATCTCTTTCTCTCTGCCTCTTCACACATGTATTAGTTTTCTTGAGGTTGTCCCACACTTTGATGAAAGATTTGATTTGTCAATTTTTTTAACTTAATTTTATTTTATTTTTTTCAGTGTTCCAAGATTCATTCCGATTTATCAGTTTTTTAGAGAGTATGCACATGCGTGTGCATGAATGGGGGGAGGGGCAGAGGAAGAGAGAATCTCAAGCAGATACACGGCTGAGCGCAGAGCCCGATCTAGGGCTCAATCTCACGACCCTGAGTTCATGAACTGAGCCAAAATCAAGAGTCAGACACTTAACTGACTGAGCCAGCCAGGCACCCCTGATGATGTTCAATTCATTTTTTTTTTTTAAGATTTTATTTATTTATTTGACAGACAGAGATCACAAGCAGTCAAAGAGGCAGGCAGAGAGAGAGAGGAGAAAGAAGGCTCCCTGCAGAGCAGAAATCCCGATGTGGGGCTCGATCCCAGAACCCTGGGATCATGACCTGAGCAGAAGGCAGAGGCCTTAACCCACTGAGCCACCCAGGCACCCCTGTTCAATTCATTTTTAAAAACCTTCTTTTCTCTCTGTTTCATTTTAGGTCATTTTTACTGCCATATCTTCATATTCACTAATCTTTTTTTCTGCAGTGTCTAATCTGCTTTTAAGCCCACCATGTATTTTTTTTTTAATCTCACAATGTAGTTTTTATCTCTAGAAATTCAATTTTTCTCTTTTACATTTAAGTTCTTAACTGTTTTAGCATGCAGAATATAGTTTTATTAACTGAATATCCATGCCTGCAAAATCTGACGTCTGTTTCAGTTCTAGTTCAGTTTTAATAGATTGATTGAACTTTTAGTAAGCAGGGCTGTGGCTTTCTGCTTCTTTGCATGCTTGGTAATTTTTGGTTGGATGCCAAATGTTTATGGATTTTATCTTGTTGGGGACTGAATATTTTTGTTTATCTATAAATATTCCTGAGCTTTGTTTTGAGACACAGCTGAGATGCTCAGAAACAGTTTGATCCTTTCAGGTCTTGCTTTTGGGATTGGTTAAGTGGCTCTGAAGCCATGTCCAGTCTAAGGCTAATGATTCCCTACTCCTCAGGCAGATCCTTCCATCTTCCCTGCCTGTGCCCCCTGGATCTTGAGGTTTTCCAGGCTGACTTCTGGGAATAGGCACTCTTCCCAGCCCTGTGTGAGCACTGTCTCCTCTAATCTTTCTGAATGGTTCTTTCCTGGCCACAGTAGTTTCCTCACACACATGTACCAGTCAGCTGTCTGGTTCTGTGCAGCTCTCTCCTCTCTGGTCCTCTGTCCCAGGAACTCTGGCTGCCTCAATCTCCCCAGGATCCCAGCCCTTCTCCTCTGCCAGGGAGTCCAGTGGACTCTGCCTGGGCCTCTTCCCCATACAGTGTCTTGGAGACCCTCTCCAGTCTTGGGGTTCATCTCGTGTGTTTCTTATCTCAGAGATCTCTGTCCTTTGTTTTTAGATGTCTGGTGTCTTGAAACCCACTGTTTCATGTATTTTATTTTTTGGTGGTTTTAGGTAGGAGAGTAAATCTGGTCCCTGTTGATTAGCTGGATGTGGAATTCTTATTTACTTTTCAGCATTTGATTTGTAGGAGTTTTTTATGCATTCTGGATTGGTATGTTGGATAAATGTATTGCCTACTCATTTTCTTAATGACATCTTCTGGTAAGCAGAATATTTTCTTTTAGTGAAGTGTGGTTTACTCTTTGATGGTTTATTCCGTTTGTGTCTTTGCCTTCCCTAAGGCCTTAAAGATATTTTCCTCTTTTTGCTTCTAGAAGCCTTTTGATTTGGGGTTTTGTGTTTAGGTCTGATTTATCTTATGTTTTTGTACTTGGCGTGAGGTAGGGGTTGAGGCTCATATCTCACCCACATCTATCCCAGTTCTTCTGGCCTTATTTATTGAATAGATACTCTTTTGTCTATTGCATTGTTATGGCAACTTGGTTGAAAATCAGTTGAACCCATGTATGTGGATCTATTTTGGACTTCTTTGTATCCCATCGATCTGTTCATCAATGCTGATACCAACTCACATTGTCTGGATTACTGCAGCTTTTTTCAACAAGTTTTTGAAATCAGGTGGTGTTAAGTCCTCCAGCTTTGTTCTATTTCAGGACTCCTTTGGCTCCTGGCTCTTTTGTGTGTGCATAGCGATTTTAGAGTCATCTTGTGAATTTCTATAAAACAGAAAGCTTCCTGGGATTTGGATTTGGATTGTTGACTCTTCTGGCCGTTTGGGGAGGACTGTCATCTTAACAATATTGACTCTTTGGTTAAGGAACAGGGCCCATCTATCTCTTTTTTAATCATAGCTTCGTGACTTCTCTTAGTGCTACTCTGTGGTTTTCAGTCTTCAGGCATTACATGTTTTTCCTTAAATGTTGTCTTATGTTTTGTTTTGTTTAATACTATTGTAAATGGTATTTTTAAATTTTCATTTTCTGATTCTTGCCTCTATTTACTTACCAGTTCTAGGAGATTTTTTAAAAATTAATATTTGGAGTGTCTGGGTGGCTTAGTAAGTTAAGTGGCTGCCTTCGGCTCAGGTCATGATCCCAGGGTCCTGGGATCAAGCCACACATTGGGTTCCCTGCTCTGCAGGGAGTCTGCTTCTCCTTCTCCTTCTGCCTGCTACTCTGCCCACTTGTGCTCTCTATCTGTCAAATAAATAAAATCTTTAAAAAAAAATAAAATCAATTAATTTTTTAAAGTAATTTCTGTATCCAACATGGGCTCAAACTTAGGAGCTTGAGATCAGAAGTTCTATGCTCTTCTGACTGAGCCAGTCCAGGCCCCCCATGAGATTTTTTTTTGGAGGGGTAGATTCCTTTTGGATTTTCTTCACCTGTAATCCTGTCTACAAATAAAGACAGTTAACTTCTTTCTTTCTGATCTTTCCATCTTTTATTTCTCTTATAGTTACAATTTATTATTATTATTATAAAAATGATTTTGCTGCTTTTGCCGCAGTCTTCAACTGAAATGATCCTCTAATCTAGGAAGACACTTTCCTGTGGCTTTAAGGGCCTCACCAACCCAGTGGTGAGGCCCCATGGAGGACTAATCATGGCCCAGGCCTATGGGGTGGAAATGAGACAAATAGGTGGGCCTAGATGTGCTCTGGCCTCCTAGCAAAGCACCCACCTTAGGGCCTATGTGTCCTGCTGTGTCCTGCTTGGGGAGGACAGCCAGCAGCCCCACACCTGATCCAGGATGTGGGCTTGGGCCTGGTGCCTTTGCTAGGATGTGGCTGCCACTGTGCTCCCAGCACAGTGTTGATCCAATGTTGAGCCAAGCTTCAGGATGTATTCCACACATGCCAGGCTCCACTGCAAGCTTTTAGGGACTCCCATGGGCATCAGATGTCATCTTGGGGGCAGGGCCTCTCTCACATGCCCTGTGGCATGTGCCTTGCCCTGAGTAGTTCAAGGCCTTGTTCCTTAGCCTAGGCTGCTGGGCTGAGCATCTGTCTCCCCAGGACACAGGGACGGGGCAGTAGGTGCTACTGGTGGTGACACTACCATCTGTCGCAGGGCTTGACATGGAAGAAGGCAAGGAAGGAGGCACGTGGCTGGGCATCAGCACACGGGGGAAGCTGGCTGCACTCACCAACTACCTGCAGCCACGGCAGGACCGGGATGCCCGGGGCCGAGGTACCGTGGGACCCTGGTTCCGGGGGTGGGGAGGGCGGGCTTTCCTCCGGCACATGTGGTCCAGGAGGAAGGGGAAGCAGGGTGTTTCTGGCTCTGGGTCCCACTGGCTAGCATCACTGTGGGAATCCCCGCTCTGCCTGGCCCACAGAGCCCCTGCTGGCACAGACATGGTCAGCCCCTCTCAGGAAACACTCTCCACATTTGTGCCCCAGGCCAAAGTGTCACTTCTGGCTCTTGTCATCCCCCCCGCCACCTGTCAGATGTTTGCAGAGCAGTACCCCTAGGAAAACAGCTCTTCGGACACACGTTGTCCCCATTGAAGGTTTTTTCCTTTCATGCTGTACTTCCATTTTGGTCATAAAGGCAGAAAAATAAATAAATAAATAAATAAATAAACCCCAACAAAAACCGAGTTCTGGATGCAGACCTCCTTAGTTGCCAGGTCAGTGAGGTATGGCTGGTGTGGGGGGGTAAGTTTAGCCTGTACTGGCCCCACATCAGTCTCCCCAGGATGAGGGACTCCACTTTGCCACCTCGGCCATGTGTGTCTGTCCCCTACCCACAGGTGAACTTGTGACCCACTTTCTGACTACAGACATGGACAGCTTGTCCTACTTGAAGAAGGTCTCTGCGGAGGGCCACCTGTACAACGGCTTTAATCTCATAGCAGCTGACCTGAGGTGGGTCTGCTCGGAGGGAGATGGCAGCCCATTGGCCACTGCCATGGAGCAGAGCTGTGGGCTTGGCAGGAAGTGGGGTTCCCACCCTGCCACCCAGGTTGTGGCAGCCTCTCCAGGGACATCGCACCTGGTGGGCATGGTTAAGCTTCCCAGGGCTGGCTAACTATTGTGGGGATGCAGGAAGTGGAACCTGGGCTCCTGGTGGCAGCGAGATGGTCACCAGCTCCTGCACGTGAGCTGTGGCGTGACTGCAGCGGGCATCTCTGGTCCCAGGGTCACCCCTGGTCCACACCGGCCCCTTGCCCCTAAGGTCTCCTCCCAGGCCCGTGGCTCAGGAGTGCCCTGTTCTGGAGCTGCCCCTCACTTGCCCTGTTCTCTGGTGTGCACAGTGGCCCCAGGCTGGAGAAGGAAGGTCCCTAGCAGACTGGCTTCCCAGCAGTGCTGGCAGTCAGGTGCTGCTGAGCTCTGGGGCTACTTTAGAGCAGTGTGTCTGAGCATGTGGCGTGGCTCATCTCATGTTCTGCAAGGGGCTCAGTGGGCAGCTCCCAGGGCCTCCCTGGTGTTGTCCAAAGGGGCGACAGAGCTGTCCCAGCTGCCCATGGGCCCCGTTGCCAGAGGACACGGAAGCTGTGCTATACAGTCATTTGGGGAAGTTTTCCCCTCCCTGGAGTCGGGAGGATAGGCAAGGAGCAGAGGCAGGAGGAAGGGGCCCCAAGAGGCCTGGAGCCTCAGGGTTGCTGGCGCTGGCTGAGAGTCAGGAGTAGGGTGGCTGGAACCTGGTAGGGACCTATGGCTGGTGGGGCGTTACCAGGCCCCGTGAGGCATACAGGGGTACAGTAGTAGCAAGCAGTAAGCTGCATGGCCATGTGGGGGTGGATGCTGGGCCCTTCCTGTGCAGCACCTGGCACATAGTTACTGCTGCCCCATGTGCAACTGCTGCGGCCAAGCTACGGACGGACTGCTGATGTGGCTAAGACCTTGCCGGTATGCGATGGGGCTGGGGTCCAGCAGCCCCTGGAGACAGTAGCCCCAATCTACTGATGAAGTTCTCGAACATATGTGAGGTTCTGTGGGGTAAGGTCTGGAGCTGATGACCAAGAAAGAATTCTTGAGGCATCTTTGGTGCAGAATGGTGGTTTATTAAAACACGGGGACAGGACCCATGGGCAGGAAGAGCGGCTACCCCCCCCACCCGGGGCAGGTTGTGTACCATGGAGTTGGGGGCAGGTAGGGAAAAGGAAGGTTTCAATAGAACTTTCATATGGTAAAGAGGACCTACAAGATACCTGATACCAGAGGCCTTGCCATTGCCAAGGTCATTTTGTCCTCTAGCAAGGTATGAACATTAAGTTTGGTGGGAGATTCCCAAAGAATGTCACATATGCCCCACCCAGGAGTGGGGGTGGGGGAAAGTTGGAGGGTGTCAGCTTTTGCTTTTGTCCTCAGCCAGCCTTCTGTTCCCTCATCACTATCAAGCTGGGACTGGATTGGGGACACTGTTGACAGTCTTGATGCATAAGGCAGATCACGGCAGGTGGGAGAGTGGCAATGCTGTAGCCGCAAAGGGTGGCCAAGGTGGAGAGGCCCTGGCAGGATGTCCTCGCCTTGGATGCCCCAGGGCCCATGTGCATTTACCAAGCAGGGTGTACAGAGTGGCTGGTGGATTCAGGCATTGGGTGGGAATAGGGCAGGGCAGCCAGGGTGGTCTGTGCTCCGTCCCACACTTGACAGATGTGGCCTGGGAACTTCAGGGGTTTTGTGACTTTGTCCTTTAGTGAAGTGAGCATCCATTGTCCTGCCCTCCTGCCCTCCCCTTGTGCACCCCCACTGCCGATGCCCAGAGGTCAGTGAAGGTGGTCAGCTTCCATCCTGGGAGGTGGTCAGTACGGCACGGAGGGCCCATGACCAGACATGTGGCCTGAGCCCACCTCCTTCCTCAAGAGCCCCAGGCCAACTGTGCCTAGAGTGTCCATTGCATGTGACCCGCTCAGCCCCACTCTTGCTGCATGTATCGACACACTGATGTGGAGGCCGCAGTGGCCATGGGAGGAGGTGGGTGCTGGCATGGGCACTTGCTGGCCCTGGCCCTCTCATTCTCACCATGGACAGCTCCCAGAGGGGAACTTCCATGCCTTTCTTGCCACCCCCCATGCTGGGAACACCTTACTTGCATCTGACCTGGTCTGGAAGACCAGTAGCCCAGCAGGACTCAGTGCTCACCAACCATGTCAAGTGGCTGGGTGATGAGGGCCCTGTGCTCTGAGTGGACACCTGCATGGGCAGGCGGCTCCCACAGGTGGGCTTGGGCCCCTTGGTGCCTGAACAGCTCTCCTGCCTCCTGGGGCCACAGGGTCAGAGCCTGCCTCCCTAGACACATCCCTCAAGGACAGGTGGTGGCCAGGGCAACTGAGGAAGTTGGCCATCAACAAGCAACCCCAGTGGTAGGTGCCAGAAAGAAGTCAGGGTCAAGGAGAAGAGCTCCTCATCGCAGTCATGGCCAGTCTCTGACCAAGCACAGCAGGAGTTGATGTCTAATCCATGGGTCTTCATGCTTTCTACCTTTTTTGCCTATAAAAATTTCTGAAGTCTTGGGGCATCTGGTTGGCTCAGTGGGTTAAGCCTCTGCCTTCAGCTCAGGTCATGATCTCAGGGTCCTGAGATCAAGCCCCAAGTCAGGCTCTTTGTTCAGTGGGGAGCCTGCTTCCCCCTCTCTCTCGGACTGCCTCTCTGCCTACCTCTGATCTCTCTCTCTCTCTGTCAAATAAGTAAATAAAATTAAAAAAAATTTTTTTTAACTCTTAGCTAGATAGCTTAAGAAATGAGCCAGAGTCTGTGGGGAGGAAGAACAGGAGCAGAATGTGAAGCCACCTGTGGCCAGGTTGGGAGCAGTGGGAGGGACTCCCTGGCTGCCCCTCCCAGCCCTCTCTTTGCAACGGTTCAGCTTGGAGGCTTAGGTCTGGAGGCTTAGGTCCCGATGTGGCATTCTCTGCACCTGCAGGCGGGAAGGTGGCTCACAGGCCAGGAAGAGACCTTCTCTAGTTTGCAGAGAAGGCAGTTTCAAGGAAGATATACTATGGTATTTACGAGTGGGAACATTTCCAGCTCCCAGCCATTTGAAGTATTTTTAAATGCATACTCAGCACTTAAAAGTAGGCAAATGGGATCTTTGGTGCTTTGTTCAGAAGCCTCTGTTGCCCTGGGGCATCCCACTGTGTCTGGAGGTGTATGGGGATGGGCTTTGGGGGTGGGAGTGGTGTCTGCAGGCACAGTGAGGTCATTGCTAGGGTCTCAGATCTTAGCTGTGAGGCCCCTGGGAGGCTGGAGCCCTGACTAACTCCTGTCCTGACCCTGTGCTGGGGATGGTGATAAAGTCTTAGAATATAAGTGAGGTTCGATGGGCTGAGGTTCGGAGCTGATGACCAAGAAAAAGTTCTTGAGACATCTTTGGTGCAAAATGGTGGTTTATTAAAGCACGGGACAGGACCCATGGGTAGGAAGAGCTGCTGTCCTGGGGTTGTGAAGGGTGGCAGGTTATGTACCATGAGGGCGGGGGAAGGAAAAGGGAGGTTTCAATAGAACTTTTTTTTTTTTAAAGGTATTTTTTTTTTAAGATTTTATTTATTTATTTGACAGAGAGAGATCACAAGTAGGCAGAGAGGCAGACAGAGAGAGAGAGAGAGGAGGAAGCAGGCTCCCTGCTGAGCAGAGAGCCTGATGCGGGACTCGATCCCAGGACCCTGAGATCATGACCTGAGCAGAAGGCAGCGGCTTAACCCACTGAGCCACCCAGGCGCCCTTAATAGAACTTTCATATGGTAAAGAGGACCTATAAGATACCAGGGACCTGTGGCCTTGCCATTGTCAAGGTCATTTTTCCCTCTAGCAGGTTATTAACATTAAGATAGGTGGGAGAGGGGCGCCTGGGTGGCTCAGTGGGTTAAAGCCTCTGCTTTCAGCTCAGGTCATGGTCCCAGGGTCATGGTCCCAGGGTCATGGGATCGAGCCCTGCATTGGGCTCTCTGCTCAGCGGGGAGCCTGCTTCCTCCTCTCTCTCTGCCTGCCTCTCTGCCTGCTTGTGATCTCTGTCTATCAAATAAATAAATAAAATATTAAAAAAAAAAAAAAAAGATAGGTGGGAGATTCCTCAAGAATGTCACATGTCCCACCCAGGAGTGGGGAAGGTTGGAGGGTGTCAGCTTTTGCTTTGTCCTTAGCCAGCCTTTTATTCCCTCATCAATGGGACCATGGAGATCACCAGGCAGTGAGAGATTTAGCACCCTGTGATTCCCATCTGACCTTCTCTGTCCTCCTGTCCACAGCACAGAGAAGGGAGATGTCATTTGCTACTACGGAAACCGGGGGGAGCCCGAGCCAGTCGTCCTGGCACCAGGTAAGCCTACTCTGGCGGGCGGTGACAAGGTTGGGGCTGCTTCTGTGGGGACACTTCTGTACTTTTGAGAACCGGAGGCCCGGTCACATTTCTCTCCAGGGATTATGCTCCTTGGCCTTTGGTGTGCCTTATGCCCCCATAGTGGCCCATGGCCTACACTTGGTCCACATATCAGGGTACCCACAGCAGGACTACCTTCCCCTAGCCCGAAGCCAGTTACTGCCCAGAGAGAACTGAAAACTGACAGTGTTTACAAAAGGACACAGAGGTCTCTTCTACCCCCAGTTCTGTGTGTTGGCCCAGAGGCCTCTGTGGAAGTATCTGGAAACCGCCCCTATGATGCCCTCTCGCAGTTCTCAGTATTTGAGATCCTGTGACTGGAGATGCTTCTTTTCTGCTAAAGGGAGGAAGTAAGGGACACAGAGGGGGAAGGTGGAAGGGAGGGAGTGAGCCTGTTTCAAATATGTCAGGTTGTTTCCCTGAGCTTGACCCTGCCTGAGCATGTCACTTTTTAAAAATTAACAGCTTTAATGAGATGTAATTCAAATATCATACTGTTGGGTCCATGGTCAAAGGAGCAAGAATGATACAAAGCTAAGATCAAAGCTTTATTTCGTGCCAAGCATCGAAATCAAACTGACCGGCCAGGGCCGTCTCTTGCAAAGAGGCGACGACCCTCTGCCTAACAGACTAGCTTTTAAGGGCAAAGGCCATGTGGTTGGGCCTGGCCACGGTGACCAATGAGATTTTAACGCAGAGAAAGCTGCACAGCCCTGCTAGGTCACACATAAGTGACCAATTGAATTACAATTTACCCTATAGTAGATTTTTTTTAAAAATTTTTATTTATTTATTTGTGAGAGAGAGAGGAGCAAGAGCGAGCACAAGCAGAGTGTCAGGCAGAGGCAGAGGGAGAAGCAGGCTCCCTGCCAAGCAAGGAGCCCCATGTGGGACTCGATCCCGGAATGCTGAGATCATGACCTGAGCTGAAGGCAGCTGCTTAACCCACTGAGCCACCCAGGCGTCCCTAACCTATAGTAGATATTTGAACTAGCCTATAACCTTGGTCAGAATGGACGCCCAAAGGGTGGGGCCCATACTCCTTGGTAGCGAGGAGACAGTATGCACCCCCCGCTGACTGGATACCTCCACTTGGCCTGAATCACCCTTGTATTTGGGCTTTGTTACTTGGGACTGGTTTTGGGGACTTGTTTTTAAGTAAGTTCCCTGAAGGAGGAGGGGGAGGGCCAGGATGGAGCTGCTCTGGCTAAATAGGCCCTTACAATACAATGTACTCACATACACTGTATCATTTGGCAGGTTTTAGTCTATCTGTGAAGGTGTGCAACTATCACTGATACAGAATCCCGTGACATTTTCATCACCCCAAAAGAAACCCCTGTTCCCATTAGCAGTCACCCCCCACTTCCCTCCACCCCTCAGTCCCAGACATCCACTAACCTACTTTCTGTCTCTGTGCATTTGCTTATTCTGAACATTTCATGCAAGTGTAATCAGCCAATATGTGGCCTTTTGTGATTTCTTTTTCCTTTCTTCCATCCTTTCTTCTTTTTAATTAACATATTATGTATTATTTGTTTCAGGGATACAGGTCTGTGATTCATCAGTCTTACACAATTCACAGCACTCACCACAGCACATACCATCCCCAGTGTCCATCCCCTGGCCAACCCATCCTTCTCACCTCCCTCCTCTCCAGCAACCCTCAGTTTGTTTCCCGAGATTGAGTCTCTTATGGTTTCTCTCCCTCTCTGGTTTCATCTTGTTTCATTTTTTGCTCCCTTCCCCTATGATCCTCTGTCTTGTTTCTCAAATTCCTGATAATCAGTGAGATCATATGATAATTGTCTTTCTCTGATTGACTTATTTTGCTCAGCATAATACCCTCTAGTTCCATCCATGTCATTGCAAATGGCAAGATTTTTTTTTTTTTTAATTTGATTTATTTATTTGTCAGAGAGAGAGAGAGCACGAGAGCGAGCACAGGCAGACAGAGTGGAAGGCAGAGTCAGAGGGAGAAGCAGGCTCCCTGCAGAGCAAGGAGCCCGATGTGGGACTTGATCCCAGGACGCTGGGATCATGACCTGAGCCGAAGGCAGCTGCTTAACCAACTGAGCCACCCAGGCGTCCCCAAATGGCAAGATTTTGATGGCTGCATAGTATTCCATTGTGTATATATACCACATTTCCTTTATCCATCCACCTGTTGTTGGACATCTAGGCTCTTTCCATTGTTTGGCTATTGTGGACATTGCTGTTATAAACATTGTGGTGCAGGTACCCCTTTGGACCACTACATGCGTATCTTTGGGGTAAATACCCAGTAGTGCAATTACTGGGTCATAGGGTAGCTCTATTTTCAACTTCTTTTTTTTTTTAGATTTATTTTATTTTATTTATTTGACAGAGAGAGATCACAGGTAGGCAGAGAGGCTGGCAGAGAAAGAGAGAGAGAGAGAGAGAGAGAGAGAAGCAGGCTCCCTGCCGAGCAGAGAGCCCGATGCGGGACTCAATCCCAGGACCCCGAGATCATGACCTGAGCCGAAGGCAGCGGCTTAACCCACTGAGCCACCCAGGCGCCCCTATTTTCAACTTTTTGAGGAACCTCTATACTGTTCTCCAGAGTGGCTACACCAGCTTGCATTCCCATCAACAGTGTAGAACGGTTCCCCTTTCTCAGCACCCTCGCCCACACCTGTCACTTCCTGACTGATTAATTTTAGCCATTCTGACTGGTGTGAGGTGGTATCTCACTGTGGCTTTGATTTGTATTTGACTGACTTCTTTCTTAACATCATGTTTTCAAGGTCTCTCTGTGTTGTAGCACAAATTAGGGTTTTATTCCTTTTTACAGCTGAATAATATTCCATTGCCTAGATAGTCTACTTTTCATTTTCCCGTTCATCTGGCTGATGGACCCTTGGGTTGTTTTCAGCTTTCGGCCATCGTGGATCATGCTGCTGTAGACATTTGTTCTAAGTTTTTGCACAGACCTGTGTTTTCCTCTTTTTTATGCATATACTTAGGAGTGGCTGTGCTGGATGGTAAGGTGACTGTTTAACCCCTTTGGGGAACTGCCAAACTGTTTTCCAAAGCAGCGCTACCATATACATTCCCACCAGCAGTATATGAGGTTCCAATTTTTCCCCATCCTCACCAGCAGTTATTATTGTTTTTTTTTTTTTTTTTTTTTTAAAGATTTTATTTATTTACTTGAGAGAGAGAGACAGTGAGAGAGAGCATTAACGAGGAGAAGGTCAGAGAGAGAAGCAGACTCCCCATGGAGCTGGGAGCCCGATGCGGGACTCGATCCCAGGACTCCAGGATCATGACCTGAGCCGAAGGCAGTCGTCCAACCAACTGAGCCACCCAGGCGTCCCTTATTGTTGTTTTTTAAAAGATTGTTAAAATTAAAAACAAAAAACAAAAAACACCATAATCTCTATTCCCAGTGTGGGCCTCAAACTCAAGACTCCGAGATCAAGGGTCTCATGCTCCCCTGACAGAGCCATCCAGGTGCCCATGTCTGTCCTTTTGATTACAGCCATTCTAGTGGGTGTAAAGTAGTGTCTCCTGGTGATTTTGATTTGCCTTTCTCTGATGGCAAATGATGTTGAGCATCTTTTCATGTGCTTATGGGTCATTTGTATGTTTTCTTTGAAGAAATGCCTGTTCAGACCCTTTGATTATTTTTAAATTGGGTTGCTTGTATTTTTATTTTTGAGTTGTAGTTCTTTTTCTCTTTTTTGAGGTTTTATTTTTTAATTTTTTTAAGATTTTATTTACTTAAGGATGCCTGGGTGGCTCAGTCAGTTAAGCATCTGCCTTCAGCTCAGGTCATGATCCCAGAGTTCTGGGATCAAGTTCTGCATTGGGCCCCTTGCTCAGCAGGAGGGGGAGTACTGCTTCTCCCTCTCCCTTTGCTGTTCCCCCTGTTCATACTCTCTCTCTCTTACTCTGTCAAATCAATAACATCTCAAAAAGAAAAAGATTTTATTTATTTAAGAGAGAGCATGAGTGGGGGAAAGGGGCAGAGGGAGAAGCAGACTTCCTGCTGAGCAGGGAACCTGATGCAAGGCTTGATCCCAGGACACTGGGATCATGATTTGAGCCAAGGGCAGACACCCAGGTGCCCCTAAAATTTTATTTTATTTTTTTATATATTTTTTAAGATTTTATTTATTTATTTGCCAGAGAGAGAGAGCACAGGCAGGCAGAGTGGCAGCAGAGGCCTATTCTGATGTTGGCCAACTCCCTAACCACTGACTGATATCCAGCAGGTATCCCTCTGGCCTCAGGTTGCTATTCTCCCACTCTTGACCTTCTCAGGGAGATTGACACCTTGCAGCTTTTTCCTAGCTTAGAGATGGGAGTGAGATGTCCCGGGAGGTGGTTCCTTCTTGAGGTTCCCCTTTCTTTTGCCGCATTGGAATTCAGGTCGTCAATTTCCTCTATCAAGCCTGCTTGGCGCTTGTGCCTTAGGTCTCCTGTGAGTGCCCTGCTATGCTGAGTTCTCCATCCTTCGCCACACAGATGGGTTAGGAATGTGCATGGAGAAGATGCTGAAGTGTGGGGTGGTCTGGGCTCTGTGTCCCTGCCCATCCTCCTAGTCCCTTTCCCAGTGCTGGGTGGGTGGGTAATCTCTGAATTACTGACATTTACCCTGAATTCCCACAATGGGGCCTCTGCCCTGGCTGGGCTGTCTCCTTCCCTGCAGGAACGTATGGACTAAGCAATGCGCTGCTGGAGACGCCCTGGAAGAAGCTGTGCTTTGGGAAGCAGCTCTTCCTGGAGGCCGTGGAGCGGAGCCAGGCACTCCCCAAGGATGTCCTCATTGCCCAGCTCCTGCATGTGCTCAACAATGATGAGGCGTGAGTGAGCGGAGCCTGCTGGGACAAGCAGAGGGTCCCACTTCTTCTCTAGTCCTGGGACATAGAGGCAGGCAGGCTGTGCTGCCCTGGGAGGCTTGTGGAGGTGACTGAGAACAGCTCCTCAGCCCGGGGGTGCCCGATAGACATACTGTTCTTTGTTCCTCTCCTAACTGCTCCCCTCCTGGGTCAGTATACTTGGAAGCTCAATGCTCTCAGAGGCTCGGTGTGGGCTTCTGTGGGGCAGAGAGTAGCTGGAGATTCCCCATGTCTGCACACAACTGGTGGGAGATTCTAGAAAGCTCCAGGTGCTCAGCAAACCACAGAAGCAAGCAGCCAGCCTGGGAGTATGTCTGGGGGTTAATGTCCTTCCCACATGCTGTCTTACCAGTGCTGTGACACAGACACACCTGTCCCAGGAATCGCCTGGGGGAAAGAAGCTCCTGACCCAACTTCCTTAAGGCACCTCCATGGCCTCTGCACACAGTACCTGGCTCAGGGACGCCCCCCCCCCCCCCCCCCCCCGCCGCCACATGTCATGGTCATCCCACCTGGGAGTCAGAGGTGCTGGCCGTGCTACCTTCCTCCCATGCTGCAGTGTCACCCATACTCAGGCCAGGCCCCTATCCTGCCTAGATGACCTGATAGCCCCTCAGAGAGCCCCAACGGCCTGCCTCCTGCTTCTCTCTACTGGAACCCTTCCCTGCCCCTTGCTTAGTGTCCATCTCCTTTTGGAACCATGATCCTTTTGGAACCACGAACCATGGGACCTTTAGCCTCAGCATAGCCACCCCTCAGGGAAGCCCTAATTGGACTGGTCCAGCATCCCATGCTCAACTGTATGTAAGTCATGTGGCCCTCAGTCTCTTATCTGTCACTCCCGCTGGCCTGAAAAGGGGTCCTGGCCACTTCGACAGCTGTGGTCCCAGCGCCAGCTTCAGTGACGCAAGCTGCAGGGCTCGAGTGGGCTCCTGTCATGTGGAGAGATGCCCATAGGGTACCTCTTGGGGCAGGCAGTATGTATGTGTGTGTGTGTGTGTCTGTGTGTGTCTGTGTGTGTGTGTGGCTGGGGACCCCTCAGCCAGGCCCCTGCCCCACAGCGCCCCAACCGCTCAGACCTCACCAAGACAGGTAGGTGAGTTTGCTCTGAGAGATGACATCTGTCCTTCCCCGGGGGCAGGGGGTGAGGGGGGTGTTGCCTGCACAGGTCTGACCAGATGGACCACCTCTCCCCAAAGCATTTGCTGATTCAGCAGAGCCTTCCCCAGTGCTGAGTTCATAGGTGCTCCTGTCCCTGGGTCCTGGGAAAGCTCCTGGGGGCCCTGGTAGGGGGAGCTGGGCTGGCAGTCCCTGTCTGGCAGTCTGGGCCCAGTGACAGAGCCCTAAATAAAAGACTGGACCGAGACTTGAGGCCTTCAGCAGAAAAGTGCCCAGAAAACCCTTGTGGTTCCCAAACCACCTTGTGAGGCTGGTAGGCTCCTTGGGCACTGCAGGCCTTGAGGATGGCAGGTGGGGCTGTGGGTAGGTGGGAGGGGGTGTTAGTGACCCCTCCTCTGTCCTTCCAGGCAGCTGCCAGACCCGGCCATTGAGGACCAGGGCAGGGAGTATGTGCAGCCCTTCCTGAGCAAGTACGCGGCTGTGTGTGTACGCTGCCCGGGCTATGGCACCAGGTATGAGGGGCGGCTGGGTGCGTTCAGTCCTGTCCCATGAGGAGCCCTGCCTCCCTGAATGTTCTGGATCCCAGAGCCTCTGCCCTGTCTACAGGCAGCTGCCATTTCAGCTTGTGGGGCTATGGGGCCAGCAGATATCACAGGTGACAGCTATGGACAAAATGCTCACTGGCCTCCAGGGGCGCTGCAATGTTTCCTGGGCTGCTTCCTGCTCCCTATGCAGCCATGAGGGGGCTGGGATGGCTGTGGGCTCCCTCCCAGAGGTCTCACTGCCTGGCTCTTCCCCTCACTTCGCCCTGTGTCCTTGGGTCTGTTACATTGTGTGTGTGACCAGTGCAGAATTAGATCATTTCAGCTTGGGGACATCACCCAAGAAAGAGGCAACTTCTGGTCTCAGCCTCAATGGGGGAGGGAATGCCTGGGAAGGAGAAACTGTTAGCATGGGTGTCTACTGCCCCAATAAGTTCCTTCTGTGCCTCTCTCCCTCCTGGGCAGAGGAAGATTGGCTCTGTGTGCCTGGGAGGCCTATCCCATCCCCGTGATTCTGTCTGGGGCAACCTACCTGCTGTACTTGGAGGTGGGTAGTCTGCTGGACCAGCCAGGATGCTCTAGGAGTGCTGTTGTGCACCTGGCCCACCTGGCCTGGAGACAGACTGTGGCCTTGGGCAAAGCAGCATCTTCCTGGATTCGGCTTGAACCAGGCCCTGTGGGTACCAGCCTTATGCCCGCCTGGTGAGGACTATGATGGATAGACCAAGCTCTTGGGGGCCTGTGGCCACTAAGGACTCAGGGACGGGGTGCTTGGGTGGTGACAAGTGCTTAGAGATGCCACGATGATATCACATGTACTGTGGGTACATGGTGAGGTCAACACATAATGCTTGGTTTTCGAGTTCAGGTTGGCCGGAGTCTTCCATCCTCCAGCAGATGACAGCTTCAAACCCTCTAGCTGGGGGATGGGATGGTAGGCAGGGCCAGGGTGGTGTCAGGGCCCAGCACTGATGCTCAGGGCCCAAGGGTTGTATGCTTGAATGGTGGCCTTTCCATTCTCAGGCTTTTCCCTTGGCAGGTGGCAGGGCATCCATTCTCAGGCTTCTCGAGCACAGACTTGTTTTCTCGACTAAATTACATGCTCATGTGTACCCACGTGCATAAGGCAGAATGCCAGGTCTGCTCCCAGGCCAGGTGTGTGGCTGCTGGGTCCAATCCTGACTGGGACCCCCAGTCTTCAGCATGCATGTGCCTACTCTGGGTATCAGCCTGTACCGGGGCTGCTTGGGGACCTGGTACCTGCCCTCTCTCAGGGTGAGGCAGGTGGTAACAAAGTGAGGACTGTCCTTAGGGACAGCTGGCAGGAAGAGAGAAGGTGTGCTGAGCATTTGGGATGGGTAGTGGGGGAGGAAGACAGGAGAGGGTTCCTGGTGACAGAGACCTCATTTGGGGCTCTACCAGGCAGGCAGAGGGCTGAACATGGGCCCCCTGCTCTCTTTCAGAACCAACACCATCATCCTTGTGGACGCAGATGGGCACGTGACCTTCACAGAGCGTAGCATGCTG